>NC_069499.1:363181532-363499865 GCF_027579735.1 Bombina bombina | reverse complement strand
ATTATAGCACGTCTGATGGAGAAGTCAATTTGTAGCGGAGAGAAGTGAAGAAAATATATGTTTGTTTTATATTCATCCTTTTTCAAAATATTTAAGCACAGATCGTTTTAGGGTGTGTGCTTTTCTAGAGAAGGGCTCCAGGTGGCCATCTTGTCATTTTACACAGTATTATTATTATTATTATTATTATTATTATTATTAATAATAATAATAATTAGACTGATAATTTGTATTATTATTATTATTAATAATAATGTTATCTGCATTTGAGTGGAGAATGTGTCCTCAGTGGCATTAGTATGGCTGACATAATATTGAAGCAGTTATGTCACAATGGCTAAAATATATATCGTCAGGAATATCACTGGTGCTGTTGCCTGTGTGTGCCAATATCCCCCATTACCTCTTTGGATGCTAGAAAGGACTTCAATCATCTATGGCATTTGAGAAGTTAACCTGAATTCCTAACTATAACCCTAATCCCTAACACTAACCTCAAACACTAACTTTATCTCTAACCATAAGCTTATATTAGACTGAGATTATTGGCTACAGTAATCTTGCACAGGATGCCATGTGTGGTGAAACAGTGACGTGCATGATAATTATTATTATCAATTATTTTATAGCTTCACAAATTTCCATAGTGCTCTCTGCCCAGGTCATAATGGCTGTGACATTGTGATTGGCTATCTCCTGGCTGACATAGCAAATGGGCGCTAATGGACACTATGAGACAGACATCTCAGCTTGCTGATGGAAGGCATTTGGTGAATGGTTCACATGCTGTTTTGTTAATAAAGATGAGATGTGTCACATTATATTGATTCTGTATGTAACCCACCAGCATTTAATTATACAAAAATTCAGCCAACTCCTTCAAAACACTGAATTACAATAATCTTGAGATCTCGATTAATAATCATGATTTGTAATAGCAAAGATTACTGGTTATGGAAAGGAGCTGTTTAAATGTGGTACAAAGAGCTAGTGGTTTTGGTTTTATTTTGAAATAATTTTATTAATGTTGACCATCATAAAAGTACAATCACGAGACAATGCACCATGGGTAAAATAGGAAAGCAAGAAAATGAAATTGCAGTGCAGTCTACAATAAGAGGTCATCTTATTTTGGTATACAAACTTAAAGGGACAGTAAACACCACTAACATCAATATATATTATAAAAATACATAACCATTCAATCATTATTCACAAACCCCCAATAGTGAAGAATAGCAGCAGCCATAAATAATATAATTATCGATTTATATGTCTCCAAAATGGCCCCCAATCTCCTCCTCCCTCTACCTTCGTTATCTACATTAAAAAAAAAATTACAATACCTCGGATCGTTCCGAGGCTTTCAAATGTGTCATCACGCAGTGAGGATGACATATAAACGCTTATAGCCGCTTACTAGAGGGGCATATGGAATCAATGTTAGGAAAAATTATCCTTAGGGGCTGAGTTTGGGGGGCCATTTTTAACTGTCTGGATGCACAGTTTAAATTTACAATCAGACACAATACGATGTGAACAGGTATATTTAAACCGTTGCAGACTTATCAGCAGGTTCACAACTACTGACTAAGGTAATTTTATAAGGAGTGTTTACTGTCCCTTTAAAACATAACAAACCGTTTTTATTATTTGATTTTTTTTAGGTTCACTAAAACACAATCGCCGAGATTACAAGTTTTGCGGTAACAGGGGTGCTGGGCTAACAAGGCTTTTATTTCTGATGCTACCTTAAGCCAACGCTGGTATTACAGGTTTTTTTAAACCTGGCGTTAGCCGCAAAAAGGTGAGTGTAGAGCAAAATTTAGCTCCACATCTCACCTCAATACCAGCGTTGCTTACGGTAGCGGTAAGCTAGCTAAACGTGCTCGTGCACGATTTCCCCATAGGAAACAATGGGGCTGAGCTGGCTTGAAAAAAAACACCTGCAAAAAAGCAGCGTCCAGCTTCTAACGCAGCCCCATTGTTTCCTATGGGAAAATAAAAAATATGTCTGCACCTAACACCCTAACATGAACCCCGAGTCTAAATACCCCTAATATTACACTTATTAACCCCTAATGTGCTGCCCCCGACATCGTTGCCACCTGCATTATACTATTAGCCCCTAATCTGCCGTTCCGGACACCGCCGCCACCTACATTATAGTTATAAACCCCTAATCTGCTGCCCCCAACGTTGCCGCAACTATATTAAATTAATTAACCCCTAATCTTCCGCCGCCAATGTCGCCGCCACTATAATAAAGTTATTAACCCCTAAACCTAAGTCTATCCCTAACCCTAACACCCCCGAATTTAAATATAATTTAAATACATCTAAATAAAATAACTACAATTAAATAAATTATTCCTACTTAAAACTAAATACTTACATGTAAAATAAACCATAAGATAGATACAATATAACTAATAGTTACATTGTAGCTAGCTTATGATTTATTTTTATTTTACTGGCAACTTTGTATTTATTTTAACTAGGTACAAAAGTTATTAAATAGTTATTAACTATTTAATAACTACCTAGCAAAATAAGTACAAAATTACCTGTAAAATAAATCCTAACCTAAGTTACAATGACACCTAACACTACACTATCATTAAATTAATTACATAAACTACCTACAATTAATTACAATTAAATTCAATAAACTAAATTACAAAAAAAGATAAATAAAAAAAAATTACAAGAAGTTTAAACTAATTACACCTAATCTAAGCCCCCTAATAAAATAAAAAAGCCCCCCAAAATAATAAAATGCCCTACCCTATACTAAATTACAAATAGCCCTTAAAAGGGCCTTTTGCGGGGCATTGCCCCAAAGTAATCAGCTCTTTTACCTGTAAAAAGAATACAATACCCCACCCAACATTACAACCCACCACCCACACACCCCTACTCTAAAACCCACCCAATACCCCCTTAAAAAAACCTAACACTACCCCATTGAAGATCACCCTACCTTGAGCCATTTTCACCCAGCCGGGCACCAGTGGTCATCCGATCCATCCAGTAGTCTTCATCCGATGGGCCAGAAGAGGACATCCAGACCGGCAGAAGTCTTCACCCTATCTGGGCAGAAGAGGACATCCGGACCGGGAGAAGGCTTCATCCAAGCGGCATCTTCTATCTTCATCAAACCGACGAGGAACGGCTCCATCTTGAAGACCTCCGGCGTGGAACATCCTTCTAGGCCGACGACTAACGACAAATGAATATTCCTTTAAATGACGTCATCCAAGATGGCATCCCTCGAATTCTGATTGGCTGATAGGATTCTATCAGCCAATCGGAATTAAGGTAGAAAAAATCTGATTGGTTGATTTAATCAGCCAATCGGATTGAAGTTCAATCCGATTGGCTGATTGGATCAGCCAATAGAATGCAAGGTCAAATTTTAGACAATCAGCGCTGACATTTTTTATTGCAGTGGAATATATCATCTTGCTATTTCAGAAATAGCTTACATTTTGGTTTTAAGATAGCGTACTCTATTTTAAAATGTTTTACAATCTTTTGTTATTGTTGTTTTCAATTGGGTATTTCTCTGGCTAGGAAACTAACTTTTGCTTTTTAGACTTCATTGAGCATTAATGCAGCAGTATGTTCAATTTTAAATCTAAAGGAGGGTTCCTCCTCCGCCGGAGGAGATTTAGTAATAGAAGTCTCTGACTCCGAAAGTTCGCCCTCTGATGCCATACTCGGATAGCTGGGACATTAAAGCTAGATCCAATTGTTAATTAGATTACTCTAAATCAGGAGAACTATGTTTAACCTTTTTCTTACATTTTCCAGAGATAGGTAAGGCATTTAGGGCCGCAGACACCGCCGATTGTAACTGCGCGGTAAAGTCAGCAGCAAAAAGGCCCCCTCCAGATGGAGAAATAGTTGTGCCGCAGGGAACTGCATGTGAAGCGGTTTGAGTAGAAATGGTTGGAATCTCTCGGGCCACAGAATCCTGAGAGGTTGATGGCTCAGAGGGAATAATTACACCATGGGTATTAGCAGATTTAGCTCCTTTATTAGACTTTAAAACAGTACCTAGGCAAATGGAACAAAATTGAGCAGGCGGCAAACCACAGCCTCCTCACAATATAAGCAGGAATTATTTTTCACTATGGAAGGAGTGCCCTCTAATGTATTATCAGAGTCCTCCATAGCTGGATGTAATCCCACAGTTGGAAGAAAAACGTTACAAAATAAAACGGTTTAAATACAAACAGGCACATTTATAATCCCAATGGCTGGGGCACTCACTATCTCCTAGACCCAGACAAGCTTTCAGTGAAAACGCTCTCCTCAGGAGTGCTGTCTGCAGCAGGATCGCAAGGAAGTGAATGAGGCCACAACCGGTCATGTGGTGCGCAAGGCAGGACTTCCCCTGCTGCAAAAAAAGAGTGTGAAGCTAATATGAGCTGCGCAACTCACAAAACGAAAGTGAAACATGCTTGTTCCATAACCAAAATACACAGTCTTATGAGCCCGAAACCATCACAAAGTACATAAAAATCCCCAAAACTGTTCCAAATAATTTCTCCTGAAGGAGATATTAGCCCTTGATCCTATTGAGGAATAAAGGAGTCACACTGTGACCCTATAAATGTAGTCCTTGCTATATAATAAAAAAGCGGACTTACCCTCCAGGATCCACGCTGTGGAACTAGGGTTGCCACCTCAGCCATGTTTTCCTGGATACTTATGAGTTACACATGCTGCAGGGTGTGCAGGGAGGAACGTGTATTGTGTTTCTGGACATCACTATTCATAGTGGCAATCCTATGTGGAACAGATACAGCCTCTCAAGTGTGACAGCTTTGCAGTAGTGCTCTGACAGGGACCTGAGTGTGGAAAAGCAAGCACTTAAACTCATCAACACTGATTGCACAGGAGTTGTTAGATAAAAAGTCTCTGCATCTCCATCTTTCATCAATACTCTCACTGAGAGGTTGACATGATTACTTAAAACTCCAGTCCTCTCTTGAAGGGAACGTACCCATTACAGGACTATCTGAATCTTCTGACACTTCTCTGCCATCCTCCTCTAGTGACAAAAGGCAAAGAATGACTGGGGGGATAGGGGAAGTGGGAGGGATATTTAAGCCTTTGGCTGGGTGTCTTTGCCTCCTCCTGGTGGCCAGGTGTTGTATTTCCCAACAGTAAGGAATTAAGTTGTGGACTCTCCCTGCCTTATGGAAAGAAATGTAAATCTCCTGTGCATCTCCTGTGAATAATTACCTGTTCTTTCAATGGGCGCAAGAAGATGAGCTTTAAGATGGCAGTGCCCAGTAACCAAAATGTAGAGTTTCAAAAACCAGCACTCTGTTAAAATTGTGTTCATTGTGTCCATTAGTTTAACATCCCTTTAACTCATTCATGTATTTATTTTTTTATGTAATATTACTGTGTAGCTAAAATACAAAATATAATCACAAAACCTAGCGCAAATATGAGCTTCATCTCAATACATAATGTTAAAATGTACTCTGCAGTTTAACCAGCCATTAAAACTGACCTTTTTACCCGATACAGATAATGTTAGTTAAACCATTTAGGGAAAACACCTATGTCCAATTGCAAGTACTTGCTGGACATTTCCCGGGGGCTTGGCTCAGGGAGGGTGTTGAGGAGGGTGGGGGGGGGTGTGAGGACAGAGGGGACCTCTTCTCCCATTTCTTTTCTACTGGTTCTTTTTTTTTTTTTTTTTTTCTCTCTCTTTTTCTCTTTTTCTTTTCTATTTTTTTTTTCGATTTGTTATAAAGATTCAACCTTGCAATGCGGGGCAAGCATTGTGGTGTTAATATATCTAAAAAGGGAAGGATTGAAGATTTTTTGTCCAGATGCTAGATGAAACATGGCTAGGGACAATTGTGAAGTGGCGGTATAACTTGTTTTTTTTTTGTATGCAGTGTTTTTCCATATATATGGAATATGAAGTGTCGTTTTTGTATCAAGTTTTGTTGAAATTTGCTGTTTGTGTTTTTTCTTGAAAAAAAAAAAAAATAAATAAAAAAAAAAAAGAAAAAAAAAAAAAAAACTGACCTTTTTGAGGAGGCTGATTTGTAGTTTTTTATCCATGGACAAAATTAACACAAGCATAACTGTATAGTTTAACCATCAATACTGTGTTTCTCTAACACAGGCCTAGAAACTATTGCAGCCTTTAACTGTACAAGCTACCATGTAGTGACGAGAACAATGTTCATTCAAATCTATGTAGATATTACTACCAGCTAGTAAGGTTTACAACTGTGAAAGCAACTAACTCATATTGCCCACTAAAAGCCTCAAAATCATTGTTTACACCTACAACCTATCCACAAAGGCAGCACAAAGCAATTTAAAAAAAGTAGTTCTGGGGGGCGGAGTTAACCGCCATCAAGTGCAGTCGTGCTGCGAGAGAGCTCTCTGCTCCTTTTCTTTGGGGCTATCCAAAGGCTAACTTGCAAGTGGAGCGACCAAACGGCCACCCGTACCCTTGACCTGAGACCCTGAGACAATACTCAGCCCCGCCTGACCTAAGAAGCTCCTTCCTTTGGGGAGCTGCACAGGAGTGCATAACCCAGCACCTCCCTCAGATCTGCTGAAGCGGGCTGGAGCAGGGAGCTTACCTTGCTTTGGGCAGGCCCGACGAAGCTGCCGGACACACCGCAGTCCCTTTTACCTTTGTGGTTTTGGCGCGAAGATCCGCCATCTTCCCTGGGGCCTTCTTCTTCCTAAACGGCACGACCCGGATCCGGAGGTGTTAAGGGGCCGGTTTACTTACCATATGGGCCACAGAAGGGACTGACAAGATACATGCAGACCCGCTTACTACGTCAACATCCAAGCCTGCACTCACCCTTAGGCTCCGGAACCCGGCTCGCACAGCTCCACCTGGGGCAGAGGCCTCCGCATCTATCCAGAGGCTGGGTGGGGCTTGGGAAGAGAGTGCTGCAACTATAAGATATACAGCCCAGAGATCACCGGTAAGAGAGACCTGCACCACTTGAGCCCACTTCCTCCCAGGCCTTACAATACCCGGACACAAATACTCTCTAAGTTTTCCTGCCCACGTGGCACTAAGGCCTACACCACCGGTGACCCTGAAAGCCCTCTCACAATATTATTTGGCCCCTACAGCCGGGAACTTTCCCCCAAATAGCTCTGGGGACCTTTCACCTCCCCCCTCATCTGGGACACTCACACCAACTTGGCTTTTATCAAATTTAGGGGGAGGATAGACTGCCTACTGTGAGTACTCTCCAAGATATACGTCCTTACTATTGGCACTGGGGCAACTAAACGCAAAGCCTTACTGGAGCCTATAGAATTTCTAGCAGTTGGTCCCGCAAGCCCACAAGCCTGAATGGGCCTGACCTAAGATCCTGTCCTACCGCAAGTAGACCCCCCACACTAGGCCTCAGACCCACTCTCCCCCCTTTCCCACCTGCCTTCTCAGGTGGGTCATATCCCAGATTTCTTCTCCAGCATCGTCGATAGGAGACAAATCCCCTGGAGAGTGGGCCCTGGCCCTATGCTAACATGATGCCTGTTTGAAAGTCAAGGGATTGGAGGGAAGGGCCTAGATATTCCGCATGCCCCCATAGAGGTTTAGTGATTCACCCATGTAGCATACAAGATGTTCTTTAAGAGCTGACGGCTGCACCTATCTATTTCCATAGGAGAGAGCCCTGCCCTGGAAGGGGGCCACTGTTGACACACAAGTCCCTACTAGGGGCTTAACCATTGCTATATACTTCAGGAGCCTTAACAGAGTAGAGGAGCTTCGCCATGTCCCAACCTCAGAGACGAAAATCAAAGTCTCAAAAGTCTCATACAAAGACTGTCTTAGATCACTTCCACCCTGTTTCCTCGCTACAGCAGGACCCCTCGGAAGATGAAATGTCAGACTCTAACAACGCATATGAGTCCTTACTGGGAACTGCTCTAGGAAATATCTGTAACAACAACAGACCATCTCCTGAGGACTCTCTGCCCTTAATTGATACCATTGCATCCTTGCTAGCAGGGCACCATGATTCCCTGACAAAGAAGTTTGAGAGATCTTAAAGAGAGATATTGCCTCAGTTGGCAAAAGGACAGATACTCTAGAGCGAAAACAAGAGGGCCTGATCATAGACCACACTAACCTCCTCTCTTACTCCGAAAATCTGGCTGGCCAGATCTCCTCTCTGGAGGCCAAACTAGCAGACCTGGAAGACAGGTCCAGGAGGAACAATCTGTGAATTAGAGGAGTCCCAGTCTAGAATCCATCTCTCCTCAGGAGCTGGAGGGTTACCTCAAGGAACACTTCAAAGAAATGATTCCAGAAGCTAGAGACTCTGACCTCCTGATGGATAGGGCCCACAGAATGGTGCGCCCACGCTCTCTAGCAACCGAGAAACCAAGAGATGTAGTGACCAGACTACACTATTTCACATTCAAAAATCAACTTATCAATGTTGACATGAGGTCCAAAACTTTATCTGAAAAATTCGACCAAATCCAAATATTTCCTGACCTGTCAGCTCATACGCTTTACCTCTGGAGAACTTATACAGACTACACCAAAATCCTTCATGCTCAAGGCATCAGATACCAGTGGAGATTCCCGGTGAAGCTCCTCGTAACTAAGGATAGTCACCAGCATATGATTACTACTCCTGAAAATGCCTGACTCCTCTTACAAAAATGGGGACTCCTTCCAGAAAACCAAGAGGAACAAGAAACTCCTTACTCAAGACAACTTCCCCTTAGAGCTGGCGCTCCAGAATGGAAACCTCTCCCTCACAGACCCGTCCAGCCTCCTAGATCTCAGCCTGATACTCGTCGTATCGGGGGACCGCCTGTAACTAGATTTCTGTTTAAGAGACAAGCTAAGTTTCTGGGACATTTGGCTGAAAAACAAGCCCAGGATCTATGCAAGGCCTAATACTTGTCTACAGTATCCTTTATAGTTTGCTCTCCCGAATGAGGGAGATACCTTGGAGCACAGTTGCTTCAAGCCCACCAGACAAGCCTTTTGCTGTTTACAAAAGTTTATAGTTCATGGTTCAATGGCCCCTTTTGACTCAGAGAGGACAGGCACCCACTGAAGGGGTATTTGGGATCAGCTGGTATAACTGTCCTTATTGCACTACCAATCCTTTTTTTTCCCACAGGTTACTGCCCCAAATTTCCCACACTACAGCTCCCTTATATAGAGACCCTTATATAGGAATTGGGAGAGATCTTTAGTTTGCCACAAGCCTTGTCTGGATTGGGCCGGACATCCATTGACCTGATATATTTCCCACTACCTAGGACCCTCCACATGATACCCGCCTTGTGAACTCTATAGCGCAGACATAGCGTATACTATTAAGGGGTTGCAGGTTTGTGGTGTTGTCCAGCCTGACTCTGGCAGAGGTGCCCAAGCCTCACTTTACCTAACCTCCCTTTATTCGTTACCTCCCCACTACCCCTCCCATAATCTGATGTTGTCTACCTACCTTGATGCCCTAAAGTGAGCCTGATCTATGTTTTCTGTTATTCACTATTTTGATGGTTCTCTTTGATGTTGTGAGTTCTTTACCCCCTGTTTTATGGATGTGTTGAGCCTTATTTTTGCATTGGTAAATACGCTTCCTAGGTATCCGTTTGCACTATGAGCTAGATGTTATACTCGTACTAACTATTCTTTACCCTACCCACAAGATCCCACACATCCCTACTCCAGTTTACAATGACGGAGCAAAACCTTTGAGTAGAAGACAGGGAGGCCCCTTAGCCTAACATAAACTCTATGCTTACCCCATTGAGATTTACACTCCCCAACCTTATCCCTACTTTCTGGACCCAGGACCTCTGGTAGTAAGGACAGTAGGGCCCCCTTGGGCCACTTTATTAGCCTTATCTCTACCATGTAACTTTTGTAGATGAGACACAACCCAGAATCTCAGGGACAAACACTGACACCAGTTCCCCCATGTTAGCCTCAGTCGGAATATAGAAATTGCCACTTACTTAAAATTTTATAGGTTTAGTAGCCTAAATCCTAATCCTTTCCCTGACGTAGGCCCTTCCGGCTTCAAGCTTCCCCTACATTCCCCCCCATTCTATAGGTACTGAGCAAGTGCCTATATTAGAGTAACTCTGAGACTTCATATTTGGAGGTTTCGGAGAAGCCTTGGAAAGTGCTTCTATGCACTACTGGATATGTTTGTTTTCAGCATAAATACGAACAGCAAAGTATGATCTTTCTCTCTTTTTCTGCCTGTCTCCTACATCTTTACCTTAACCTCTCACTTCTCTTCCACTCCTTCTCCTTCCCCCAGCAGCAGGTTCGTAACCGAGATCTCAACTATACGCCACAATGGACACTTTATGGCTGAGTTGACATTCTCCGCCTTGAATGCCTAGGGACTAAATACACCCACGAAAAGGAGCCTGCTGGCAAGACAACTGAAAAAATATAAGACAGCAATTGCCTACATACAAGAGACACACTGGACTGACCCGTCCCCCCACACTCTTAGATCTACCCTATACCCAACCTGTGAGACAGCTTCATACACTAACAAAAAAAGTAGTAGCTATTCTTATTAAACAAGATGTTAAATATACCCCCATCACGGTAGAAAGGGACCCAGAGGGCAGTTATTGCCCTCTGTGTGCTCTCTGAACTATATCATATACACCCTAGTCAATGTTTATGCCCCCAACACCCACCAGACCTCATTCCTAGGGCAGCTATTAGAGAGAGTGGAACAGTTAAAGCGAGGGTCCGTACTCTTAGGAGGGGACTTCAATGCTACCTGGGATCCCGGGGTGGACAGGCGCTCATACAGAGACACAGGCCCAGACAAAGGGGCCAGCCTCCTATCTAGGAGATTCCGTAATCTTCTAATGAGGCACAATTACTTTGACATCTGGAGATGCCTACAAACAACAGAGAGAGATTACACATTTTATTCTGCTGCACACCATTCATACTCCCGCATAGATTATTTGTTTACAGACCCTTGGACCCTAGACAGGTTACGTTTCGCGAAGATAGTGATATGCCCCTGGTCAGACCATGACATGGTAACAACCACTGTTAACCCACTCCCCCCTGATGGCTGTCTGAGATCCTGGCGACTAGCAGATTACCTGATCAAAAATCCTTGGTCCCAACAAACCGCATCAGACATACAAGATTTTTTTAAACTTAATGATACCAAACAAACTAATGACACTACTCTCTGGGCTACCCTAAAGGCTTTTCTCCGGGGAACTTTTTTAAAGCGGGCTTCACGATTAAGTCGAGAGAGGGGTACCACATTGGCTCAACTCTTTGGGGAACTTAGACCCCTAGAAATACTAAAGAAATGTCATCCTAATCCAGTGTTAGCCACACGTATAGGCCAAATCAGATCTGAAATCACCTCCAAGGAGACGATTAGGGTACAAGAATCTTTACTTAAGTTTCGAAAGCTTTTTATTACCAAGGTAATAGAGCAGACAGACTTTTAGCCACCAAGCTTTAGAGCCAGAACTAAGGTTGCACGGATCCAAAAAATCTGCTACTTAGGGAAAACGTTACATGCCCCTAGAGACATTGGAGAGGCCTTTATGTCTTACGTTAGTAAGCTGTACAGCTTAGAAACCAGCTCTGACACCCATAAAGCAGACTCACATGCCATTAACAACTTCTTATCCTCCCTCTGCCTCCCCAAGCTGGAAACCGATGAGGCTGATAGCCTGGCTCTCCCTTTAACAAATTTGGAAATTAAGGAAGCCATTAAGTCCCTAAAATTACACAAGGCCCCGGCCCTGACGGATTTACCCCCCTATTTTTTAAATCATATGCCCCCCTCCTGATACCATATTTGCAGCGGTTATATTCTGAAATCCTTGAGACAGGTTTCTAACAAAAAGAATACTTAGAAGCCTCGATATTGACCATCCCAAAAGAGGGAAAGAACCCGACTCTTTGCCAAAGCTATCGGCCAATCTCACTCATTAATTTAGACATTAAGATCTTTTCTAAAATCCTGGCCACTAGATTAGGTCAGCTTTTGCCCAAGATCATCCACAGAGATCAGGTGGGTTTTGTATTAAATCGGCAGGTTACAGACAGTACACGTCGCCTCCTTAACGTGTTTGCGGAGGCTGGTGGAACAGGGAGACCCCTTCTTACCCTGTCGTTCGACGCCGAGAAGGCGTTTGACAGGGTGCGTTGGGAGGACTTGATGGCAGTCCTTAAAACTGCAGGCTTACCTGAGGTTTTTTGCAGAGTGGTGGGAGCTCTTTACTCTCAGCCGACAGCCAGGGTGAGGGGCTTGGGATTCTGTTCCGGACCCTTTGCCCTCAGAAATGGCACCCGCCAGGGGTGCCCACTATCCCCCCTCCTTTTCGTTCTAGCCATCGAACCATTCGCTGAAGCTATTAGCGCTAATAGTGACATCAAAGGCATATATATCCAGGGGACTTATCAGAAACTTAGTCTTTTTGCGGACGATCTGACGGTCTTCCTGTCTCACCCTGACCGATCGCTTCACCATCTCTTGAACCTGTTTGGCCTCTTTGGTAAAATATTGTTCTACAAGTTAAACATATCCAATACAGAGGCTTACCCGATCCATATCCCTGCTGCCCAACTCCACGCCCTTCAGGTCACTCATAATTTCAAATGGAACCCTAGGGGTCTACGACACTTAGGTGTTTCCCTGTCACACGACTTTAAAAACGTAATGACGACAAACTATGACCATTTTCTCAGGGATCTCAGACAGACGCTCCTGCTTCCTAGATATAAGGAGGTCTCTTGGATGGGCAGGATCTCTGCCTTCAAAATGATGCTCCTGCCAAAACTTACCTATGTGTTTAGATGTCTCCCCCTCCAACTCCCTAATACCTACCTAGACAGTTTTCAATCGCTCCTCAATAGATATGTTTGGGCCGATTCTCACCCCACAGTAGCAAGGAAGATACTACAGGCCCCGATAGATAAAGGAGGTTTGGGCCTTCCCAATCTTAGAATGTACTATGAGGCCGCTATGCTAACTCATATATCGAGTTGGACCCTCAAAAAGGAATACCCCCAATGGTATGAAATAGAGCAAGCATCATTGCCCCACGATGTCCTTCTCTGAGATCTAGTGTGGATCCCGCAGCATTGTAGACCGCTTTCCCTCACATCCAACCCCATAATAAAACATGTATGTGGCATAAACTACGCCATTCCTCGAGGGTGGCCCCCCACTCATCCCCTGTCCATGGTATCCGGGGGCTCCTTAGGGGACTCCCGGACTCTAACACCTCTGGCTGGTCTTCTCTTCCCATAAAGACCATTAAAGATATTTATATTGATAACTCCTGGGCCGCAAGACCCACCCTCATAACACATTTCACAATCCCACGTAAAATGCATTTTGAGGTCACACGTTTCCGGTCACTGTTACACAGCTGGCACTTCTTTAAATCTGCACCACGCGCGCTCACATTGTGGGAATCCAGGTTCCAAATGGGTATACAGGGACATCGACCTCTGACGATACACTACCAATGCATTCTAAACTACCCTACCCTTTAGAAGACACAAAATATTTTGGCATGGGAGAGGGATCTAGACAGGGTTTTTGATGGTCGGGATGGGAGCTATAGCACACACTAGACAGGCAATTCACAGTGTAACCTTCTTTGAACTGTTCTATAAACTATTGACGAGATGGCATTTGGTGCCCAGCCGGTTACACAGATTCTCTCCTGCTGCCTCTGACAGGTGCTGGAGAGGATGTAACCAAAAAGGGGATGACCTGCACATCTGGTGGAGCTGCCCAGAAATCCAGAAACTATGGACTAGAGTTCTTGCTCTGTGCAGACTCCTAGCCGTCCCGACTGATAGGGGCCCAGAGACCTACCTACACCACCTCAACATTCCCAAACTCCCCAAACCACTAAAACACCTCTTTGTGTATTTGCTGGTGTCCACCAAGCTCGCTATCGCAAGACATTGGAAACAACACAGTGCACCCCACTTGGGGAAAGTTATAGAGATACTCTCTACTGTGCGAACAATGGAGGAAGCAGTACATATAAACAGGGGACTCAGACTTACACTCTGACACTTGGTCCATATGGGACACGCTCCCACAAAATTTGCTGGCCATAGTCTGAGTATGCATGACGGCCTGCTGCTCACCCCCATTACCCTCCCTCCCCGCTTTATTTTCTTTACTATGCTCTTTCTCTTTCCTTTTTTCCTTTCTCCTTCTATTTTCATCTTCCACGTCACATCTGTTATAGTGCCATTTGAAATTATCTTCACATCTGGATATATCAATGTCAACCAATGTTATCACAAAGTTTTTTAAATGCTGTTTTCTCTTTATCTATGTTCATGGAGCTGTGGTTCCAGTATGTTCTTTAAAAGGGACAGTCTACACCAAAAATGTTCTTATTTAAAAAGATAGATAATCCCTTTATTGCACATTCCCCGTTTTTGCATAACCAACACAGTTATATTAATATGCTTTTTACCTCTGTGATTACCTTGTATCTAAGCCTTTGCAGACAGCCTCCTTATCTAAGTGCTTTTGACAGACATGCAGTGTAGTCAATCAGTGAAGACTCTTAAATAACTTCACGGGAGTGAGCACAATGTTATCTATATGACACATGTGAACTAGCACAGTCTAACTGTGAAAAACTTTCAAAATGCTCTGAGCTAGGAGGCGGTTTTCAACTGTTTAGAAATCAGTTTGAGCTTAGCTAGATTTAACTTTTCAAAAATACCTCCAATGTAACAATGCAAATTTGATGATAAAAGTAAATTGGAAAGTTGTTTAAAATTGCATGCCCTATCTGAATCATGAAAGTTTAATTTTGACTAGACTGTCCCTTTAAGGCCATCTACCACAAACGACCTATGGTCAGAGACTTTCACTATTTTCACTAGATGCCTTGCACTATGTGTTTAATTATAATGTAAATGAGGTCCCATTTTATGGGCTGGATATCTCACGAGGTCTGGCCTACATACACATGTAAGATATTCAATTTATGATGTTATGCTTACTATGTAACATGAATGGACTTACCTAAATATGTCTTACGAATGTATTCCTGTATTTGTTGTAACCTCAATAAAAAAAATTATTGGAAAAAAATTTTTAGTTCTGTATTCACAACAGCACCCAATAAATGCCAAGATCAGACCTATATTGTGTTGTCCCTTCAAGCAACTGTCCTTAAATCCAGTGGAAAAAAGATCCAAAGACCTCATCTCTTCCCAGTGAAAAGGTATAGTTATAACTCTTTCTGAAAATAATGTTCTGTGTTTCCTGTGACAATATAACTGAATATGCATACAACTATTAAATTATCTTTTTTTTTTTAGATTAAAGTGATCTCCTTAATCTTATTTAATAAATAAAGAAAAGTACAGCAATTAACTGGGATATGAGGTGCTCGTGACAACCTAAGACTCTGCTATGTCCCCACAATGACAATTCTAAAATGTAAGTCCACAGCACCTATATAGTGATATATTATTTATTGAAAACAGATAAAAACAATGCAACGTTTCAGGGCAATCCCCTTAATCGTGAATTAATGGTTTACAAACTACAAGCCGTTACATAAACCTGTTTTTTCGTGCCGCACTCATTAAGCAGAGATCTTATACTCCCATCTAGTGGACACTCACTAAATTACAAGATAATATTAATCAGACTAAATATTTAGATAATATACAAATTTTCATTCAATATCACAATGTACCATTTCCACATACATTATTACATTCTATCAAATGACAACTATATCCCTAAAATTAAATATGCATGACTACATTATAGCATTACAAAAATAGTGATAAATCATAATCTCTATTGAGACCCTTAGGAGTCATAGATTCCAACTTATGTATTCAAAACATTTCCTTTTGTTTCAACAGCCTTTCCCTATCCAATTAATTTCTTTGGGGCTGTATACAATTTATTATTTGCCATCTCAACTGACTTATTTGATGACCCTTCTCTAAAAAATGTCTAGATAGAGGTACATCCAAATTCTTACATCTAATTGAGGGATGTTTGCTCATACTCCCTCTGGCTTTATGGGTCGTTTTCCCTATATATATATATATATATATATATATATATATATATATATATATATATATATATATATATATATATATATATATATATATATATATATATATATATAATTAAATTATACTTACCTGATAAAAAAAAAATTCTGACAGGGAGAGTCCACAGCTGCATTCATTACTTTTGGGAAATACAAAACCTGGCCACCAGAAGGAGGCAGTCACACCCCAGCCAAATGCTCAAATACCTCTCTCACTTCCCTCATACCCCAATCATTCTGCTGTGGGAACAAGGAACAGTAGGAGAAATACCAGGGTGAAAAAGGTGCCAGAAGAATAAAAAATATGGTCGCCCCATAGATAAAAATGCAGGCGGGGAGCTATGGACTCTCCCCGTCAGAAGAAAAGAAAATTATCAGGTAAGCATAATTTAAGTTTTTATTCTTAAACGGGTAGAGTCCACATCTGCATTCCTTACTTTTGGGAAAACAATACTTAAGCTATAGAGGACACTGAATGCAAAATGGGCGGGTACAAGAGGCGGCCCCTTCTGAGGGCACCACAGCCTGAAATCACCCAAAGCCCAACAAAAAAACTGCTTCACCAGAAGCAGAAGGATCAAACAAAAATGGAAAGGACCAAGTAACTGCCCATCAGTTAAGACCAACAAGGCCCTTGCCGCCCAGAATCACTAGACTCCACCGAGCACAAAGGCCTCCGAGTAGACAAAGTCCCGCAGGCTCCAAGCCCAGGGCAATAAAGAACCTCGAACATAACTCCCATAGCGCAACCAAGGTTGCAACAGGACAAAAAAACGCATAGAGAACTAACCCTACCGACCAAGCAGAGATAAGGGAGTAAAAATCCCAGACCCCTATATGCATGGAAGTCCAAGGGGCCAGGTAACGCCCCAATCCTTGAAACCTAGAGGGACAAGATAGACCCCCTTCCATACACAGGGTGCAAACCTGCACTCAGGATAGAGAGACCAAGGAATAAAACCACCCCCGGGGCCGCTAAAAACAGCACCATAATATCTAAGTATGCTCCATATGAAGCCACAGGCTTCCGTCTGCAAAAGAGGTCTCAGTGGACGCGAGCCATCAACACTAGCTAAACAAAGCTACAAATGTGCACCAGGATTCTCCCAGAGGAAAAGCTCAGAAGAAAAAAGTGAAGAGCAACTCCCTCCCAAGAAGACAGAGAGGAAAGGATAGCACCCAAAAACCAGCAAAGAAAGAGCTACCTGCTGAGGGAAGGAAACACAGTGAAACCTCCCACCTAAGGAAGGCCCAAACGATCTAACGATGATACGCGGTCAACGCTCAACAGGGCTATCAGATCCCTGACCCCCACTCCTAGGTAACGGACCCAGCACCAAAGCGACTGGCAAAATCTGAAAGGACAAGGGAATGAAAAGTTCCCCGAACACCAAGACCCTCAGGAATGAGAAGGAGGGGATCCAGACCCCCCAAGGACTAGCTCGGGTTCCCAATAGAAGGGGCACCCCCAAAAAAGGAGACCCCATATTGAGACTACAGAAACGGCATGACACCAGAATCCAACCCATCACATAACATCCTGCACACAAGGCAGGGAGGACCCCATGAACAGAGGAAGAGAAGGACCTCCATGGCACCATGTGGATACTGGGTATGCCCACTTTTCCCCCAAAAGCAGGGGAAACGCAAACATAACTGCTCACCCGTCTGCAGGCATGGAGCGTAAAGCTGTAGACGGACATCGAAAGAACAATACCGATTGACAGGAACCATCCAGCCACTACAGCCGGCCCAGAAGAATTTCAATTCTCTGTTAAAAGAAGAAAACCCCACAGAAGAGACAAGAGGACGTTCCGGAACCGGAAAACTGGGCCGTCCAGATAAGGACACAGATAAACCCAAAAACGTCCAGTCCCTTCTGGAGGAAAACAAGCTGCCTTCCGGAGAGGGGGTAACGGCATTTGGGACACCTGCTTGCATAGCAAAAGAAGGATCTGGGGCGCAAGCCCCGCGGGATATGGAATCCTCAGGGGTGGATGGCTTGGCAGACTCTAAGTTCCCTGGTTCGGGAGAAAAGAGCACTCTAAAGCGGCATTCAGAACATAACTGATGGGCATGGATTACCTGGGCCATTTCATATTCTTTGCAATAAGTAGAATCTGAATCAGAGACATCCATCTCCACAAAATCAGAATCCTCCATAACTTGGTGATTGAAATTATGGATAAAAAATAAACAACACCTAACACCCCCAATGGCTGGGGCACTCACCACCTCCTATGACCCAGACAACTAGCAAAACAGACTCTCTCCATCGGCACACAGTCAGGAATACGGAAATGGAGAACAGGAACGTGACCACGTCTGATCACAAGGTGCACTGTGCAGGCCAATGAAAAGTGCGCCAGTCCAAAAAGGGCACGCAGCCTGATAAAAAAAGGCCGGTATGTTCCGAAATAGCCATGAGCCCAAGCATCACTACACATTAGCAGACAGAATCACATAACAAACATGATTAAAGTCCCCCCTGTTCAATAACCTCCCTCAGGAGATATTAACCCTTGATTCCAAAGATAAAGGAGTCCCACTGAGACGCTGACTTATTCATATACATTACATACTCATACTGAAAGTAAAATGAAACAATCTTACTGGAATCTACACTGTGGAACAGGAACACGGCCCTTCAAGTGTGACAGATAGTAGCATCGCTTCTGACATGGACTTGAGTGAAGAAAGCAGGCAGCAAAACTCGCTGATTGCTTATGGAGCTGTTAATATAAGTCAGGATGGTTTCGCAGAAAGACTCTCCCTGCATCTCCGGACTCTAACTTTAATCCATGCTCTCACTGAAAGGCTGACAGGACTACTTAAAACTCCAGTCCCATTCCGAAGAGTACCCTCCATAAGAGACTAAACCGAATCTTCCGACACTTCTCTGCCAACCTCCTGTGATGAAAGGCAAAGAATGACTGGGGGATGAGGGAAGTGGGGGAGGTATTTGAGCCTTTGGCTGGGGTTTCTTTGCCTCCTCCTGATGGCCAGGTTCTGTATTTCCCAAAAGTAATGAATGCAGCTGTGGACTCTCCCCGTTTAAGATGAAAATATATATATATATATATATATATATATATATATATATATATATATAAGGGAACAGGGACATTTAAATAAGTAGACTACAAAGGCTGATTCACAAGTATAGTACCCATTAATCTTATATTTCTTACCGCTTTGTGGGTGAAGGAAAGTTTCCCTTTTATAATTGAGATGCAGATTACACGGATAACACCCTCTTTTCTTTTGTCTCATATAAGTTTGACTTTCATTCTTGCTAGGGCCTATATCAGTTTTAACTAAATGGTCTCTCAGATTTTTTTACTCTCCTGTAAGCTGTTAAACGGGGATTTTTGACCCTTAACAACTGGCTCTTAGGTAAATAATCTATAAATTTCCTAGGATGGAAACAATTATAATGCAACAATGTATTCCTATCGGTGTCTTTTGTACACAGGTGAAATATGTGGTGATTTCCTTTTTTATATACCTTGGTATCCAAAAATGAGATGGATTCCCCACTGAATGTTACATTGAACTCCAACCCTCTTACTACTATATAGCTGTTTTATATAGGGGAAATAACCCATAAAGCTAGAGAGAGAATGAACCAACATTGCTCAAATATTAGATGTAAGAATTTGGAAGCACCTCTATCTAGACATTTAGAGAAGGGTCATAAAAAGACAGTTGAGATGGCAAATAATAAATTGTATAAAGCCCGAAAGAAATTGATTGGATAGGATAAAGCTTGAAACAAAAGGATATGTTAAGGATACATAGGTTGGAATCCATGACTCCTAAGGGTCTCAATAAAGGTTATGATTTATCAGTATTTTTGTAATGGTATAATGTAGTGATGCTTATTTAATTTTAGGGATATAGTTGTCATTTGATAAAATGTAATAATGTATATGGAAAGGGGACATTGTGATATTGAATAAAAAAATGTATTTATTCTAAGTATGTAGTCTAAGACTAATATTATTATCTTGTAATTTAGTGAGTGTCCACTAGATGGGAGTATAATATCATATAATATAATATATGAGTGTGGCGCGAAAAAAAAGGTTTAAATAAAGGCTTGATTGCCCCGAAACGTTGCATTGTTTTTATCTAGAGCAGAAAAAGAAGGGCGCCTCCTAGTGTAGCCAATTTTTCATGAGAGAAATGATAAAAATGCAAACATACTCACAATGTGAAAAGGCAGAGATAATGCCTAGGAGAACGGTCTGGGAACTTCACAGTGTCCCAGCAGACTGTGCACCGGACAAAGGCTGCTCCTCCCAAAACAGAGAATGTGTCTGTAATCTGTAAATTGTGAGAAAAAACAAGAGGGCGACCCCTAGTGCAAATCAATTGAGGACATAAAATGAATATCTGCTTGTGCTGACAAAGGGATACTCACAAAGGTGTTGCACACTATAGTGCAAATGGAGCGTACTAGGTATATTATGGTGACCTAGTGCACATAAAAACCCAAGCAGTGCTGCTGCAGTTGAAGATCAACTCCGGATGCAAATATTAGACGTCAGGATAATAGAAGAAGACTCCAGTATCGATGTGTATAAAAGTATTTAATAAAATAGATAAAAAGATACACAGATATACCAATACATCTGTTATACAATGCTACGCGTTTCTAAGCGCTCACCGCGCTTTTTCCTCAGGCAAATGATACTGGATACAATGGAGTCTCCTACATATATACCTATGCAAGCTTAATGTTGATCAGCTGAATCTCATTTCAACAGGTGCTGCATTAATTAGCTACATTGGTTTTCTAGCAGAATGTTACAAAGGTTACAGAAAGTGAAATAAAATGTGCATAAGAAACAATCTCTAATATAGTATAATATACTAGTTATTATGGACATATAAGAACTTAAATAAGGTACATCTCGGAACATGGATACTCTGAGCCGTCTCTATCGCATATATATATATAAACCGACACTGGTGTAAAAATTCCCTATATTAAAAAACATGTATATATATAACTCTGCAGATCACGCAATTATTATAACTCTCCAATCTAATGGTGTTTGTAGGTGAACTGATATCAGAATAGGTGATTTACTACCATCAATAGTTAATAGTGAGTATTTACTACCATAAATAGTTAATAGTGAGTGACTGACAAAAAAGGGGTGTGTATCGCTAAACTAATGGACAAGCTAAATTCAGTTCCACCCAAAACCGTCCAATGTGATCGCTCCATGTGAATGGAACAAGAGGTGTGTGTCCAATGACGTGAAAAGTACGTGTGCTGACTCCCATAAATACAGGATCCGATACTATATATGTGAATAACGTGTTCGTACAACCTATATAAATAAGAAAAATGTACTGTAAGGGTTACGCTCTGGTAACTCAGCGTGATAAAATGAATATGTGGTGGACCATAAGAGATGCATATATAAACTACGGACATTACTGTAAGGGTTACGCGCTGGTAACTCAGCGTGAAAAAATGAATATGTGATGAACTATAAGTGGTGCATATATAAACTACTAACATTACTGAATATATAAAAGAGTAAGCACACTATATATTTTGTTGTGTGCAAGAAATGGTGAACTCCCAATCTTGGGTAAAAGAATGTTGCGTGGCTTTATCTGTGAGGTGTGAGTTGTTAAACTCGTGTGTTGTGAAGAAGTATTGAATCTACTAAGACTATGTGAACACCATAATATATGAAACATAAAGGTCGTGTATAATATGTAAAGGCTGATGAAGAGTATGTAGTCTAAAATTGGATGTTTGAGTGATTGTTTTGATTTTAGAAATTCATTATAAACAATAATATTTTGGTGATGTGTGTTGTATGTAATCAAGTGATATATACTGTGAAAAATAAATATATTGTATAATAAAAAAGATGCATGTAATGTGCAATGATATTGAATATGTACTATTTTAATTGTAAAAAGAAATATATTAAAAAGCAGCAGAGTCTATCACTTCATTGAGGCCTTCTGGGTATAAAGTTTTGAATTGATATATCCAAAAAGTTTCCCTCTGGCGTAATTTGGTCATTCTATTCTGGGAACTCGTGGCAGGGATGATTTCCAATGGGGTAATGTTCATGACACAGTTATTTTTGCCATGGGTGGAAAAGTGGTGCCTGGATGTGCTATATTTATCAGATCCTTTCAGGATACATCTTAAATATTCTGACCATCTCTGTCTAATTTTCCTGCAGGTGCGGCCTATATATTGTAGGCCACACAAACATGTTATACAGTAGACTACATAGTTGGAATTGCATGTTATTCTTTGAGTTATGGCGAAGGATTCACCAGTGCTGTTAGATGTAATATTTTTAAGGCCGTTAGTGATGTACTTGCACATATGGCATCTATTTTTGTTACATCTAAAGGTTCCTATATTAGACATCATAGAACTATAAGAACTATTATTAGAGGTTTTAAACGTACGTTTGCACATGACCACCTTACTAGGTGCCAGTTTTTCTTTAATTGTGGGGGCTCTTTTGAATGTACATCTGGGTTTGTCTTGTAAAATTGATTTGAAAATGGGGTCCCGTTTGAGTAATGGCCAATGTTTAAACAGAACTTTTTTGATCTCTTTATGATTATTATTATATCTAGTAATGAATGAAGATTCAAAGTTTATATCTTCTTTTATTGGTTTATTTGGAACTTTTGGTTTTAAAAGGTCCCCTCTATTAAGAGAGCGTGCTTTTTGGAAACCTAATTCTATTAGTTCATCTGGATAATGTTTCTCCTTAAATTTGTTTTTTAGAAGTATACTTTGTGTATCATAAGTGGTTATGTCTGTACAGTTACGCCGAATCCTCCTAAACTGACTGTATGGAATATTTGTTTTCCAACTTGTGTGATGGTTGCTGTAGTAATCTAAATCCTTCTGGTATACAGACTGATCATTCCAATCAGAATAGAGACACTACATCTTTTCAAGATTCACCTAATCCACATAATTCGGCTTCTTTTTTATAAGAACGCATACCATTAGCACCACTTTGGAGACGAGAGGGCCCAAATACCCCATACCAACAACCGGGAAGAAACAAAAGAACACACACAAACGGGGACACAGGGGAAGGGGAGTTGCCACCAAGGAAAAGAAGTTACAACAACTAAGTAAAGGCATATTTAATTTATCAGATAGACCACTATCCAATGATGAGATTAGAATTTTAGGAAAAGGTCTTAGTTTTTGCCCTTCTAACCCACACCAAATGTTTGAAATGTTTGTTGACCTAAACAAATATACAAGAAAACTAGCCTTGCAGCGCTATTTTGCTAACAAACATCTAAAGGCACAAAAAACTATAGGCCTTCCAGTCCTTACAGACAATATGACAGCAGAAAGAAATATGTCAGTCTTTTATATAGACCCAGAAGATCTCTCTGAACAATTGTTCGAAGGAGTGATCCATACGAACCTTTCCCTACCCTCAACTTTTTATCCACATGGAGAGAATCTAGCTTATCTAGATATATTCCAAAATTTGGTATTAGAGGATTTTGAGAAACTTCCCCCACACAATAAGAAATATAACAACATATGGCCAAATGAACAAAGGGCTTTACGTAACCTTACAAAAGACAACACGATCATAATCCGCCAAGCCGACAAAGGCGGCGGTCTAGTAATACAAAATTATGAAGACTACATATGTGAGGCTAAGAGGATCTTGTTAGATAAAGATTATTATAAACAACTTTCACTAGATCCTACAGATTCATTCACTAAAGAACTAAAAAAATTAATTACTTATGGCCATGAGCATGGGATCTTGACAAAAAAAGAGAGAAAATTTCTTATACCCACTAATCCTAATACTCCATATTACTACCACTTACCAAAAATTCATAAACAGATTCAAAATCCTCCCGGTAGACCAATCATTGCGGGAATGAATAGTCTTACTGATAACCTTTCATTATACATTGACTTTTACCTTCAAAGATATGTAATCCAGCTTAGGTCCTATATTAAAGATACCACCGATCTGTTGCTAAAATTATCTAAAGTCAAGAATGAACAACATTTATTTTGGGTATCTTGTGACGTAAGCTCACTCTATTCTAACATAAAACACGATATAGGCATCGACTCTGTAGACAGTTATCTCAGTGATGATCCATATATGTCCGATATACAGAAGAATTATCTGCTTAAACTCATACATTTCATATTAACTCACAACAGGTTTTAAACGTACGTTTGCACATGACCACCTTACTAGGTGCCAGTTTTTCTTTAATTGTGGGGGCTCTTTTGAATGTACATCTGGGTTTGTCTTGTAAAATTGATTTGAAAATGGGGTCCCGTTTGAGTAATGGCCAATGTTTAAACAGAATTTTTTTGATCTCTTTATGATTATTATTATATCTAGTAATGAATGAAGATTCAAAGTTTATATCTTCTTTTATTGGTTTATTTGGAACTTTTGGTTTTAAAAGGTCCCCTCTATTAAGAGAGCGTGCTTTTTGGAAACCTAATTCTATTATCTGGATAATGTTTCTCCTTAAATTTGTTTTTTAGAAGTATACTTTGTGTATCATAAGTGGTTATGTCTGTACAGTTACGCCGAATCCTCCTAAACTGACTGTATGGAATATTTGTTTTCCAACTTGTGTGATGGTTGCTGTAGTAATCTAAAAAATTGTTACTGTCTACCTGTTTGAAAAAAGTACATGACTGAATGCAATTATCCTCTCCCCACATAAGGGTCACATCCAGAAAGTCTATCCTATCTCTTTGGATATTCCAAGTAAATTGGATTCCCATGGTGTTATTATTAAGTTCATTTTGGAAAGAGGAAAGAGACTGGGGTGTTCCCCTCCAAACAAATAACAGATCATCTATATAACGGCCATAGAAGACCAGATTTTGCTCCCATTTTGCATTATAGATGTACTTGGACTCAAACGTGCCCATAAATAAATTTGCAAAACTGGGAGCAAATCTGGTCCCCATGGCCGTTCCCTTGGTCTGAAGATAAAAGTTGTCTAGAAACTTAAAATAATTGTGAGTTAATATGAAATGTATGAGTTTAAGCAGATAATTCTTCTGTATATCGGACATATTTGGATCATCACTGAGATAACTGTCTACAGAGTCGATGCCTATATCGTGTTTTATGTTAGAATAGAGTGAGCTTACGTCACAAGATACCCAAAATAAATGTTGTTCATTCTTGACTTTAGATAATTTTAGCAACAGATCGGTGGTATCTTTAATATAGGACCTAAGCTGGATTACATATCTTTGAAGGTAAAAGTCAATGTATAATGAAAGGTTATCAGTAAGACTATTCATTCCCGCAATGATTGGTCTACCGGGAGGATTTTGAATCTGTTTATGAATTTTTGGTAAGTGGTAGTAATATGGAGTATTAGGATTAGTGGGTATAAGAAATTTTCTCTCTTTTTTTGTCAAGATCCCATGCTCATGGCCATAAGTAATTAATTTTTTTAGTTCTTTAGTGAATGAATCTGTAGGATCTAGTGAAAGTTGTTTATAATAATCTTTATCTAACAAGATCCTCTTAGCCTCACATATGTAGTCTTCATAATTTTGTATTACTAGACCGCCGCCTTTGTCGGCTTGGCGGATTATGATCGTGTTGTCTTTTGTAAGGTTACGTAAAGCCCTTTGTTCATTTGGCCATATGTTGTTATATTTCTTATTGTGTGGGGGAAGTTTCTCAAAATCCTCTAATACCAAATTTTGGAATATATCTAGATAAGCTAGATTCTCTCCATGTGGATAAAAAGTTGAGGGTAGGGAAAGGTTCGTATGGATCACTCCTTCGAACAATTGTTCAGAGAGATCTTCTGGGTCTATATAAAAGACTGACATATTTCTTTCTGCTGTCATATTGTCTGTAAGGACTGGAAGGCCTATAGTTTTTTGTGCCTTTAGATGTTTGTTAGCAAAATAGCGCTGCAAGGCTAGTTTTCTTGTATATTTGTTTAGGTCAACAAACATTTCAAACATTTGGTGTGGGTTAGAAGGGCAAAAACTAAGACCTTTTCCTAAAATTCTAATCTCATCATTGGATAGTGGTCTATCTGATAAATTAAATATGCCTTTACTTAGTTGTTGTAACTTCTTTTCCTTGGTGGCAACTCCCCTTCCCCTGTGTCCCCGTTTGTGTGTGTTCTTTTGTTTCTTCCCGGTTGTTGGTATGGGGTATTTGGGCCCTCTCGTCTCCAAAGTGGTGCTAATGGTATGCGTTCTTATAAAAAAGAAGCCGAATTATGTGGATTAGGTGAATCTTGAAAAGATGTAGTGTCTCTATTCTGATTGGAATGATCAGTCTGTATACCAGAAGGATTTAGATTACTACAGCAACCATCACACAAGTTGGAAAACAAATATTCCATACAGTCAGTTTAGGAGGATTCGGCGTAACTGTACAGACATAACCACTTATGATACACAAAGTATACTTCTAAAAAACAAATTTAAGGAGAAACATTATCCAGATGAACTAATAGAATTAGGTTTCCAAAAAGCACGCTCTCTTAATAGAGGGGACCTTTTAAAACCAAAAGTTCCAAATAAACCAATAAAAGAAGATATAAACTTTGAATCTTCATTCATTACTAGATATAATAATAATCATAAAGAGATCAAAAAAGTTCTGTTTAAACATTGGCCATTACTCAAACGGGACCCCATTTTCAAATCAATTTTACAAGACAAACCCAGATGTACATTCAAAAGAGCCCCCACAATTAAAGAAAAACTGGCACCTAGTAAGGTGGTCATGTGCAAACGTACGTTTAAAACCTCTAATAATAGTTCTTATAGTTCTATGATGTCTAATATAGGAACCTTTAGATGTAACAAAAATAGATGCCATATGTGCAAGTACATCACTAACGGCCTTAAAAATATTACATCTAACAGCACTGGTGAATCCTTCGCCATAACTCAAAGAATAACATGCAATTCCAACTATGTAGTCTACTGTATAACATGTTTGTGTGGCCTACAATATATAGGCCGCACCTGCAGGAAAATTAGACAGAGATGGTCAGAATATTTAAGATGTATCCTGAAAGGATCTGATAAATATAGCACATCCAGGCACCACTTTTCCACCCATGGCAAAAATAACTGTGTCATGAACATTACCCCATTGGAAATCATCCCTGCCACGAGTTCCCAGAATAGAATGACCAAATTACGCCAGAGGGAAACTTTTTGGATATATCAATTCAAAACTTTATACCCAGAAGGCCTCAATGAAGTGATAGACTCTGCTGCTTTTTAATATATTTCTTTTTACAATTAAAATAGTACATATTCAATATCATTGCACATTACATGCATCTTTTTTATTATACAATATATTTATTTTTCACAGTATATATCACTTGATTACATACAACACACATCACCAAAATATTATTGTTTATAATGAATTTCTAAAATCAAAACAATCACTCAAACATCCAATTTTAGACTACATACTCTTCATCAGCCTTTACATATTATACACGACCTTTATGTTTCATATATTATGGTGTTCACATAGTCTTAGTAGATTCAATACTTCTTCACAACACACGAGTTTAACAACTCACACCTCACAGATAAAGCCACGCAACATTCTTTTACCCAAGATTGGGAGTTCACCATTTCTTGCACACAACAAAATATATAGTGTGCTTACTCTTTTATATATTCAGTAATGTTAGTAGTTTATATATGCACCACTTATAGTTCATAACATATTCATTTTTTCACGCTGAGTTACCAGCGCGTAACCCTTACAGTAATGTCCGTAGTTTATATATGCATCTCTTATGGTCCACCACATATTCATTTTATCACGCTGAGTTACCAGAGCGTAACCCTTACAGTACATTTTTCTTATTTATATAGGTTGTACGAACACGTTATTCACATATATAGTATCGGATCCTGTATTTATGGGAGTCAGCACACGTACTTTTCACGTCATTGGACACACACCTCTTGTTCCATTCACATGGAGCGATCACATTGGACGGTTTTGGGTGGAACTGAATTTAGCTTGCCCATTAGTTTAGCGATACACACCCCTTTTTTGTCAGTCACTCACTATTAACTATTTATGGCAGTAAATACTCACTATTAACTATTGATGGTAGTAAATCACCTATTCTGATATCAGTTCACCTACAAACACCATTAGATTGGAGAGTTATAATAATTGCGTGATCTGCAGAGTTATATATATACATGTTTTTTAATATAGGGAATTTTTACACCAGTGTCGGTTTATATATATGCGATAGAGACGGCTCAGAGTATCCATGTTCCGAGATGTACCTTATTTAAGTTCTTATATGTCCATAATAACTAGTATATTATACTATATTAGAGATTGTTTCTTATGCACATTTTATTTCACTTTCTGTAACCTTTGTAACATTCTGCTAGAAAACCAATGTAGCTAATTAATGCAGCACCTGTTGAAATGAGATTCAGCTGATCAACATTAAGCTTGCATAGGTATATATGTAGGAGACTCCATTGTATCCAGTATCATTTGCCTGAGGAAAAAGCGCGGTGAGCGCTTAGAAACGCGTAGCATTGTATAACAGATGTATTGGTATATCTGTGTATCTTTTTATCTATTTTATTAAATACTTTTATACACATCGATACTGGAGTCTTCTTCTATTATCCTGACGTCTAATATTTGCATCCGGAGTTGATCTTCAACTGCAGCAGCACTGCTTGGGTTTTTATGTGCACTAGGTCACCATAATATACCTAGTACGCTCCATTTGCACTATAGTGTGCAACACCTTTGTGAGTATCCCTTTGTCAGCACAAGCAGATATTCATTTTATGTCCTCAATTGATTTGCACTAGGGGTCGCCCTCTTGTTTTTTCTCACAATTGTTTTTATCTAATCTTATTTATTAGGTAGTGAGTGATGAAATATATGTGGTACATATGTATATAATCTCAATAATAAAAAGCTTAATTACATACAGGGATAGATTACAGTTGGAGCACAAATGTGGGCTTACACAAAGCTGTAAATTGTTCTGACAAATTTTTTCTTTTTTTTTTCCAAAACTTTTATTGAAATAAATTGAAGGTATACAATAAAGATTGATATAAAACATTATAAAACATTATAAACAGGTTTACATTTGTGGGTAATGTTACAGATATAGAAATTGAAATTAGGTGTGCAACAGCTATACATGCGGATGATAAATACCATTTATGGAGACATAAACAGAAATTTGTATATAAAAAATTCCAGAACCTGCTCCTTTCTGCTGAAGATTGTAAGCAAACATTTAGTTAATAATAGTTAACTATACATAAAAACAACATTGAGCGGGTGTCTTCGACTCTTCACCCAATCGTATAGTTGTGGTGGCGGAGTATAAGTGTATTCCTTAATTATTTGTGTAGGTATTCTTCCCATATAAAGTATATATTGTGGTAATCTTCTATTCGTTTAGTATGTGTGTGAAATGATATTTCTCTAATTGGAGTGAGTGGTTTACAGTGGATTTCCATATCGCTGTGGATGGGAGAGCATTTATTTTCAAATTTAATGGAATTCATTTTTTTGCTGAGTTAACCATTATCGTGAGGAGTGTTAGTCTAAATTTGCATTTAATTTTGGGAAATGTGTTAAATAAAAATAGCCAAATATCAAAAGGGAGAGTTGTGTCTAAAATTATTTCAAATTCCTTTTTTATGGAGAGCCAATATGTCTTGGCTGTGGGGCATGTCCACCAAATGTGTAGGGGAGTAGCTATCTCTGTACAGTTTTTCCAGCATTCTGCTGTTGTGTTAGGGAACAATTGATGCAGTCTAGCAGGGGTATAATACCACTTGCTCAGCAGTTTAGTATTCATTTCTAACACTGAGATAGAGCATGAGGCTTTAGTCATTTGCTTGAAAATGGTATCCCATTCAGCGTGAGGTAGGTGAGTACCAATTTCAAGCTCCCATTTAGGGGGTGATATATAGAGGGATGCTGACAGCTGATTGTATATTAGTGATAGTATCCCTTTGTTAGGCTGAGGATGAAAACCGAGGGCCTCAAAGCCTGTTAGTGGACGTCTTAATTTGGATCTGAAGGGGTGTGACACAAAGTAGTGTGTTAGTTGCATATATATGTACCAATTTTGGAATTTTGGTCCAATTAGGGTGCCTAGGTCAGCATGAGATTTGAGTTTACCATCTTGGTGTAAAAGGCAATATGGTAGAGAGTTTCGTAGATTGAGCTGTGAAGGTACTGGGATTAAGGTATGTAATGGAAAAGAAGCATTATTACCCAACCGTGTCTGAGGTGACTCTGTAGAGGAGAACAAAGTATATTTCCTAACAATTTTGTCCCAGATTTTAAGCGTCTCTATTATAGTCTTAGATAGTGTATTTTGGAAATGGCGCTGGGTTGAAGGAATCCAGCATTTACTACTTAGATGAGTGTTACCAGATAGTGAGTGCTCTAACAGGACCCACTATTTGTTTGTAGCATGTTTACACCAGTCCACGATTCTCGTAAGAAAAGCAGCTATTCTAAAATTTATCAAATTAGGAGCTCCGATCCCTCCCTTTTCTTTAGAGCGGTATAAAGTATTAGTGGCGATTCAAGGTCGTTTATGTGACCATAAAAAGGAGTTCAGTTGTTTTTGTAGATTAAATATCATATAGGTAAGGTAGAGGTAAGGAAGAGATACAGGATCTTTGGAAGGATAATCATTTTGGTGGCATTCACTTTTCCTAGCCATGAAAGGGGTTTGAGGCTCCAAGATCGTAGTATATTTTGTATGGAGGCTTTTAGGGCTAAGTAATTCAAAGAAACCAGTGGTGTCACTAGGGTTGGTGTCACCCGGTGCGGTAACTTATGGTATCACCCCCCCCCCCCCAGAAAGCAAACACACACAAAAACACAGGCACACACACATACAAACACTCTGATACACTCAGACACACTTTGAAACATACTCAGACACACACAAAAACACTCTGACACACACACACACAAAAACACTCAGGCACACACACAAACACTTAGACACACACACACACACAAAAACACTCAGGCACACACACAAACACTTAGACACACACACAAAAACACTCAGGCACACACACAAACACTTAGACACACACACACACACACACAAAAACACTCAGGCACACACACAGAAACACCCAGACACACACACACAAAAGCACTCAGACACACACACACACACAACAACACTCAGGCACACACACAGAAACACTCAGACACACACACAAAAGCACTCAGACACACACACACACACAAACAGTCGGTCAGGTGCCAAGCATCCCCCTCATGATTTCCCAGTTCCTGTTTAGAGAGATAGCACAGCAGTCAGTGACTCCACTGCTCCACACGTCACTGAGCAGTGAGCACAGATAGGCAGGCAGGTTTAGGCTAGCAGCGCAACTTTGCAAGCCCCACGGCATGCCCACAACATTCATAGTGAAATTGGGCAGAGCAGGAGCAAAGTACAAACAAGCAAAAGCAGCCGGGAAAACTATTTGAGGAAATTGGCTCAAGGGGCAAAAAAAATGAAGTGTCTACAACTTCCCCAGTCCCACTAATGTTCACAAATGCTGGCCCCTCTAATAAAAATATCTATGCATCTCTGCATTGTATTTCTTTGAATTTCAATAAAATTAAAAAAAAAAAAAAAAATTTTTTGGTGGTGTCACCCCCTGGAGGGTGTCACCCTGGTGCGGCCCGCACCCCCCGCACCCCCCTAGTGACGCCACTGAAAGAAACTATCTGCTAGATTACGAGTTGTGCGTTAGGCTTAAAAAGCAGCGTTGGACGGTCCTAACGCAGCTTTTTAACGCCCGCTGGTATTACGAGTCTTGCAGGTACAGGTGTACCGCTCACTTTTTTTGGCCAGACTTGGAAATACCACAAATCCACTTACGTCAATTGCGTATCCTATTTTTTCAATGGGACTTGCATAGCGCCGGTATTACAAGTCTGACAAAAAGTGAGCGGTACACCCTCTCCTGTCAAGACTGGTACCGCATTTTAAAGTCAGTAGTTAAGAGTTTCATGGTACAATGTCGTATCATAAAACTCTTAACTAAAGTGCTAAAAAGTACACTAACACCCATAAACTACCTATTAACCCCTAATCCGAGGCCCTCCCACATCTCAAACAATAAAATAGAATTTTTAACCCCTAATCTGCCGGACCAGACATCGCCGCCACTATAATAAATATATTAACCCCTAAACCGCGGCACTCCCGCATCGCAAACACTAGTTAAATATTATTACCCCTAATCTGCCGCCCACAACGTTATTAACCCCTAAACCTAAGTCTAACCCTAACCCCCCTAACTAAAATATAATTTCAATAAATCTAAATAAAATTCCTATCATTAACTAAATTATTCCAATTTAAAACTAAATACTTACCTGTAAAATAAACCTTAAGCTAGCTACAATATAACTAATAGTTACATTGTAGCTAGCTTAGGGTTTATTTTTATTTTACAGGCAAGTTTGTATTTATTTTAACTAGGTAGAATAGTTAGTAAATAGTTATTAACTATTTATTAACTACCTAGTTAAAATAAATACAAATTTACCTGTAAAATAAAACCTAACCTAAGTTACACTAACACCTAACACTACACTATAATTAAATAAATTAACTACATTAAATACAATTACCTAGTTTAAATCAAAGTAGCTAAAGTACAAAAAAAAAAAACTAAATTACAGAAAATAAAAAACAAATTACAAGATTTTTAAACTAATTACACCTAATCTAGGGTTGGTTGTGTGGGTGGTGGGTTTTAATGTTGGGGTGGGGGTTGTAATTTTTTTTACAGGTAAAAACATAATTTATGTAAGAACTTACCTGATAAATTCATTTCTTTCATATTGGCAAGAGTCCATGAGCTAGTGACGTATGGGATATACAATCCTACCAGGAGGGGCAAAGTTTCCCAAACCTCAAAATGCCTATAAATACACCCCTCACCACACCCACAATTCAGTATAACGAATAGCCAAGCAGTGGGGTGATAAAGAAAGGAGTAGAAAGCATCAACAAAAGAAATTTGGAAATAATTGTGCTTTATACAAAAAATCATAACCACCATAAAAAGGGTGGGCCTCATGGACTCTTGCCAATATGAAAGAAATTAATTTATCAGGTAAGTTCTTACATAAATTTTTTGTTTTCTTTCATGTAATTGGCAAGAGTCCATGAGCTAGTGATGTATGGGATAGTAATACCCAAGATGTGGAACTCCACACAAGAGTCACTAGAGAGGGAGGGATAAAAATAAAAACAGCCATTTTCCGCTGAAAAAATTAATCCACAACCCAAAAAAATAAGTTTATTCTCATAAATGAAAGAAAAAAACTTAAATCAAAAGCAGAAGAATCAAACTGAAACAGCTGCCTGAAGAACTTTTCTACCAAAAACTGCTTCTGAAGAAGCAAATACATCAAAACGGTAGAATTTAGTAAATGTATGCAAAGAGGACCAAGTTGCCGCTTTGCAAATCTAATCAACTGAAGCTTCATTCTTAAAGGCCCACAAAGTGGAGACTGAACTAGTAGAATGAGCTGTAATTCTCTGAGGCGGGGCCTGACCCGACTCCAAATAAGCTTGATGAATCAAAAGTTTCAACCAAGAAGCCAAGGAAATAGCAGAAGCCTTCTGACCTTTCCTAGGACCAGAAAAACAAATAGACTGGAAGTCTTCCTGAAATCTTTAGTAGCTTCCACATAATATTTCAAAGCTCTTACCCCATCCAAAGAATGTAAGGATCTTTCCAAAGAATTCTTAGGATTAGGACACAAGGAAGGGAAAACAATTTCTCTATTAATGTTGTTAGAATTCACAACCTTAGGTAAAAATTGAAATGAAGTCCGCAAAACTGCCTTATCCTGATGAAAAATCAGAAAAGGAGACTCACAAGAAAGAGCAGATAGCTCAGAAACTCGTCTACCAGAAGAGATAGCCAAAAGGAACAACACTTTCCAAGAAAGTAGTTTAATGTCTAAAGAATGCCATCAAATGGAGGAACCTGTAAAGCCTTCAGAACCAAATTAAGACTCCAAGGAGGAGAAATTGATTTAATGACAGGCTTAATACGAACTAAAGCCTGTACAAAACAGTGAATATCAGGAAGTAAAGCAATCTTTCTGTGAAATAAAACAGAAAGAGCAGAGATTTGTCCCTTCAAGGAGCTTGCAGACAAACCCTTATCCAAACCATCCTGAAGAAACTGTAAAATTCTAGGAATTCTAAAAGAATGCCAAGAGAATTTATGAGAACATCATGAAATCTGTCTTCCAAACTCTATAATAAATCTTTCTAGAGACAGATTTACGAGCTTGTAACATAGTATTAATCACTGAGTCAGAGAAACCTCTATGACTTAGTACTAAGCGTTCAATTTCCATACCTTCAAATTTAATGATTTGAGATCCTGATGGAAAAACGGACCTTGAGACAGTAGGTCTGGCCTTAACGAAAGTGGCCAAGGCTGGCAACTGGACATCCGAACCAGATCCGCATACCAAAACCTGTGTGGCCATGCTGGAGCCACCAGTAACACAAATGATTGTTCTATGATGATTTTGGAGATCACTCTTGGAAGGAGAACTAGAGGCGGGAAAATGTAAGCAGGATAACACCAAGGAAGTGTCAGCTTCCGCCTGAACATCCATGGACCTGGACAGGTATCTGGGAAGTTTCTTGTTTAGATGAGAGGCCATGAGATCTATCTCTGGAAGACCCCACATCTGAACAACCTGAGAAAACACATCTGGATGGAGAGACCACTCCCCTGGATGTAAAGTCTGACGGCTGAGATAATCCGCCTCCCAATTGTCTACACCTGGGATATGCACCGCAGAGATTAGACAGGAGCTGGATTCCGCCCAAGCAAGTATCTGAGATACTTCTTTCATAGCTTGGGGACTGTGAGTCCCACCCTGATGATTGACATATGCCACTGTTGTGATATTGTCTGTCGGAACGGTTCTCTCTTTAACAGAGGCCAAAACTGAAGAGCTCTGAATTGCACAGAGTTCTAAAATATTTATTGGTAATCTCGCCTCTTGAGATTTCCAAACCCCTTGTGCTGTCAGAGATCCCCAAACAGCTCCCCAACCTGAAAGACTCGCATCTGTTGTGATCACAGTCCAGGTTGGACGAACAAAAGAAGCCCCTTGAACTAAACAATGGTGATCTATCCACCACGTCAGAGAGTGTCGTACATTGGGATTTAAGGATATTAATTGTGATATCTTTGTATAATCCCTGCACCATTGGTTCAGCATACAAAGCTGTAGCGGTCTCATGTGAAAACGAGCAAAGGGGATCGCGTCCGATGCTGCAGTCATGAGAACTAAAACTTCCATGCACATAGCCACTGAAGGGAATGACTGAGACTGAAGGTGCCGGCAGGCTGCAACCAATTTTTTTTTTTTTTTTTTATTTTTTTATTAAGGTTTTGCGCAAATGAAAACAAACAGAAAATATCTTAATGTACAGATGACAAACATTGAAATAATACAGAACAATATAATGGTATAAGTAAAGAACATACTATTTGATGAATTGTACATTTCTGAAACCTTCATTTTATAATTTTAGAAACAATCATAACAGACTAATTAGCCGGTCCCTCGTGGACCTTTTGATATAAGTAGAACTTAAAGCACATGTTAGTCGCATTGAGGACCTTGTTAGGGCCATTGACTTGTAGCAGGTATAACAGCGGATAAGCACAGCTTGAAATAATACCGTATAAATATAATTGCAGTAGAGAGATAAAACTCAAATAAACTAGCATATCTGAAGAACCTCACCTAAAGTTCTGTTATACAGCAGAGTCGCCTAGTCATACAGCTTATGATACTAAGAAACAATGAGACTAGAGTGAAGTTATAGGTTAGATAAGTCTTCTTCCGCACCTTTCTATACAACATAGAAACAAGAGTAGCTGGATAATGGGAGTCAGTACATATTTTAATCTTAAATGAGAATCCTTATCTAATAGCTAAATATGGCTGAGCTTAGACTTTGTATATTTACATACAAGAAGAAGTTATCTGCATATGTTCATAGTTGTTGTCTATAGAGAGCAGGTCACAACTTATGGCAGCAATCCCAGCACTCTCATCGCCTACATATCCATACTACTGCCTAAGAGATAATTCTATTTATATTAGAGGCAGCTGGGGGTAATAGTGTATAGCACCTCCGAAACTAACATCGTAGTTTAGTGGATGTAGTTCCATAACGCCTCCAACCATGTCTGCTAAAGCTTATTAGGTTTGATAAGCCCGACCACTTGATAAGTATAAGTATATAACAGCAGTAGAGAGGCGAGATCATGTCCAATAAACATTTGATGTCCCTCAATGTAATATTTAGAAGTAGAGTTAAAAAAAAAAAAGGTACAAATATAATGGAGGTATAAAGTCATATTTTAGTCCTTAGCGGGTCAACACCATATAAATTAATAAAGTGTATCCTATCGGCTGATGCTAGGTCTTCTCAGTTTTGCAAAAGAGTGCATTAGGACTCTGTTATAACTCAATTACATTTAAAAGGAAATGAATGGTTTATGAGGGTGCTTTAAAATCTGGGAACTAATATCGATATATGGATCCGCCATAAGACTAGATACAATGTAAACAAGTGGGACATGCACACTAACAATTACTGCTAATTATTGTGAGAGATAACTTATCATTAGACATTATAAATTCTATAATTTATGCATTTCAAAGGTCAGTTTGGGGATATGTAGAAACCGCATGCAGATGAAGTGACTTAGAGCATAGCAGCTACACTAAGCTAGGCACTTCAGTGCGCTCCAGAAACTTTTAAATAGATAGTAAGCATACTCCATAAAAAACATATAAAAAACATTCCTATGTCTATATATATATAAAACATGCAATTGAACATAGTATATAATAGCAAGCTATGCATAACAATTCTCATGCAATTACATGTATATTGGGCTTCTTATCAAAAAAACATATGGGGACCTATGGGATATAAAACATCACAACTCCTAATTAAATGGCTAATTGTTACAGGCTGCGGGTACTAAAACTAAATATTGCCAAGAGCATGGTATAGAGACAAATATAATTCAAATGAACATTTAGTATCTTTAAACATAGCAGTTAGCAGTAAAATATATGTAAAACTCTGATGATGATGGCAGCAATTAAACTGTGTATTTGACGGCAGTCTCGTTAGTATCGTTCCCCAGGCCATACTATACAATATCAATGTCACTAATTCTTTCACCTAGTATGGCTATGGAGATCTCTATCAACCTACCCCACATTCATCAAAGTTGCATTGTAGTGGAAATATCTGTCTCATATTCAATGTGTGCTTTATGCCGTTTGCATAATACCAAAGATTATTTCCTCTATCAGGCCATGCAGCCCGGAGACGCGGGGCTCCAGGAGAGATTCCCTCAGAAGGGTCCGGTGCGCCATATTGCACTACAGGCCGTTTAATGAGGTAGGGCCTGGAAGCTGCAGGCGCAGGAGTTGGGGTCATTTCAGACTCTACTTGATCACCGATGAGATCTCGCATTCGCTCCAGGGGACCGGCTGCTTCCCCCAAATTAGGGGCCACCAGAGTACTAGCAATATTATCACTAGCGTGCTGAGCTGAGACAGCGGAGTTCTCAGTAGGAGAAGTCGGCTTTTTGAGCCCTCTGTAACTGCGGCTGTTCTTGTGGAGTTGGGGCTTTGATGCTTCCCCGCTCAATGGCTAGTAAGCAGATGTTGTCAATGAGTTGCTTGTATCCATCGGTCATCGCCCGCTCAAATCCACGAAGTAGGGCTGCCACCTCAGCTGGATCCTCCATCATGGTTTCTCTCCCACGATTCTCTATAAGATGGTCATATGCGGTAGACATTATCAGAAGTTGGTAGTCTCTTCAGAGATATTTTAGGGCTGTATATTTGAGCGAGTTAGTACCTTCTGTTTTACCCGGGAAGCCGGGGGGGGGGGGGAGATGTAAGTACCTTGCGTGTTGGGCCTTAGCCCGAGGTCTGGTAGTTCATAGTAGTTGAAAAAGGCTATAGTATTGCAAAAAAAAGGGATAGCTCAATTGATGTTAGTTTCAGAGAACCAAATATACCATTATACTAGATGGATTGTAGAGTGTTCTCATTATATTTAGCAGATTAAGTAAGCATTTCTCTGAGCTTCACTTTTTTCCGTCTGCCATGGTTGCTGTCCAGACACGCCCCCCCAAGTGTCGGCTGCAACCAATTTTAAACGTCTCTTGTCTGTTAGAGACAGAGTCATGGACACTGAATCTATCTGGAAGCCTAAAAAGGTGACCCTTGTCTGAGGAAACAAGAAACTTTTTGATAAATTGATCCTCCAACCATGTTTCCAAAGAAACAACACTAGTTGATTTGTGTGAGATTCTGCAGAACGTAAAGACTGAGCTAGTACCAAGATATCGTCCAAATAAGGAAACACTGCAATACCCTGTTCTCTGATTACAGAGAGTAGGGCACCTAGAACCTTTGAAAATATTCTTGGAGCTGTTGCTAGGCCAAATGGAAGAGCAACAAATTGGTAATGCTTGTCTAGAAAAGAGAATCTCAGAATCTGATAATGTTCTGTATGAATCGGAATATGAAGGTAAGGCAGAATAGTCCTTATAGTCACCATCTTGAAAATTGGTACTCTTACATAACGATTCAAAATTTTCAGATCCACTGGTCTGAATACATTTTCCTTCTTTGGGACAATGAATAGATTTGAATAAAACCCCAAACCTTGTTCCTGAAAAGGAACTGGCATGATTACCCCTGAAGACTCCAGGTCTGAAACACACTTCAGGAAAGCCTGAGCTTTTACTGGATTTGCTGGGATACGTGAGAGAAAAAATCTTCTCACAGGAGGTCTTACTCTGAATCCTATTCAATACCCTTGAGAGACAATGCTCTGAATCCATTGATTTTGAACATAATCTATCTAATATCCTTGAAAAACCTTAATCTGCCCCCTACCAGCTGAGCTGGAATGAGGGCCACACCTTCATGCGGATTTAGGGGCTGACTTTGGTTTCTTAAATGGCTTGGATTTATTCCAATTTGAGGAAAGCTTCCAATTGAAAACAGATTCCTTGGGGGAAGGATTAAGTTTTTGTTCCTTATTTTGACGAAAGGAACGAAAACGGTTAGAAGCCTTAGATTTACCCTTAGGTTTTTTATCCTGAGGCAGAAAAACTCCCTTTCCCCCAGTGACAGTTGAAATAATAGAATCCAACTGAGAACCAAATAAATTATTACCTTGCAAAGAAAGAGATAGTAATCTAGATTTAGATGTCATATCAGCATTCCAAGATTTAAGCCACAAAGCTCTTCTAGCTAATATAGCTAAAGACATGGATCGAACATCAATTTTGATAATATCAAAAATGGCATCACAAATAAAATGATTAGCATATTGCAGTAAGCGAATAATGCTAAATATGTCAGAATCCAATTCTTGTTGCGCTAAATTCTCCAACTAGAAAGTTGATGCAGCCGCAACATCAGCCAAAGAAATTGCAGGTCTGAGAAGATGACCTGAATATAAATAGGCCTTCCTTAGATAAGATTCAAGCTTCCTATCTAAAGGATCCTTAAAGGAAGTACTATCTTCCATAGGAATAGTGGTACGTTTAGCAAGAGTAGAAATAGCCCCATCAACTTTGGGGATTTTTTCCCAAAACTCAATAGAATTTGCTGGTAAAGGATACAATTTTTTTTTTATTTTTTTTTAAATTATTTTTTATTGAGGTTAAAATAGTATATATACAACAGTCTCAGCAACAGGTTACATTTTGCAACATACATAATACTGACATGACATATTACTTTGGGCACCTCATTTTTTGAATCTTATAAGTTCGCAAGGTCCTCAGACACCAGGTCCAATCAAAGGACCAGAAATTAAGCAAAATAATTGAGGGCATGTTAATGGAGATAATAGTAAGACAAAATTGCAGCTTCAGCATATATGGGGTAAATGCCAGTTCTGAAATGAACATACAATATCTAGATAGAGAAGTTATCTATCAACACTGAGCAATTATTAAAACATAGGCATTATTAAGACTATTATCGTGGATGAACTTCAGGAAAGCAGGAAATCATAAACAAGGTTAAATTTCCTGTATTGGAACCCCGAGAGCCATTCTACAAAAATGCAGGGAAAGTCATGGCTCTTCGGGTTGGACAGAGACTGCTAAACTCTGTCATAAGGATATGCGGAGGAGAAAAGAATCATCCCTAACCGCACAAAAGTGGTGGGGGGCGGAGGGTAGGCCGAAAATAGCATATCCTTCCATTGCTAATTTACATATCTAACAATTTAAGCAACCCCAGAATCACCTGGGTCAGGGCACTAAAATGTAGGTAATGTCTTCCAAGTGTGCTCCTAGGGGCATGGGACTAGAAGATTGCCAGTACATGGTAGAGATATATGCATTGTTAGGCTCTGGTATTCAGAGCAGCACTCCATATCACAGATTTTCACACTAATCAGCAAGGATGCATAGAGCCCTCAACATAGGTGGGAAAAGAGCATCTTATATATAAAAAAAAAAAAAAGTTCTCACACTATTAATGTTATACACCATAGACTGTTGACCCACACCATAAGCAGGGAAGGAATTCAGTCATGGCGTACTCCGAACACCAATTCATAGATATACAGCACGCTCCAAAGTCTATATAAGCTTTGGTATCTATTTAAGTGGTTGCTTCAAGCCTATGTGAGAGCTATGCTATATATAGCATGTTCTGAGTACATTAGAAAACATAGAATATTAATAAAGCAACTTAACATCATTTAAAACTGAACCTGAGGGTAGTGATTAAGTGAGACTTACAGTTCTGTGTGATATAGACTGAGTCAGGTTAACAATGCATGAAAATCTGGTTGTGAATTCCCTCTCATCAAGCATAATAGTCAGCCTAATCAATACATATTGAATAATCTCTCTTCATCTAAACAAAATATAATATCTAGAGAAAGCTATAATAATATTTTGAAAATAATCTAGTTATAGAATATATATGGTAAGGGGTAGTATCAATCCGCATAGTGTAAATGCTGTGGGTAACCTTTAGCAAGCAAGGGCTCTGCTAAGATCTGAACATAATAGTGACCCACCTCGTGGTTCTCAACCCCCATCCAGTCAGTGGGAGCATACAGACAAATAATGTCAGTAATAACCAGAAAGGTTTAGACCCCAACAATTATGTCCGAATACAAATACTCCCCTCACAAATAGACATACTAATCTGTAAACATTTGCGCTGGTAAAACTAGTGCTTTTAGTAAGAAAAGTTTTCACGCAGGATATGTCCCACAGAGGAGATGGCATATAGAAATGTCTGCGATGCTAACCCACAGCTTGTCCTCATAGGTTGGGTCTCATAGGTTGGATCTTTCAGGCTAAAGAGCCGTCATTTAGGGTTATGAGGCCACAGTATTCAAAGACAAGCCACATAAATAAAAGTAAGTTTATCCTATGCCAGTTCTGTACATGCGGGTCAGTCGTGTGGCGTGCTGAGTAGTGGATAGCTCTGCCGGACCAGGCCGTTGCAAAGATGATTCCGAGAGATCCCCACAGCCATCCGATCCATGCGATATGCCCGCAAAGCTAATGTCCAAGAGAACCGTGCGTAGGAATGCGCAACAACTGCCATGCTCCACAGAGCTTTCTCCCCTGTACGAGTGGCCGTACTGTATTACCTCCCATATTTGCAGGCCGCTTCTGGTGATAGAGCTTCCGCACTCACCGGCATCAGTGATGGAGAACACATCTGAGGATCCGTTGACGCTGTGGTACACTGCAACTCCGGTGCTGCTCCCTGCTTTTCAGCAGCTGTATCACTGCGTGTTCGCGCCGCTTGAATTATAACATTAAGGGCATCAAGTCTCTCACATATCTTCCACCCATACTCCTCTAATAAGTCTCTGATGCCGGAATATAACACCTGGGTCTTCATGGCGGGCAGTAGTGTATCTACCCCCAAAATGGTGCTTCAATATGTGACAGGGAGCTCCGTAACAGTTTTTCAGCTCAGCAATATTCACACACCAACTAATTCTTTATCTCCATATCCCAGGCTTCTTCCTGTGTTAATGTCCTTTAGGCACAAGCTGAGTAAATTAATTTTTACCAGGGATAAACCACATTTTTTTAAGTTTGAAGTCGGGAGCTCCTGGGCAATGCATCCTGTAGCTTTGGCGGTTAACTCCGCCCCCCAGGATACAATTTTTTAAACCTTGAAGAAGGAATAAAAGAAGTACCTGGCTTATTCCATTCCTTAGAAATCATATCAGAAATAGCCTCAGGAATAGGAAAAACACCTGGAGAAACCACAGGAGGTTTAAATAGAGCATTTAAACGTTTATTAGACTGAACGTCAATTGGACTGGTTACCTCAATATCCAAAGTAGTTAACACTTCTTTTAATAAAGAACGCATATACTCTACTTTAAATAAATAAGTAGATTTGTCAGTGTCAATGTCTGAGGAAGGATCTTCTGTATCAGATAGATCCTCATCAGAAGAGGATAAATTATTATGTTGTTGGTCATTTGAAATTTCATCAACTGAATGAGAAGTTTTAAAAGACCTTTTACGTTTATTAGAAGGTGGAAATGCAGACAAAGCCTTCTGGATAGAATCAGAAACAAATTTTTTAAAATTCATAGGTATATCATGTATATTAGAAGTTGAAGGAACTGCAACTGGCAATGTACTATTACTGATGGACACACTATCTGCATGTAAAAGTTTATCATGACAACTATTACAAATGACATTCGGCGAAATAATTTCCACAATCTTACAACAAATGCACTTAGCTTTGGTAGAACCGATGTCAGGCAGCAATGTTCCAGCAGAAACTTCTGAGGCAGGATCAGATTGAGACATCTTGCAAAATGTAAAAGAAAAAACAACATATAAAGCAAAATTATCAATTTCCTTATATGACAGTTTCAGGAATGGGAAAAAATGCCAATAGCATAGCCCTCTGATAGAGAAAAAGGCAAGAGGCAAACATCAATGGGGTATTGAAATAATGAAAAAGTTTGGCGCCAAGTATGACGCACAATGTAACTGAAAACTTTTTTGGCGCCAATAATAACCGGAAATGACACACTCGCGTCACTAATGACGCAACCGTGTGTAAGGCTTCAGCGTCAACTATGACGCCGGAAATGACGAAGTTGCGTCATAGACGTACTTTTCGCTCCAAAAAAATTCTCGCAACAAGAATGACGCAATAAAGTTTAGCATTTGACGCACCCGCGGGCCTAATACCGCCCGCAATTTGCAAGAAGTAGTCAATTGAAAAAAAGACTAAACCCCAGGTAAGAAAATAATTTTCTTAAAAAAAATGTTTATATTCCCCAAATATGAAACTGGCAGTCTGCAGAAGGAAATGCATGAACCTGACTCATGGCAAATATAAGTACAATACATATATTTAGTACTTTATATAAATGCATAAAGTGCCAAACCATAGCTGAGGTGTCTTAAGTAATAAAAAACATACTTACCAAAAGACACCCATCCACATATAGCAGTTAGCCAAACCAGTACTGAAACAGTTATCAGTAGAGGTAATGGTAAATTGAGAGTATATCGTCAATCTGAAAAGGGAGGTAGGAGATGAATCTCTACGACCGATAACAGAGAACCTATGAAATAGACCCCCGTTAGGGAAATCATCGTATTCAATAAGTAATACTCCCTTCACGTCCCTCTGACATTCGCTGTACTCTGAGAGGAATCGGGCTTCAACAATGCTGAGAAGCGCATATTAACGTAGAAATCTTAGCACAAACTTACTTCACCAACTCCATAGGAGGCAAAGTTTGTAAAACTGAATTGTGGGTGTGGTGAGGGGTGTATTTATAGGCATTTTGAGGTTTGGGAAACTTTGTCCCTCCTGGTAGGATTGTATATCCCATACGTCACTAGCTCATGGACTCTTGCCAATTACATGAAAGAAAGAGCTGATTACTTTGGGGCAATGCCCCGCAAAAGGCCCTTTTAAGGGCTATTTGTAATTTAGTGTAGGGTAGGGCTTTTTTTATTTGGGGGGGGCTTTTTTATTTTGTTAGGGGGATTAGATTAGGTGTAATTCGTTTAAAAATCTTGTAATTTGTTTTTTATTTTCTGTAATTTAGTGTTTGTTTTTTTCTACTTTAGCTACTTTGATTTAATTTAGGTAATTGAATTTAATGTAGTTAATTTATTTAATTATAGTGTAGTGTTAGGTGTTAGTGTAACTTAGGTTAGGTTTTATTTTATAGGTAAATTTGTATTTATTTTAACTAGGTAGTTAGTAAATAGTAAATAACTATTTACTAACTATTCTACCTAGTTAAAATAAATACAAACTTGCCTGTAAAATAAAAATAAACCCTAAGCTAGCTACAATGTAACTATTAGTTATATTGTAGCTATCTTAGGGTTTATTTTACAGGTAAGTATTTAGTTTTAAATAGGAATAATTTAGTTAATGATAGGAATTTTATTTAGATTTATTTAAATTATATTTAAGTTGGGGGGGTTAGGTTAGACTTAGGTTTAGGGGTTAATAAATTTAAAATAGTGGCGGCAACGTTGGGGGCGGCAGATTAGGGGTTAATAAATATAATGTAGGTGTCGGCGATGTTGGGGGCAGCAGATTAGGGGTTCATAAGTATAATGTAGGTGACGGTGGTGTCCAGAGCGGCAGATTAGGGGTTAATCAATATAATGTAGGTGTCGGCGATGTCGGGGGCAGCAGATTAGGGGTTAATAAGTGTAAGATTAGGGGTGTTTAGACTCGGGGTTCATGTTAGGGTGTTAGGTGTAGACATATATGTATTTTCCCCATAGGAATCAATGGGGCTGCGTTAGGAGCTAAACGCTGCTTTTTTGCAGGTGTTAGGTATTTTTTCTGCCGGCTCTCCCCGTTGATTTCTATGGGGAAATCGTGCTCGAGCATGTTCAGCCAGCTCACCGCTAGCGTAAGCAGTGCTGGTATTGAGGTGAGATGTGGAGCAAAATTTTGCTCTACGATCACTTTTTTGCGGTTAACGCCGGGTTTCTAAAAACCCGTAATACCAGCACTGCATGTAAGTGAGTGGTGAGCATAAACTGCTTGTTAGCACCACATGGCCTCTAACGCAAAACTCGTAATCTAGGTGTATATAATCTAGATATGGTGAGATATAAACTCCAAGGTATTTTATGGCCTTTGCTTGTGTTTGAAAACTAAATTGGCATTGAATAGATGCTAAATTAGGTTGTGTCTGGTTAATGCTTAACAATTCAGATTTTGTGATGTTAATACTAAAGTTGGAGTAAGTCCCATAAAGATGTATTGTTTGCATTAGGGAGGGTATTGATCTATCAAAGTCTGTTAGTGTTAAAAAGATGTCATCAGCATATAGTGTAATTTTATAGTCAATCGGACCGATTTAAGAATCCTAGGATATCCGTGTTAGTTCTGATGTACGAGGCTAGTGCTTCCATCGCTATTACAAAAAACAAGGGTGATCGAGGGCGACCCTGCCTTCTACCATTTGTGATATTGAAAGAGTTAGATAATTAGTCATTCAACTTGATCCGTGCTTTAGGATTGTTATATAAGTTAAAAATCTTCACTGTGAACCTTTGACTGAAACCAAATTTGTGCATTATCTGTTTTAGGAAAAGCCAATCCAATCAATCAAAGGCTTTTTCCGCGTCCATAGAAAGGAACACGGAAGGTACTCAATGTTAGTAGGTGTATTCAATGAGATTAAGGATTTTAGTGGTGTTGTCTCTAGCTTCTCTAAATGGAGTAAAACCAGCTTGGTTAATGTGTATAATTGAGGGTAAGACAGAGTTTATTCTGGAGGCCAGGATTTTTACAAACAATTTAATATCAATATTTAACAGGGAGATTGGTCTAAAACTAGCCAGTGTGGTTGGTGGTTTGCCTGGTTTGGGTATTACTACGACATGGGCTTCCAGCATGGAAGATGGGAAAGGATTATCATCAACAGCTTCATTAAAAAGTAGTGTGAGATGGGGAGCTAGTGTTGGGGAAAACATACGATAATATTTAGCTGTTAATCCATCAGGACCCGGACTTTTGCCTGCTGTCAAGGTTTTAATGGCTAAAAAGGTTTCTTGAATACATATTGGTCTATCAATCTGTTCTTGTTGTTCTTTTGATAAGGTTGGTAGCAGGCAGTTGTCAATATATTGTGCTAAAATTGAGAGGAAACTGGTTCTAGGGGGGCATTTTTAGGTTATACAGTGAGGTGTAGTAATCATGAAAGGATTGCAGGATTTCTCAGGTGGTTTGCAATGGGTTTTTTGTGCGGTGGGCGGAATTCATATATATATGATTTAAATCTTTTTTTTTTTTTTAGTGCGCGTGCTAGTAATTTACCTGCTCGGTTGTTCTCAAAGTAAGACATGCTATTTGTTTTTTTACGTTGGGTTTGATATTCTATATCTAAGAAGTGATCTAATTCCCCACGTACTGTTTGCATATCTTTTAGTATATTAGGATTATTTGGAGATTTTTTTAATTCATGATCGAGATGTACGTATGTATCTGTTAGCTCTTAAAATTGTTTGCGATATGTTTGTTGTCGAAAAGCTTTGAGTTTGATTAACTCACCATGCATTACACATTTGTGTGCTTCCCATACAGTGTGCTCACTATTGACAGAATGTGCATTAAGATTAAAATATTCAGAAGCCACTGGCGGTGAATCTCGCGCTGAAACCCTGGTTCTGGGTGGCTGTTAGCTGGAAGATAACAACAACACTGGTACCTCCGCAGTGTAATACATCACACTGCAATGAACTGGAATAGAGGAGCCTGTCCGGTCCTGCTGAAAATAGAGGAACTAGTCCGGTCCTCCCCTCCCACCGGTGCTGCGTAAGGGGGTGGATAGGACGCTACTGAATAATTTTAGTGTGGTAAGCTGACGGCTCTCGCTGTAGCGGTCAAGACAGGTGCATAACCCCGGCCCTCTTCCCACTGGTGCTGCGTTTAGAGGTGCGGACTGCTTGACAGGCAAGAGCTACTTTCCACTTGGGGCATGAATGACCGTTAATCCCCTGGACTCCTGGAAAACTCATACCATCAAAAAACAGGTATTGGTTTTGAATTAAACAGAGAGGATATGCGGAACTTGAAATCCTGATATTTTCAGCATATTTGAGCTGTGTTAATCAAGGTATTGCCCGGTATTAAGGCATCACTTCCCAGGCCTTGGAGAAATAGCAATGGCTTAGCCTCTATAGTATTAAAAATCTGAAAGTAAGATCAGTGCTTATATAAGGGGAAACAAAATTAAAGAACCAGAAGAAATAATGGTTTATTTTCTTGTTTATCATAAGAAAATTTACTATAAGCTAAGAGGAGAGAGTGTTAAGAGCTGAAGAATCTCTACAAGGAGAGCGCTACTTTTGTAGCTAATTGTACTGTATTCTCTGACTTCCCTCCTATACAATGGATACAAGATGGTAGAGAAAATTACTAATTAAACTGCTCCACTAACTGCTTGGGCTACTAACCTTTCTAGGCGCTGTGAACCGCTTGCAATTTGCTTGATCTTGCTTCTTCATCTATATCTTTTGCAAAAAGAAATTAAAGTTGATAATACTGACTGTTTTGCCTCTGGAATATAACTGCAATTAATGCTCTTCTTCTATTTAATTATTAAGTGATATAAAGGCTCAATATCTAGGCTCCGGGGAAACTAGATTTTACAGCCTTATTGGGAGAACATTATACTGCTTTACTAATTGCATGTGTTATTTTGGACGCTTTGAACTGCTTACTCCCCGCTTAATTCCTCCTGTTGATAAAACAAAAAGCTAAACGCTGAGAACATGATTTGTTTTTTCTTAAATTTGCAATGAACTGTATCATATTTGCAATGGTATTTGAAATTATTTTTTTTTCTTATTCTAAGCATATTTGCATGCTAGCAAAATAAAGTGTTAAATAAATAAAGACCCAATAGGGGTTAAGAGAAGTAATCCTGAATTGAGGGGAGAATCTACATAGTTTTTAGTTTTTTGATTCTTTTCAAATCCTTCCCTGTAACATGGAAAGATAATTAGGAGTATGGTTAAAATAGATTGATTTGCTAGGGGTAATATTGTTAGGACCTCTGCTTTAAATATTGAACAGAGACTTATATACTGTGTGAGTGTTGGTCAAAAGATTAGATCTTAGATTGGTCCTTTATATTTTTTTTCTCTTTTTGAGATCTTTGCTGTTCTGGGCGAGGGTCTAGCTATTGTATTATCAGAGGCATCTACTCTTAAATATGGATGGTAAGGTCTGTACAGACCTATATGTTAAACCTACTGACAAGAATGGCCTACTACACTATCAGAGTTTTCATCCTAGGAGTACAGTTAGGTCATTACCTAGAAGCCAGTTCCTGAGGGTACAACGTATTGTATCAGAAAAGGATAGACTACATGAAAGATGACATAATATGGTAAAAAAAAATTAGGATAGAGGCTACCCTGCAGCGCTGGTTCAGAATGAATTAACCAAGGTTCAATCTAGAAAAGATCCAACTCCAAAAAAGGAGGATAAACGAATGGTAGTAGTTATGGATCATAATAACCATGGCAGTGAGATTATGAGTGTACTAAAAAAACACTGGCGTATTTTACAGGGTTGCCATCCAGGTGTTGCTGAATTTTCATTACCCCCCACGCCTGCCTATAGAAGGAGGAGAAATCTCAGAGATGAGCTAATACATACAGATATTGGCAGTGCTAATAAAAAACATCAAAGTTATATATCTGATAAAAATCATGGTTGCTATCCCTGTTTGGGATGTGGTAACTGTAACTCAATGATTAAAGGCCCCCATTTTGTACATCCTCTCACTGGTAAAAAAAAAAAATCAATAAAGGGGTTTTACACATGTGATACTGCTTTTGCTATCAGATGTGGAAATTTAGAGGCACCAGTGTCAGGGCATTTTATCCAAAGTGGTCATAACATTAGTCAGGTTTGTTTTCAAATCATTGATGCAGTACCACGTCCTAGAAGAGGGGGGGGGGGTAATAGAGAGTTAATGCTCAAAAAGAAAGAGGCATTCTGGATATATAAACTCAATGCAATGCAACCCTTGGGTTTAAACAAAGAATTAGATTATACCTTATTTTTGTAGTCATTTGAAGAAAAATGTTAGATTTGCTGCAATTGTTTTTCAATAATCTCTCTTTAACAATTTGTTTTTCAATAATCTCTCTTTAACAATTTATTATGATGAAGCTGTAACAATATCAATATCTGTTGAAGCCATTGCTATGTATATATATAGTTGTGTATTGATTTTAATTCTATCTTGCACTAAGGTGAAATAAGGATGTAAAAATCTAATATTGATGCAATTAAATAAGTTACCACTAGGTGGAGCTGTTAAGAAGTGTTAATTGAACACCTGTGCACAGGTAGGCCTTTATAAGGTTTGAATTGTGTGTTTTAGCTTTGTATGATTAAGGGTTCCATACCCGAAACGTCACTGTTTTGTTCCAGCATGTGGAAATAAAGTTACTTTTATATTACAAGGTGCTGCCTCCTTCTGTGGATCTCTTAAATAAATGTACTGGAGCCATGATCTTCTTACCCTTTATCTAGATATGTTTATTTGAAAACACTGGGTCCTGAAAAGTTAAAAATTGAATTTATTGACCTAATCCTTGCTAAATGCACGGGTGGGTACTTGCTATTAACAAATATATTGGAGCTATGACCTGGTTATTTCCCATCTAGATATGCTTGTTTGAATTTATTTGGTTTTGAAACATTAAAAATTTAACTTGCTGTCCTAGCCCTTGCTAAATGCACCAGCAGATGTTTATTATTAACAAAAGTAATGGAATGGTAACCTGTTTATTGTTCACTTAGATATGTTTGAACTTTTTTTAGTCTCGAAAAGTTGAAAACTGAATCTTCTGCTCTAATTTTTGCTAAAATTCAAGTGTGGGTACTTGATATTAACAAAGGTACTGGTGCCGTGATATGTCTATTTGTTAGCAGGTTTTGTAAAGCTAAAAATTTAATTGATTGTCCTAATTCTTGTTTAAGGTACTAGTAGGTATTTGCTATTGACAAGAATTTATATGCGAAAGGCAGTACATGAATGGTTTACTTCTCATTGCTGGTCTTAAATTGAACTAAAACTCACATATTTTTTCTCCAATAGCACATCCTTCACATAAAGCACTTGTCCTTCCCCCCCTGCCCTTTTTTTTTTTTTTTTTTTACTGTGTAAATTTTTAGTCTGGGGACTTTCACCTCCTATCTTTTTTCTCAACTTATTTCTATCACATGGATAAATTTCTTAATACACACCCTAAAACCCCTTCTCCAGCAATGGGGGCTAAACATAGAGAAAGGAAAAATAAGAACAAGCTAGAGATTCAGGCTGATATTCATCCACCTACTATTGACAATGTAATACCGGATACCCAAGTACTGGTAGCTAGCATCTCTGAGGCTTTGGCATCTAGATTTGATACTCTTAAGCTTGAGATTAAGCAAGATATTTTATCTTTGACAAATGAGATCAGACAATTTTCAAACAGGTTACAAGAGGCAGAGTATCGGATCTAGAAGATACTAGCAGAATCCATAGCTCTAAACTTGAGGCTACTGAGTCAATGCTTTCTAAAATTCAGACCTAGAAAATCGTTCTAGGAGAAATAATTTCAGAATAATAGGGGTCCCAGAGGGAAAACAGTACGAAGATCTAGATAAATTTATTTCTGAAACTTTAGTGCAACTTTTAAAAATTCCCCCTTCTTACCCACCAATTACTGTGTAAAGAGCACAAAGACTTGGTAGGTCATCAAACGAGGGCAGAGGAAATACGAGAGCAAGACCAATTATAGCTAAACTATGAAATTATCAGGATAAAGTTATCCTGTTTCAGTATTATCGCAAGAACCAACCTATTTCACTTGGGACATCCAAAATACTTTTATTTCAGGATTTTTCAGTGGAAACGGCAGGAAAAAGGAAGGAATTGTCTCCTGCTTGTACAAAATTAATAAATTTAGGTTATCGTGCCACGTTAATTTACCCTGCTAAACTAAAAGTCTTTATAAATGATGAAATGTATCTTTTTGAATCTGCCAAAGAAGCAGAAAAATTTATAGCTGATCTGAGTAAACAGGGGGACAATAGCTGATCTATGCTATGAAAATCTCTTGCTCTCGTGTTTCCCATAATTTTTAATGAGGATCATGTGGGCAGCCTGGGGGCCAATTTGGGGATATCAGGGTCTATGTGGGTGTTTTTTTTTGTGTTTTTTTCTCTCTCTTCTTTACTCTCTCTCTCTTCTCCATGCTCGCAAAATTAGGGGAAAATGGGTGAGGTAGATAAATTTAAAATAGTTTCTTGAAATATTGGTGGTCTCACTTCCCCCATCAAATGAAAGGCAATTATTTCGTAACTAAGGAAGACCAATACAGATATAGCTTTTTTACAAGAAACTCATCTAAACTCTGTTGAGGTACTAAAATTAAAATCCTCCTGGGTTAAGGAAGTGTTAGCATCCACAGGTATGGAGAGGAAAAGAGGAGTGGCAATTTTGATAGGAAAAAAAATTAAATATGAAATCTTGAACACCATCACAGACCCAGAGGGGAGATTTTTAATACTGAAGATAAAAATAGCTGGAACCTTATATATACTGTGTAATATTTATGCTCCCAATGTCTTTGACCCAATATTTTGGGATATGTTAAAATCAAAAATTCTCATAAACTCAGAGGGATATCTGATTCTAGGGGGGGATTTTAACATCGCACCACTTTTCCCACTAGATAGGTTAAGCCCAACCATAGGCAGGGGAAGAATAAGCGAGATAGTTTGGAAACCAAGATGTTTAAAAAGATTTCCCAAAATCTGGCAATCAGAGATATATGGAGGTCACAGAACCCAGAGGTAAGAGACTATACCTGTTTATCCAAAGCTCATAAAACTCTATCTAGGATAGATTTATTTTTAATTGATGAAAGGCTTTGTAAACAGCAAGTTAAAGCAGGAATTTCTCCAATTTGTATATCAGATCATGGTCCTATCGTTTTGGAATTTCAATTTAATGAATCTAGGACATAAGGGGCTCACGTTTTTTCTTCCCCACATATTTAGTAAATTATATAAAATTCAAAAATTGGCTTAAACTTAAATATGAAGAATATGCACATTTTAATGAAGCATACATTAATCGTCCGGCTATATATTGGGAGGCTGCTAAAGCAGTCCTTAGGGGAGAAATGATTGCTTATAGTGTTAATAGATTTAAAAAAAAATAAAAAAAGAGAATCAGAAGTATTAAAATCAGTAATTAATTCATATAATCGGTATCTGCTTGATAGCTCTTCAGAAAACTGGGCCAAATATAACAGGTCAAAAAATGAGAGGGACACGTTTCTAGTGTATCGAGAGACACAGAAGGAGCTAAGACTCCAAGCAAGATTATATAGATATGGTAATAAGGCCGGGAAATTACTAACAAAATTGGTAAAAAAAAAGAGAGAAGACCCCCACTGATTGATAAACTGCAGCATGGAGGGAAAACTTGTACAAGTCCAGAAAATATTGCAAACATTTTTTCAGATTATTATCAAGAGCTTTACTCTTTTAGAAATTTAGATAAGGATCAATCTGCTGACTTCTGGAGTAAAATTATCTATCCTTCCCTCAATCATGAATTAGTCACAAATTTAAACCTACCTATCTCTGAGATGGAAATTTCAAAAGCTATACAAGATCTCCCATTAATTAAAACACAAGGACCTGATGCGCTACCCAACAAATTTTATAAAATTCTTTTACCATCTATTGTTCCATTTCTAAGCAAATGTTATAACAATATGTATATTGAAGGAAATCCAGTCTCTCCTTATTTCATTGCATCATATACTACCTTAATTCTGAAGCCAGGGAAGGATCCTACTAAAAAAGAGTCTTATAGACCTATTGCATTGTTGAATTCAGATTACAAGATCCTCACCTTTATTATAGCTAAGAGACTACAATCAGTGCTTTCTGATTTGATCCATAAAGATCAAGCTGAATTTCTTCAGAAATGAAATTCCTCAGCTAAGATTAGGGAAGTTTTAGTCACTATGGATTATTTTAAGAACTTGGAAAATATGGAACAGAGGGGGGGGGGGGGGGGCACCCCTGACTTTGTAATTATCTCAATGTCAATCGATGCTGAAAAAGCCTTTGATTCAGTTCACCACGATCATTTATTATTTTCTCTTCGTCAATTTGGTTTTAGAGATAATCTTCTTAAATTTGTGGAGCATATATATAATAAACCACATACAAAGATAATAGATTAGGGAAGTTTTAGCCACTATGGATTATTTTAAGACCTTGGAAAATATGGAACAGAGGAGGAGGGGGGGCACCCCTGACTTAGCAATTATCTCAATCAATGCTGAAAAAGCCTTTGATTCAGTTCACCATGATCATTTATTATTTTCTCTTCGTCAATTTGGTTTTAGAGATAATCTGCTTAAATTTGTGGAGAATATATATAATAAACCACATACAAAGATAATAGTTAACAACATGTTATCTTCGGAAATATTACTTGGAAGAGGAACACGACAGGGGTGTCCTCTCTCTCCTCTTCTTTTCAATATTGTTATTGAACCCCTGCCAATCATGATTAGACAACAAATAGAAGGTATAAAAGTAGGTAAAAAGGAGTTTAAGATTGCTTTATATGCTGATGATATCCTGCTCTATATCTCTAATACTCAAATTAATATACCAAAACTCATTACAATTATAAACCAATTTAGCTCCTTCTCTGGTTACAAGATTAACACTTCAAAATCGGAATTTTTATGGGTTAGGAAAAATGAAGACTGCCTATTAAATTTACCCTTCAGAATTACAGAATCTTTCAGATATCTGGGAATCATTATCTCGTCTAATCCTGATGATTGTTATAAGCTTAACATTTTGCCAGTTTTCACAAAAATTAGAGATAGTCTGAAATTGTGGCAAAATCTACCACTTTCTATTGCAGGTCGTATCGCCGCGTTTAAAATTATTCTTCTCCCAAAATTATTATATGTTTTGCAGAATACTTCAATAATCTTAAAGGGAAAGGACATTGAGAAAGTTAATAATATGCTGAGAAGCTTCATATGGCAGAATAAAAAATCTAGGATTTCTTTATCTAAACTTTCTTTACCTTGGAAGTACGGGGGCTTTTCACTACCAGATCTGCAGTTATACAACCTGGCCTTTCTTGCACAAATTGTGATTGACTGGATTCTTGAAAAAGATTATGTGATTAATAATGAAGTGGAAAAAAAATGTAAGCTATCCATTTCTGCCCATAGCGTTAATTCACTGCAATCCTAGAACAGTACTTCAGGAAGTAAAAAGGTTTAAAACAATCATGTGTCCCTTACAGGCATGGTGGAAGATAGGTAGGCTATTAAAAGGGAACTATGATATATCTAATTATTATCCCTTTTTGGGGAACCCCCAATTTCAAGCAGGATTGCAATCTATGCCTTTTCAAAGATGGCATACCCTGGGGCTGGTTAACATCTCCCAAATGGTAGATAAAGGGAGACAATGTGTTAAAACATTTGAGACCCTGAAAGGAGAATTTAATCTTCTTGATAAATAATTTTTTGCCTATTTGCAGGCAAGACATTGTATCCACAAACTAGCAAATGCGTTTGGCTGGAACTGGTCTCTCAGGAAAATGAAGAACTGGCTTGTGATGGCAAGAAATTGCTACATGTCAATTTCAATATGTTATCAACTTTTGAGCTCTAACAAGGGTGAACTAAACCTAGGAAGTGTTTCTACTGCATGGAACTTATTGATACCTCAACAGGATATTGATCCAAGGCTTATTCAAAGTTCCATTTCTAGAGTAAAACAAATTACTTTATCCACAACATGGAGAGAATCTCACACTAAGTTATTATCTAGGACTTACTTCACTCCGAAGAAAGGTCTTAGGTATGGGAATATTAATTTTAATAAATGTCCAAAATGTTCATTATTATCAGCTGACCTTATTCATATGCTGTGGGATTGTCCCAAGATTAAACATTTTTAAATTTTTAAGAATTGGAAGAAAAGTGCAACCCCTAATATAATAGAACTTAAAAATTTTTGAAGAGACAGTGCATGTTGGAACAGATAGATACTAATATCGACAAGGAACCAGATATACTACGCTTTTTTAAAAAATGGTCAATATTTATTAAAACGTTACCTTCTAATGAGATAGAATATCTGATCTTTCCCTTCAGAAATTCAGAATAAGTGCTATTAGGAGTATGGTAACTTATAAAGAAGAGAGGGGAGAAAGAGAAAGAAGAATTTATTTTTTATTTAGTTTTTATTCTTCATTTTTTAGGGGTTAAATGGGGCCGGGATGTCAGGTTGATTGGACTTATCCCTTGACTTCCTTCTCGGGTGTCCAGCTTTTGATATGAAGATAATATTATGTAGGAATGTGATTTGAACATAGGACTAGGGAAGGTCTGAAGAATGTTATTTAGTTATGAAAACATTCCCTAGAAGGCTAATGTTATTTATTTTCCTGATTTTTTAAGATAAAATAGAAAATATCAGCATAGTAAGAATATAGATTTATTTTTCTCTGAGTTGGCCTTGTTGAGGATTTATGTTTGTATTATATTTTAACTTTTTATTGTAAAATATTAACTTCATTATTAAGTTACCTTGTACTTGGGGTAATAGGAACATAATCACATGTTTGATTTCCCTGTCTTGGTTGCCTAAAGAGAATCTTCATATGATGTATATGCATAAGGCATGTTGTTTTTCTTCTGCAAGGGTATATATGAATACTAGATAATATAAAATCTCAACAATCTGAATGCAAGATTATTAATCTATAGTTGTTTTTGTTGCTTTGAAAATATGTACATTTGATGTATTCTTTTTATTTCTCCCTGCAAGGTGTTATTTATGCAATCAGGATATCATGTTGAAGTTAAACAAGTACTTATACAATAATATTTTCATGAGGTGCAATGTTCTTGTGTATATAGGAATACAAACATATGTATGCCTTTTTGTTTTCTCTTGATTTGATCGCTTACTGGTATAATGTATTCTGTTTAATGTTTGGCCTTGCAATGCACCATTTATGTATACTTGGATACTTTGCTGAATATAAATAAACATAAAAAAAAGAAAAAAAAAAAAAGATTAAAATATTCAGTTATGAATGATGCTGTTTAATTTGGTCATTATATCTGGGTGATCTAAGAGGGAGTCATCAAATGTCCATAGATATAGTGTAGTTGTGGTATTTGGCCAGGAAAATTTCAGTTTAACTGCCGAGTGGTCGGACCACTATGTGGGGGATATATCGCATTTGTGGACATATGATAGTACTTTTTGATTAGTAAAGACATAATTTAACCTACTGTAGGTTTTATTAGGATGAGAGAAAAAGGTATAATCCCTCTTGTCATAGTGAATAAATCTCCAAGTGTCATATAGGTTCAGGTCTTTTAACCCATTCCATAATGTTGTGGTAAGTTTGCGGGAAACTTGAATTGTAGGGTTGGTGCTATCAATTTTAGGTTGTATGGGGACGTTGAAGTCTCCGGCTAAGAATATTGAACCTTTAGCTAAGTCCAATATTTTCTTGAATGTATTGTGAAAAAATGGAGATTGAATGGAATTTGGAGCAAATATATTGATAAGTGTTATGGGTCTTCCATATAATAGGCCTGATAGGCCTAAAAACCTCCCTTCTTTGTCTGTGATTTTTTTATCTAAAGTGAAAGGGAGAAATATTTATTAATTAAAATGCTTACACCATTCTTTTTAGTTAGACCTGAGCTATGGTAGTGGGTGAGAAATGTTTTCCCAAAGTATTTAGGTTATTTATGCTGTTTAAAAAGCGTTTCTTGTAGGAAAAGTATATCCGTGTGTCGTTTTGCTAAATCTGAAAGGGCCTTGGAACGTTTTTGGGGTGAGTTTAACCCTTTCGCATTTTGGGTTAAAAGGGTTAAGTGATGAACTTGTCATTTTTAAAATGTAACATAGGCATGAGGGAGGATTATGGTAGGTGTTGAGAATGTGGAATATGTTCTGGTATAATATGTGAATGTGTGTTGCACATGGGTGAACCTAGTTATAGGCAGCAAGGTAATATAAGTAACAAAATAGAACCAGAGATAACATAACATTTCAAACAAAGAAAATAAAGAAAACAAGTAGAACAAACCAAAGGCTCACTTCCTAATATAGGGCATATTGAGAGCAATCAAAGGGGTATGGGTATAGTAAACCCAATAGACATATTTAACTTGTTGGAAGCTACAGTATCTCACAAAAGTGAGTACACCCCTCACATTTTTGTATAACAGTATATAAATAAATTTGCTGTCCCCTCAAAATAACTCAACACACAGCAATTAATGTCTAAACCGTTGGCAACAAAAGTGAGTACAGTATCTCACAAAAGTGAGTACACCCCTCACATTTTTGTAAATATTTTATTATATCTTTTAATGTGACAACACTGAAGAAATTACACTTTGCTACAATGTAAAGTAGTGAGTGCATAGCCTGTATAACAGTGTAAATTTGCTGTCCCCTCAAAATAACTCAGCACACTGCCATTAATGTCTAAACCTTTGGCAACAAAAGTGAGCACACCCCTAAGTGGAAATATCCAAATTGGGCCCAAAGTGTCAATATTTTGTGTGGCCATCATTATTTTACAGCACTGTTGGGCATGGAGTTCACCAGAGCTTCACAGGTTGCCGCTGGAGTTCTCTTCCACTCCTCCATGATGACATCACAGAGCTGGTGGATGTTAGAGACCTTGCGCTCCCCCACCTTCCATTTGAGGATGCCCCACAGATGCTCAATAGGGTTTAGGTCTGGAGACATGTTTGGCCAGTCCATCACCTTTACCCTCAGCTTCTTTAGCAAGGCAGTGTTCGTCTTGAAGATGTGTTTGGGGTTGTTATCATGTTGGAATACTGCCCTGCGGCCCAGTCTCCTAAGGGAGGGGATCATGCTCTGCTTCAGTATGTCACAGTACATGTTAGCATTCATGGTTCCCTCAATGAACTGTAACTACCCAGTCCCGGCAGCACTCCTGCAGGCCCAGACCATGATACTCCAATCTTTGTACTCCACACCTGGTTGCCGGCACACACGCTTGAAACCATCTAAACCAAATAAGTTTATCTTGGTCTCATCTGACCACATAACATGGTTCCAGTAATCCTTGTCCTTAGTCTGCTTGTCTTCCGCAAACTGTTTGTGGGCTTTCTTGTGCATCATCTTTAGAAGAGGCTTCCTTCTGGGATGACTGCCATGCAGACCAATTTAATGGAGTGTGCAGCGTATGGTCTGACCACTGACAGGCTGACCCCCCACCCCTTCAACCTCTTCAGCAATGCTGGCAGCACTCATACATCTATTTCCCAAAGGCAACCTCTGTATATGACGCTGAGCACGTGCACTCAACTTCTTTGGTCGACTATGGCGAGGCCTGTTCTGAGTGGAACCTGTCCTGTGAAACCGCTGTATGGTCTTGCCGACCGTGCTGCAGCTCAGTTTCAGGGTCTTGGCAATCTTCTTATAGCCTAGGTCATCTTTATGTAGAGCAACAATTCTTTTTTTGAGATCCTCTTTGCCATGTTGAACTTCCAGAGACCAGTATGAGAGAGTGTGAGAGCGATAACACCAAATTTAACAGACCTGCTCCCCATTCACACCTGAGACTTTGTAACACTAAAGAGTCACATGACACCGGGGAGGGAAAATGGCTAATTGGGTCCAATTTGGACATTTCCACTTTTGTTGCCAACGGTTTAGACATTAATGGCTGTGTGTTGAATTATTTTGAGGGAACAGCAAATTTAAACTGTTATACAGGCTGTGCACTCACTACTTTACATTGTAGCAAAGTGTAATTTCTTCAGTGTTGTCACATGAAAAGATATACTAAAATATTTACAAAAATGTGAGGGGTGTATTCCCTTTTGTGAGCTACTGTAACTTTATCCATTTAAGCAACTTTAAACCATGGAAGAAGAACATAGATTAACTGGTTGTATAATTATTAATCCGCTATGTCCCTTATATCTGTACGGTGTATGAGAGGTATAACATAGATTTCCAAGGAGAACAAATAAAGAGCAGTCCAGCTACTAAGTAAAATGTAACATTTATTGGAAATCATCCAAATAAAAACATGGGTCAAAATAGCAGCAAAAGATGAGATGCATGGAGACCTCACGGCTGGTAACATAGATACCTTACTAGTACTTGCCAAAGAAGGTGTGGTTCAGGGGAACCTAGCAGGCCAATGTTTTTGAGTTCATAGAATCTGACGCTAAGTGTGATAATTGCGTTGGTGCTGGTGAATTTTTCTTTGATGAGGGTAATTAAGTTGTCTTATCATGTTTGTTGGTGACTGTATTCCACGAAGGTGATGAAACACTTTGTCTCCTTGGTGGTGAGGATGGAGGCTTAGTTGATAATGCGGATTCGGGTGGAAGGTCGATTCCTAGAGTATTGCAAAAAGAGTTAATTTCTTCAGGGGTTCTGCAAATCAGACTGGTATTGTTCTGGAGGATCCATATTTGGGTGGGGAAGCCCCATCGGTATGGGATCCTTTTATTGCGTAAGAGAGTGGTAAGGGGTGAGAATTCCTTTCTCTTTTGTAGTGTTTGGGGAGAAGATAAATCCTGATAGAACTACAAGACATTACCTCGGAAATGGACCGGTTGAGTTTTACGTGATTGATTCAAAAGCATTTCTTTTTCCAAGAACTTTTTTAACAGAATAATAATATCCCTGGGAGGGGCAGAGTCAGGTGGTTTGGGTCTAAGTGATCTTTGGGCACGGACCCATAAGATGTCATTAGTGCAGGTAGAGTCTTTCAGTTGTTTAAATAACGTTTGTAAGTAGACTGGGAAGTCTTGGGGTAAGACACTTTCGGGAACTCCTCTGATTCGTATGTTCTTGCGTCTGCTGTGGTTTTCCAAATCCTCCAATTTTTCTTGTAGAGCAGAGATAGTTTCTTGTTGTGTGTTAACTTGATCAGTTAAATTCTGCACTACTTCTTTAATTTCATCTTGGCAGCTTTCTAGGGATTCAACTTGAAACCCCAGAGTATGGATGTCTTGCTTCGCACCTGCATAAGAGAAGAATTAGCAGGTATGAACGATGTCTGCTATGTCTTGTTTAGAGGGTAAGTCATGGAGAATAGAGGTAGAAAGGTGTGTATCTTCTGTTTGGGAGTTAGGTTCGCAGCCAGCTTGAGGGTCAGAAGGAGAGTGTTTACCTCTGATGTATGAGGGCTCAGAGGTATGTAAAAAGGATGATATAGTAAAGGACTTCCCTGTAGAAGTTTTGGAGAGTTTGTCCTGTTTTAGGTTCCTTTTTGTGGTCATGGTTATGTTTAGCAGGCGTTATTTTGATGGCTAATAACAACGTGGTATGTCCGCCAAAGATAATGGATCTGGAGGGATTTTTTTTTAGCCGTAATATATTTGCTTTCCAATCTAAGTGAAATTTTGAAAGTTGTGTCTTCACAGTAGCAAGTAAGGGAAGTTAAAATGTCAAAACAAAAATATAGTGACAGAAGTGGACACTTGAAACTTGTATCTGTTATTTATTTAATTATTTGATTAATTGCCCCTCTAAACGCTATGAGAGATGATACTAAAACTGTTCTCTGATGCTTTTCATAGCCGGGTCACTGCTGCATATCATGTATCTGTATGCTGTGTTAAGGCTTGTGACCGTTAGCAAAGGCTTAAATATTCCTCCCACTTACCCTAACCCCCAGTCATTCTGCCGAGGGAACAAGGAAAAGTAGGAGCAACATCAGGGTATAAAGATGCCAGAAGAAAAAATATAAAAAGGGAGCCGCCCAACAAAAAAAATTAATTACGGGCGGGGTTGTGGACTCTCCCTGCCAGGAAGGAAAGGAATTTATCTGGTATGCATAAATTATGTTTTCCTTCTATAAGGCAGGGAGAGTTGACGACTGTTGGGAAAACTATACCCAAGCTCCAGAGGACACTGAAGGAATAACGGGAGGGAACAAAAAAGAAGCAGACCCTATTCTGAGGGTACCACAGCCTGCAAAACTTTTCTCCCAAAAGCTGCTTAGAAAAAGTGTGCAAGGAGGACTAGGTAGCCGCCTTACAAATCTAATCCATAGAGGCTTCGTTCTTAAAAGCCCAGGAGGAAGCCACTGTTCTAGTGGAATGAGCCGTTATCCTCTCAGGAGGCTGTCTCCCCACTGTCTCATAAGCTAAGCGGATAACACTCCTCAACCAGAAAGATCGGGAAGTCAAAGTAACCTTCTGCCCCTTACGCTTCCCCGTATAGATGACAAACTAAGAGGAAGATTGTCTGAATTCCTTAGTAGCCTGAAGATAGAACTTCAAGGCACGAACCACATCTAGATTGTGAAGCAAACGTTCCATCGCTGAAGAAGGATTAGGACACAAGGAAGGAACAACAATTTCTTGATTAATGTTATGATCCGACACCACCTTAGGGAGGAACCCTAATTTAGTACGTAAAACCGCCTTATCAGCATGGAAAACCAAATAAGGGGGGTCACATTTCAAAGCAGAGGCAATAGCCAACAAAATAAGAACCTTCCAAGATAACAATTTAATGTCAACAGTATGCATAGGCTCAAACAGAGCCTGCTGCAAAACACTATGAACAAGATTCAGGCTCCAAGGCGGAGCCCCAGATCTAAACACAGGTCTGATCCTAGTCAGAACCTTAACAAAGGACTGCACTTTCGGGAAGTTCAGCTAATCTCTTGTGCAGTAACAGGGCCGATATCTGTCCCTTCAGGGAAATAGCAGATAGACCCTTCTCCAGTCCATCCTGGAGAAAAGATACAATTCTGGCAAGCTTAACTTTATGCCAAGAAAAGCCACGCTCTTCACACCAGTACAAGTAAGTCCTCTACACTTTATGGAAGATGCGACGAATAACTGGCTTACGAGCTTGAACCAGAGTGTCGATAACACTCTCAGAGAACCCTCTCTTGGCTTCTAAGTGTTCAATCTCCACGCAGTCAGCCTCAGAGAATCTAGATTTTGATGAACGAAGAGACCCTGTATCAGCAGATCTCTGCGACAAGGTAACCTCCACTGAGGAGATGAGGATATCTCCACCAGATCCGCAAACCACGTCCTTCGTGGCCATGATGGAGCAATCAGAATCACTGATGCTCGCTCCTGCTTGATGCAAGCCACCACACGAGGGTGAAGCAGTAATGGAGGAAAAAAGATATATGAGTCTGAATCTCCATGGTACTGATAGGGCATCTATCAGTTCCGCCTGAGGATCCTTCGACCTCGACCCGTACCTGGGTAGCTTGGTATTGAGACGGGATGTGATGAGATCTATCTCCGGCGTCCCCCACTAGCTGCATATCTCTGCAAACACCTCGGGGTGGAGAGACCATTCCCCTGTGTGAAAGGATTGCCTGCTGAGGAAGTCCACTTCCCAGTTGTCCACACCTGGAATGTGAATCACTGACAGCATATATCTGTGAGTCTCCGCCCACTCTAGTATCTGAGATACTTCTCAGGGCCTTAGAAACCGCCGATTGTAACTGCGCGGTAAAGTCCATTGGAAAAAAGCCCTCTCCAGATAGAGGATTAGTTGAACGGCGGGGAACTACATGTGGAGTGGGTAGTGTAGAAAGGGTAGTAATCTCTCGGGACACTGATTCTTGAGAGGTAGATGGCTCAGAGAGGAATTAGCAATCAGTACAGAAGGAGCAGAACTTTCTAATGTAGTATCAGAGTCCTCCATACCTCAGATATATTAACAGAAGGACAGACAAAAAAAGAACGCTTTTATTAAACAAAATGGCACCTTTATAATCCCAATGGCTGGGGCACTCACCACCTCCTAGACCCAGACAGCTAACAGTGAAAACGCTCTCCTTAGGATTGATGTCCACAGCAGGATCGTAGGAAAATGAAAAGACTGCACCCGTTCACGTGATGCGTAGGACAGGACTTCCCCTGCTATGAAAAAAGGCACTAAGCAACACTCAAAAGCAAAAGTGTAACCTGTTTGTTCCAAGCCAAAAGCCCACAGTCTAGGAGCCCAAAAAACTCTTACATTAAAGCAGTTATAAATAACCCCTAGCTGTTCAAATAATCTATGAAGAAAGAAGGATACTGGAGCCAGGATACCAGTGCAAACGTTGGTTTATTCAGGTAGGAGACAACAGGTAGACAAGTTTCCTTCTATCTGACGTGTTTCATGCATGCGTACATGCGCTTCATCAGACATGTTCAAATAATCTCCCTGAAGGAGATATTAACCCTTGATCCTAACGAGGCATAAAGGAGCCATTCTATTGGCTGTTCCAATCAGCCAATAGAATGCGAGCTCAATCCTATTGGCTGATTGCATCAGCCAATAGGATTTTTCCTACCTTAATTCCGATTGGCTCATAGAATCCTATCAGCCAATCGGAATTCAAGGGACGCCATCTTGGATGACGTCTTTTAAAGGAACCTTCATTCGTCAAGAGTCGTCGGATAAAGAGGATGCTCCGCGTCGGCTGGCTTGAAGATGGACCCGCTCCGCTCCGGATGGATGAAGATAGAAGATGCCGCCTGGATGAAGACTTCTGCCCATCTGGAGGTCCTCTTCTGCCCGGATGGGATGAAGACTTCTGCCCCTCTGGAGGACCACTTGTGCCCAGCTGGGTGAAGATGTCTCAAGGTAGGGAGATCTTCAATGGGTTAGTGTTAGGTTTTATTAAGGGGGGATTGGGTGGGTTTTAGAGTAGGGTTGGGTGTGTGGGTGGTGGGTTTTAATGTTGGGGGGTATTGTATTTTTTTTTTACAGGTAACAGAGCTGATTACTAAAAAGCCCTTTTAAGGGCTATTTGTAATTTAGTATAGGGTAGGGATTTCAATTATTTTTGGGTTTTTTTTTATTTTATTAGGGGGATTAGATTAGGTGTAATTAGTTTAAAATTCTTGTAATTATTTTATTTTTTTCTGTAATTTAGTGGGGGGGTTTTCGTACTTTAGTTTATTTTATTTTATTGTAGTTAATTGTAGTTAATTTAGGGAATTAATTTAATTATAGTGTAGTGTTAGGTCTTAGTGTAACTTAGGTTAGGTTTTATTTTACAGGTCAATTTGTCTTTATTTTAACTAGGTAGTTATTAAATAGTTAATAACTAATTTAATAACTATTGTACCTAGTTAAAATAAATACAAACTTGCCTGTAAAATAAAAATAAACCCTAAACTAGATACAATGTACTCAAAAACAAAAATTGTTTGGAGCACCAAAAAGGAGTAAAAAACAAAATTTTATTATTTGACAAAAGGGTTAATTAACCCCAGGGTAAGAGTGAATAAGAAATAAAATTGAAAAACAGAGAGCAAAAAAAGGCTGACCGGTTTCGGCGTATGCCTTAATCCAAGCACGCTAGGATTAAGACATACCCCGAAATTAACCCTTTTGTCAAATAATAAAATTTTGTTTTTTACACGCTTTTTGGTGCTCCAAACTATTTTTGTTTTTGAGTTCAACCAGTAATGGCCATTGTGAGCACATCAAGCTTGTTCAAACACCACTAAAGTTCCCTATTGCGGAGGTATAGCATCTTCCAGCTTGGACACTCACCATTTGCAAGCAGGAGCCTTATAACAAGGATCAAGACGCCAGCACCACAGAGAACAGGAGGAAATAATATCCAGAATCAGGACTGTGGTGAGTCTTTTGAGACACATATATAAGTGATATCACTACATATCAGTGGTGAGTTTGAAAAAGTACTTTTATTCCAACATAGCAATTGTCAGGGGAGGTAGGGGTTGACCCACTGACATTGCATGACACAAAAAACTTTTGTCTGTTCATCCAAGCTGGTTGTGTAATGTGATTTATTACATTTATATATAAAATTACAAACTGCGCACACACCAAACCAAAGCACCCCCATTTTTATTTGACTAGATACAATGTAACTATTAGTTCTATTGTAGCTAGCTTAGGGTTTTTTTATAGGTAAGTATTTAGTTTTAAATAGGAATAATGTATTTAATTGTAGTTATTTTATTTAGATTTATTGTAATTATATTTAAGTTAGGGGGTGTTAGGGTTAGGGTTAGACTTAGGTTTAGGGGTTAATAACTTTATTATAGTGGCGGCGACGTTGGCGGCGGCAGATTAGGAGTTAATACATTTAATATAGTTGCGGCGACGTTGGGGGCGGCAGATTAGGGGTTAATAACTATAATGTAGGTGTCGGCGATGTTGGGGGCAGCAGATTAGGGGTTCATAAGTATAATGTAGGTGGCGGCGGTGACTATCCAGAGCAGCAGATTAGGGGTTAATAATATTATGCAGGTGTCTGCGATGTCGGGGGCAGCAGATTAGGGGTTAATAAGTGTAAGATTAGGGGTGTTTACATTCGGGGTTCATGTTAGGAAGTTAGGTGTAGACATAACTTTTATTTCCCCATAGGAATCAATGGGGCTGCGTTAGGAGCTGAACGCTGCTTTTTTGCAGGTGTTAGTTTTTTTCCAGCCGATTCTGCCCCATCGATTCCTTTGGGGAAATCGTGCATGAGCGCGTTTTACCAGCTCACCGCTACCGTAAGCAACGCTGGTATTAAGGTGAGATGTGGAGCTAAATTTTGCTCTCCGCTCACTTTTTTGTGGCTAACGCCGAGTTTAAAAAAGCCTGTAATACCAGCGTTGTCTTAAGTGAGCGGTGAGAAAAAAATGCTCGTTTACACCGCAAGCCTTTCCTGACAAAAACTCGTAATCTAGCTGATTGTTATTAATCTGGATACCGTTATTTCAGTATTGGTTATAACGTTTGTCTTCTCTTCAAAAAATGATCAACTTATATTTCAGACACTCTGTATTATGACAATATCTTTCAAGTCTCATTTTGCTAGAAATGCCAGATTTCACTATACTGATATCTGATTCTTCAGGTAACTTGATATTTAATTAACCATTTGCAATGTAAAATGTCAAACACTTTGCATAAAAAATATTCGCCTAGATTTAGAGTTTTGTCATTAAAGACCCGCGGTGCTAACGAGGCTTTTTTTTCCAGCGCACCCTTAAGCCAACGCTGGTATTTAGAGTTGTAGCGGTAAGCTGGAAAAACGTGCTCGTACACGATATCCTCATAGGATACAATGGGGCTGAGCTGGCTGGAAAAAAAACTAACACCTGCATAAAAGCAGCGTTCAGCTCCTTTGTTTCCTATGGGGAAACACTCTCTAAATCTACACCTTACACCCTAACATGAACCCCGAGTCTAAACACCCCTAACCTTACACTTATTAAACCCTAATCTGCCGACCCGCTATCGCTGACACCTACATTATATTATTAACCCCTAATCTGCCACTCCGGACACCGCCGTAACCTATATTATCCCTATGAACCCCTAATCTGCTGTCCCTAACATCGCCGACACCTATATTATATTTATTAACCCCTAATCTGTCCCCCCCCCCCAACGTCTCCGCCACCTACCTACACTTATTAACCCCTAAACTGCTGACCGGACATCGCCGCTACTAAAATAAAGTTATTAACCCCTAAACCTAAGTCTAACCCTAACCCTAACACCCCCCTAACTTACATATAATTTAAATTAAACAAAATAAATTTACTATCATTAAATAAATTAATCATATTTAAAACTAAATACTTACCTATAAAATAAACCCTAATATAGCTACAATATAACTAATAGTTACATTGTAGCTATTTTCGGATTTATATTTATTTTACAGGCAACTTTGTATTTATTTTAGCTAGGTACAATAGTTATTAAATAGTTAATAACTATTTAATAGCTACCTAGTTAAAATAATTAAAAAAAATTACCTGTAAAATAAATCCTAACCTAAGTTAAAAATGCACCTAACACTACACTATCAATAAATTAATTAAATAAATTACCTACAATTATCTAAACTAAAATACAATTAAATAAACTAAATTATAGTACAAAAAAAAACAAACACTAAATTACAAAAAATAAAAAAAATTACAAGAAGTTTAAACTAATTACACCTAATCTAAGCCCCCTAATAAAATAAAAAGCCCCCCAAAATAATAAAATGCCCTACCCTATCCTAAATTACAATTAAAGTAATTAGCTCTTTTACCAGCCCTTAAAAGGGCTTTTTGCGGGGCATTGCCCCAAAGTAATCAGCTCTTTTACCTGTAAATAAAAATACAATACCCCCCCAACATTACAACCCACCACCCACATACCCCTACTCTAAAACCCACCCGATCCCCCCTTAAAAAAACCTAACACTACCCCCCCCCTGAAGATCACCCTACCTGGAGCCATGTTCACCCAGCCAGGCACCGATGGGCCAGAAATGGACATCCAGAGCGGCAGAAGTCTTCATCCGATCGGGGCAGAAGAGGTCCTCCATCCAGCAGAAGTCTTCATCCAAACGGATCTTCTATCTTCAATCAACCGGAGCGGAGCCATCCTCTTCTTACAATACGGGTTAGTATTGATCTCTCATTTATTTCTCTATTCATTTGGAGTACTAAATATAGGAATTTATTATCACTTTTGGGAGATCTACATAATAGAATAAACAGAAAGACAGTTTTTGTGTGTATATATACATGTATGTTAGACTTTTACAGCATTTTGTAAGATATACTAATTAGGAGGTTTGGCCACCTTAGACAGGTGTTAGTGATTAATTGGTAAACACACCCCTTTGAAAGGAGGGGAATGTTTGTTAGCTGGCTATTTAAAGCAGAGGTAGGAATAAGAATGATTATATGCCTGATGAAACGGTGCAAAACCGAGAAACGCGTTGCATTATTGGGGTAACTGTTAACCCCTTTTTATCTACTCAACACAGCAACTGCTTTGCTGTGTATTTTTAACTTTTGTTTTTAATAAATATTTGTATTTTATTATAAATACGTTTTTGAGTGGATATCTTGACCTACCTACTGCTTTGCTGATACACAAGAGTCTCCCTACTCTCCTGAGACTCGGTGTAGCCTATTGGAATTACTCCTATTACAGCATCAAGAAATCTGATTTGGGGTGAGCTGCTACACCTGCCTAAAATTTGCAGCCTGTTTCTACCAGCACATAAGTGTGCTTATGGAGTATCATCACAGCACTGCCTGAGAGGTGAGCTGCCACACCTATATGAATCTGCAGCCTGCTCCTACTAGCACATTGGTGTGCTTGTGAAGTGTGTGAGTACCCATTTGGCTCTATTATTATTACTAGCTTTTACATCTGATGACACTACACATGAGAAGCCCCTCTATTTTCTTCTATTTCTCTTAATAACTATTGTACCTAGTTAAAATAAATACAAAGTTGCCTGTAAAATAAATATAAATCCAAAAATAGCTACAATGTAACTATTAGTTATATTGTAGCTATATTAGGGTTTATTTTATAGGCAAGTATTTAGTTTTAAATAGGATTAATTTATTTAATGATAGTAAATTTATTTTGCTTAATTTAAATTATATTTAAGTTAGGGGGGGGGTTAGGGTTAGACTTAGGTTTAGGGGTTAATAACTTTATTATAGTAGCGGCGACGTTGTGGGCGGCAGATTAGAGGTTAATAATTGTAGGTAGGTGGCGGCGATGTTAGGAAGGGCAGATTAGGGGTTAATAACATTTATTATAGTGTTTGCGAGGCGGGAGTGTGGCGGTTTTGGGGTTAATACATTTATTATAGTGGCGGCGATGTCCGGTCGGCAGATTAGGGGTTTATAAATGTAGGTAGGTGGCGACGATGTTGGGGGGGCAGATTAGGGGGTAATAAATATAATATAGGTGTCGGCGATGTTAGGGGCAGCAGATTAGGGGTTCATAGGTATAATGTAGGTTGCGGCAGTGTCCGGAGCGGGAGATTACTGGTTAAAAAAAATTATTTTAGGGTTTGCGATGTGGGGGGGCCTCAGTTTAGTGATTCATAGGTAGTTTAAGGCTGTTAGTGTACTTTATAGCACATTAGTTAAGAGCTTTATGTTCCCGCGTTAGCCCATAAAGCTCTTAACTAGTGACTTTTTTTGCGGTTGGAGTCTTGTTGGTAGAGGCTCTACCGCTCACTTCTTCCAAGACTCATAATACCGGCATTAGGCAAATCCCATTGAAAAGATAGGATACGCAATTGACGTAAGGGGATCTGCGGTAGCCTCGAGTCGCGGAAAGAAAGTGAGCGGTAGACCCTTTCCTGCCTGACTCTAAATACCAGCGGGCGTTAAAAAGCAGCGTTAGGACCCCTTAACGCTGCTTTTTAACCCTAACGCAGAACTCTAAATCTAGGCGTATATTTACATAGATAAAAACATATTGTACAAATTAATAGATGAAGACCAACCTTTTGAGAAGGTACAAGTGTCTCTCTGTGAAAGATAATTTTAAAGACTATTAAAAGTCTTTCAATATAATAGATATGTCATTAACCCTTTTTTAACATTTGAAGACGTTGTGAAAAGGCATAAGATCCTGGATGTTCAAGCTGAGCCTACAAAACCTCATGCGTGTACAGAAACTGAATCAAGTATTAGAGATATGTGAGAAATATTTGTTGAGAACATGTACCACTTAAGGAAATGTGAGCATAATAATTTCAAAAGAATCCTGAAAAATCAAAGTAGGCAAATTCAGTTACTTCAACATACAAAATTGAATACTGGGCAATCCTCCAGGGCACTTATTAAAAAAGAACGTTTATGGATGACTTGCAGTAGATTTGTTCCTTTTAGAAATCACAACTCATGAGGTGTTTAAGTAGAATTATGTTGTTTTTTTTAATATTGTCATACTTCAAGCACTTTAGTAAAACAAATGTTTCATGCTTTCTTTGGAGTTACTTCTTTATTCGTTTGGGTAATTCTGGGGAAAAAAGAACTACGTCATGCACCACATTTAAATTTTACAGAGGCTTGTCATTTTTCTCTTGTGCTAGCTGTACATATGAGTCACTGGGTTGTGCAGGGATACATTTACATTCTGTCATTATACTAATTTTACAAAGAACATTTACTTTTTAGTTGTCCCAATAGAATGCAAGCTCAATCTGATTGGCTGATCGGATCAGCCAATCGGATTGAACTTGATTCTGATTGGCTGATTCCATCAGCCAATCAGAATTTTCCTACCTTAATTCCGATTGGCTGATAGAATCCTATCAGCCAATCGGAATTCGAGGGACGCCATCTTGGATGACGTCCCTTAAAGGAACCGTCATTCTTCAGTTGGATGTCGTCGGAAGAAGATTGGTCCGCGCTGGAGGTCTTCACGATGGAGCCGTTCCTCATCGGATGAAGATAGAAGATGCCGCTTGGATCAAGATGGTTGCCGGTCTGGATCGCCTCTTCTTCCCGGATAGGATGAAGACTTTGGAGCCTCTTCTGGACCTCTTCAGCCGCAGGATTATGGATCGCCAGCCCCCGCTTGGGATGGATGAAGATTTTGGAGCCAGGACCGATTGGTGATACCCGGTGAGGTGAAGATAAGGTAGGAAGATCTTCAGGGGCTTAGTGTTAGGTTTATTTAAGGGGGGTTTGGGTTAGATTAGGGGTATGTGGGTGGTGGGTTGTAATGTTGGGGGGGGTATTGTATGTGTTTTTTTTACAGGCAAAAGAGCTGAATTTCTTGGGGCATGCCCCGCAAAGGGCCCTGTTCAGGGCTGGTAAGGTAAAAGAGCTTTGAACTTTTTTTAATTTAGAATAGGGTAGGGCATTTTTTTATTTTGGGGGGCTTTGTTATTTTATTAGGGGGCTTAGAGTAGGTGTAATTAGTTTAAAATTGTTGTAATATTTTTTTAATGTTTGTAAATATTTTTTTATTTTTTGTAACTTAGTTCTTTTTTATTTTTTGTACTTTAGTTAGTTTATTTAATTGTAGTTATTTGTAGGTATTGTATTTAATTAATTTATTGATAGTGTAGTGTTAGGTTTAATTGTAGGTAATTGTAGGTATTTTATTTAATTTATTTATTGATAGTGTAGTGTTAGGTTTAATTGTAACTTAGGTTAGGATTTATTTTACAGGTAAATTTGTAATTATTTTAACTATTTTAGCTATTAAATAGTTCTTAACTATTTAATAGCTATTGTACCTAGTTAAAATAAATACAAAGTTACCTGTAAAATAAATATAAATCCTAAAATAGCTATAATATAATTATAATTTATATTGTAGCTATATTAGGGTTTATTTTACAGGTAAGTATTTAGCTTTAAATAGGAATAATTTATTTAATAAGAGCTAATTTATTTCGTTAGATTTAAATTATATTTAATTTAGGGGGGTGTTAGTGTTAGGGTTAGACTTAGCTTTAGGGGTCAATCCATTTATTACAGTAGCGGCGAGATTAGGTCAGCAGATTAGGGGTTAATAATTGAAGTTAGGTGTCGGAGATGTTAGGGAGGGCAGATTAGGGGTTAATACTATTTATTATAGGGTTATTGAGGCGGGAGTGAGGCGGATTAGGGGTTAATAACTTTATTATAGTAGCGGTGAGATCCGCTCGGCAGATTAGGGGTTAATAAGTGTAGGCAGGTGGAGGCGACGTTGAGGGAGGCAGATTAGGGGTTAATATAATATAGGGGTCGGCGGTGTTAGGGGCAGCAGATTAGGGGTACATAGCTATAATGTAGGTGGCGGCGCTTTGCGGTCGGCAGATTAGGGGTTAATTATTGTAGGTAGCTGGCGGCGACGTTGTGGGGGGCAGGTTAGGGGTTAATAAATATAATATAGGGGTCGGCGGTGTTAGGGGCAGCAGATTAGGGGTACATAAGTATAACGTAGGTGGCGGTCGGCAGATTAGGGGGTTAAAAAATTTTTATCGAGTGGCGGCGATGTGGGGGGACCTCGGTTTAGGGGTACATAGGTAGTTTATGGGTGTTAGTGTACTTTAGAGCACAGTAGTTAAGAGCTTTATAAACCGGCGTTAGCCCAGAAAGCTCTTAACTACTGACTTTTTTCTGCGGCTGGAGTTTTGTCGTTAGATTTCTAACGCTCACTTCAGCCACAACTCTAAATACCATAGTTAGAAAGATCCTATTGAAAAGATAGGATACGCAATTGACGTAAGGGGATCTGCGGTATGGAAAAGTCGCGGCTGGAAAGTGAGCGTTAGACCCTTTCCTGACTGACTCCAAATACCGGCGGTAGCCTAAAACCAGCGTTAGGAGCCTCTAACGCTGGTGTTGACGGCTACCGCCAAACTCTAAATCTAGGCCTAAGTGACACAAACCTTACTCTTTATATATTTTTTTTTTTTCTTTTAAGTTAATAACGGAAATGTGTTCAATTTCAGGTGGGTCATAGAGCTCTGGGATAAAAAGGAGCCAGGAAGGGAAAAAAGTAATGTGCTGATAGCACTGTCCTAGCATGAATTCAAAAGGTTGCCTACCCCGAGGGAAAATTACAGCACCCGACCACACAATTCCGAGGTGCACTATGACATGAATCTTGTTTGTTGCACTTATTAGTTTGTGTACTCATGGTAGCTTTGCTCAAGAGCTAAGAACATCTTTATCCCAAAAAATAAATGCTAAAGTTGTAAACTATTTATTTTCATGCAAAAAGTAAGAGAAGAGGAGAAGGAGTATAACATTTTTTTAAATGCTGTCCATTAAGGCATATCTGCCAAAAAGCCAAACTGAATATAGTAAATTTCCAATCCAGGAAAATAGAACAGCATGCCACAGTGATATCTCACAGCCTCTCTAAGTTGGATGGTAAGATCAATTTTATTCACAAAAAATAACTTGTCATTTCAGACTTGTGGAGAAATCAGATAGCAAGGATTTATGAGTAAAATTTCAATGTCAACCAAAAACTACTACTATCAGAATGCTATTTTCATTTTTAAACTAAGGTATCTATACTATCCATAACTCCCCAGCAAATTGCTATTGTGTATTTGTTGACATTGAGCAGCAAATATTTCTTCCTTTAGGAAGTATTTTCTTGGCATGCTATAAACAAAGTTTTATTTTTCGGAGGGGTACAAAAATGGAGAAAACAGAATTTTTGCATATTTAAAATGTATCCTATATTATGGTTAGATAGTGTACACTTTTTTAATTACAAGCTTAGTAGTAGTCTGTAATCAGTAATATAGGTACAGAGTCCCTAAGTTTGATGTTACAAAAACCCACTTTTTTTTTTTATGATTCAGCTAGAGCATGTGATTTTAAAAAACTTTCCAACTTCTATTTTCTAATTTGTTCTCTTGGTATCTTTTGAAAAGGATACCTTGGTAGGCCCAGGAGCTGCTGATTGGTGGCTGCACATATATGCTTTGTTATTGGCTTAGCCAATGCATTTAGCTAGCTCCCAGTAGTGCATTGCTTCTTCATCAAAAGATACCAAGAGAATTGAGCAAATTAGATAATAGTAAATTGAAAAGTTGTTTAAAATTGTAGTCTGTCTGAATCATGAACAATAAATCTGTGTGTTACGAAGAATACATTGAAATAATCACTTATAATAATGTGTAAATACTAGTGCATAAAAGAAAAGTAAAAAACTAAATAGTAATATACAACACTGAACAATAAATAAATTGTGAATAAGGATATAGTCCTTTGGGTGTAAATATTTCTTCCACATCTTCAGACATTTTGCTGCAGTTAACCTCAAAGTAAAAGAGTTTAAAATAGTGAAGTTCTGTGGCATACAATCAAACAGCAGCTGTAAATAAGGAACATACTCACATACTAGAGAGCTAATGACTGAGCTCTCAGAAACGCCCAAATCAATCCCACTCCAACACTGGCAAAACAATGGAAACGGAGATTGCAGGGTCAAAGAATATAATTTATTAAAACTATGTTCTGGACAACATCTTACATACAAAAAAAGCTGGGGACAAGCAACATTTCAAGTATGATCTACAGCTAGCGAGTGCCGTGAGGATTCGGCATTCACAGCTGATCTTGGATCAAAATAGCTGTTACTTTACAAATTCCTGCATCTGGTGCTGTGCAGTGTCCAAACAGATTAGGGGGTTGATCTATCATTGTGCTACTGCATGCGCTGTGGGCATTCATTATTGCACAAGCATTTCTCGTGAAATGTTTGTGCAACGCCGCCCCCTGCACATTCAGCCGCTAGCAGGGGGTGTCAATCATCAGAACGTATCTGATCGGGATGATTGCTGTCCGCCACCTCTGATGTGGTGGACAAGTTAAGGAGCAGCAGTCTTAAGACCGCTGCTTCTTAACTTCAGTTTCAGGGGAACCTGAAACTAAGGGGGTAGATTGCAGCATGTGCTACTTGATAAATCGACCCCTAGATCTCTGGTTAATTTTCTAAATATTACCCAAATGCCCTTAAAATAGAAGGAATTATAGTTTGATTTTTTATTATTTTTTTTTTAACATTTAAATAAAATAAAACTACTGCCCTAGGCAGTTTGGGGGCATTAAAGTTGGTGGGAGTGGGAAGCGATTTTACATTGCGCTCTATGGGGACTGTGATTATACTGTAAATATATATGTATATTTTTAAAAAATGCTGCACTACTTATCCCCTTCGCTGCGCGATGTTCTAATGCCGTCTCTGACAGCATCAGAATGAGGCTCCCATAGGAGCCTATGGAAGCGTGTTTTCATGAGCGCAATGTTTCCTAGCAATGCGAACGTGAAATCACTTTTGCATTGAGATTTACAGTTCTAAAAGGTGTGAAGAGGGCGTTTAAAAAGCTAACCCTGGGGGGGGGGAGGAGCCACCTATGAGCCTGAGCGGTCGCACATCACAGCAGCTCCAACTATTTACCATATAAAAGTCAAATCTAGCGACCGTTCAGGCCCTTACACCACTTCAATATTGTGATGATGCAAGCTTAATTGTTCCAAGAGTTTAATACTAAAAGCGGAAGAACGCTCTATGTCCAAAATTTCGCTACTCTGATGCCTAGCCTGACAAATGATCTTGAGATCGGCCATGTTTTTCTCCATGTGGAGATCGAAGTGAGGGGAGAAACCAGCTGTTTAGTGCCTTATTGATTGCAAGGACAGGTATCGCAATAAAACCTCAGCATGGATATGGCAGCACATATAATTGCGGAGATCGGCAACCTTCTAGCTGGGTACCAAACTGCATTTGAAGATTCGCTCAAACGAGCGTTCCAAACTACTGACGCAGTAAACAGTAAGGATAGCTCAGATGAGGATGCCGAGAAGCCTGAGATACAAAGCTACATTACCCAGCTCGCTATGCATAGCGCAACGGCTCAAACATGCATTAATACTAGGGTAAAATCCCTAAACACAAAACAAATGATGGTTCACCCTCAGAAAACGGCTGTGCCACTTCCCCAGGAACAACAACTAATATCGCAGGGGCCTCAGTATGGCAAGGTACATCACAGTGCCACTACTCAAGAACGGAGCATTGCAGTCCAACTCCCTGGTATGGGAATATATCCCCCTGATTGGAACTATGTTGCAGAAATGGTGGAATCGCTCAGAAAGCCTCCCTCTCATGGGGCTGCGAGACGGAACCTGCAAGCACATGTACAATTAAACACAAGCACCGCTGGCTATTTAGAGCGGCTATTGTTGCCGGGTACAGAAGTAACGATCCCTAGAGGCATTGGTTAAAGGGACAGTCCTGTATTCCACCAAGTTCACTACACCTACTGCGGACTTCTGAGTGACATTGACTGTGGTGGCGGCATGTTTGACTATTCCTGGACTGTCCAGTATAAGTTGGTTAGAAATCTATGTTTGCTTAAAGCTTCTTTGCTATACATTAGTATTTTAAAGTTTTACTCCCCAGTTTGTTTATTGTGCACAACGAAGTAGTTATTGAAATTTACCCCTATTGCCAGAATCTTACTCTTACCAATTTAACTGCAGGGTTATATATGTGTTACTTAGGAAGGGTGATAACTGCGTCAGGTTTACTTTATATAAGGAGACAGGAAAGAGAGAGCGCCTAATAGTGTGATATAGTATGCTCTATTGCATACTCTTTTGAACAATTTCATTACTTTATATATGTCCCAGGTTAACTGTGTTTGTTTTTGCAATCAGTTAAATATTTGCTAGCTTAAATATCCCTGGTTCTATGAGTTTATATGTATTTTGTCCTGCTCTCTCCATCATACACTTTATTGTTTTTTACTGACTTGCTAGACTGAGTAATTGCTACTCACCCATATTCTTTGTTAATAGCTTGCCTGATTCACTTTCTAATGTATGACAACAGCATATGCATTGAACGCAATAGAAACCATGTATGTAACTTATACCTGCTTGTTTTACACTTTATATTCATCCTATTGTAACACACACTTTATGTTATTTGTACTCTTGGCACTCCCCTAGTAACTGTGTCTGTCTATGCAATCAGTTAAAAATTGGCCAGCTTAAATATTCTTGGTTATATGCTTCTTCGGTGAGTTTGTATGTATTATGTCCTGTTCTCTCCGCCATACACTATATTGTTTCTTACTGACTTGTTTGTTTATCTGATATGTATGTTTCGTACATCTCACTACTACAATATAGATTAGACTCCCTGCCCTGGCAGCCAAATTTTGCTATAGCTAGATTTATATGCACTCTGAACAAAGTATTCCTTTTTCACACACAGACATGTTTAGACCTTAACCTTGGATTCATAAGGGATAAGGACAAACCTAGCAGTGTTCTCCTATACATATTGTTGTGCTAGACATACAGTTAATTGCTCTGGTGAACATTGCGGTGGATGGTCAGCTATTTACACCCTAACTTAATTCTCTGAGTCACCTAATTTAAGTTTTGAAACTGCCCCATAGATCTATAGCGTTATGAATTTGTAGCCTTCACCCTAGCATATACCATGTGGCTTACAGCTTAGCCCTACCCCGTTTCTGTATACCTACCCACTTCCTTGGATCAGCTATATGATATTTAGGCTCTGCCCCTAGCATGTTTATTCCTGTTTAGCCGTTTTTAGAACTCACCATATGCTCATCCCCTTCTACCATAAATATCCCCCAGATGCCACAGGTCACCTGCGCTGGGTGTAGGGCCCACACTCAGTAGCCAGGTCCCAACTTAGGGGAAAAGAGAACTACAGTTCTCCTCTACAGTGCAAATGCTAGTATATACTTATTGCTTGGATTGAGTTATTGTGCTTTGCCTATATGTTTATCTAACATACTTGAATTGCCATTTCTTCCCAACACACACATACAATATGCCCGCTAGCACATAATGCGTCCACTGAATTTTTTTTTATTTTTTTTTTCATACAGCAAGGCGTTTGCGTCATTCCTAGACTTGATACAGCGTCTGCTTATATGTTCTGCCTATCATGCTTAACTTACCACCTCCCCCCCCCTCCTTTAATATACCTCCTATTTCAGGAGAGTGAATTATGTGGTTTCTCTAACCAATACCACACCTTACTTCCCCTTCTTACGATCATATCTTGCAATACACAATTATATTAGCATCACTTCCCTTCCCAAGCTGCGCAAGTTTGTTAAGTATTAATTCCTTTCTCACAAATAAAATACTAAGTTCACAGTTGATGTTTACCATGCTGTTCTATTTCCCTAAGCACTTCTTATACAAATACTGAGCTTACATTTGAGGTTTACCCTGTTGGTATATCTCCCTAAGCAACTCCCATATAATTATTTAGTTTACATCTGTTATTTACCTGATTGGTATATCTCCCTAAGCAACACCTCCACAATTATTTAGTTTGCATCTCACATTTACCAGGGTGTTATACCTCCCTAAGTAGCGCCTATACGATTTTTTAGTTTACACATAGTGTTCACCTTGGTATTATATCTACCTAACCAATTCCTTTGCAGACATCTAAACCCAAGATGTTTTGAATGTTCATTAAGGGAAGTATCTCAGGAAAGAAATTTGAAAATATGAGGTCTTTCTTTCATTTATGTTTGACTTTTTATGTTTAGCATCAGATGGGTTTGTAATCATTTATTAGGACGTTTGATGTATTTCTGTCTTAGATCTCAGTGGCTCCATTGGAACAGAGTCAATCAGAGTGTGTTTACTTTAGGAGCATGATGTATATTACTGCTATGTTAAGTCCTACACTTTATTGTTTGCAATTGTCTGTATGCTTATTCAAGAACCTCAATAAAAACTATTATAAAAAAAAAAAAAAAAAAAAAAAAGCTAACCCTGTAGTTTAAGGGAAAATCAATATCATATGATAAGATCAGACAAGTAATGGAAATATTAAAGACTATATATATATAATAAAAGTCAGCTACACATTTGCACAATATAGGACAGTTGGTAATAAAAACACAAAAGGTGATTTAGGGACGTCTCCCTGTATTTGATAATATAAAGCTTTCCACTTTTTACTATCTTTTTTTGTTTTGTTTTTTTGTTCTTCAAATATGTGTTTAAACGAAAATTAAATCAAAAGTTGGAGACCACCTTTATACAAGATCTGTCAGTGTATCAATGATATTTCATAAACACTCTGTCTCTCATTAATGGATCCCAGCATTACAGAGCAAAATAGAACCACTCACAGTATCTTGTCATCCGATTTTTTTATCTTCGGGAAGTCTGTGGAATGTCTCCCAAACCGTTTTACCTGTAGCAAGTGAAACTTCCTCCTTCTCCATGTGATACTTCTCTGGCATTGTGCAGTTGGTATCGGAGCCGGTCACATGACCTCAGACCATATGCTGATTTGCTGTTGAGAATTCAAACTGAATCTGAATGGAATGAAGAATATCAGTTTCCAATTCATTTAAGTCAGATGTTACAAGTTTCACAAATTCACCCCACAGTCCGTTGACGCGTTTGGTAATGGTAATCCTGTTAACCTTACATTCTACCTGTACTAACTTTTAGCCATAATATTCTGTATAGCGACCACTTTTTTACCCATTATCTGCATATCTGCATTACTGAACAATGTTTATCCAACAGTATATTTTTATGATAATGCTCATCCAAAAATCTCCACACAAAAAATCCTCTCATTGATAATCCTAGAACTATTTTACCAAGTCTACTTTGTTTTACCCATTCATTTTGGGATTTTTAGAATTGTGGTTTTTTTTTGTTTGTTTGTTTTTTAATTTATACTTTAGTAAATATATTATTATATGATAAATAAAAAGTTATTTCTCTGAATGCCCATGAGTTTTGATAATCAGGCAGTAGGTGTCTACAGTTCTAAGTCATGCTGGTGGTAGTCAAGGAAACCTCCAGTAAGTGCTCCTTGCCTCTACGGACAGTGAACAGTAAATGTATTTATGGGTCACAGCTCTGGTATATCTACTAATATTAGTTAAATCATATGGAGCATGTACCTGCTGCTGCAGTATGCATGCAACGGCTTTAAAACCTGAAAGTAGACTGATCTGTAGGCCCTGGGGGGAGAGGATGGGTCAGGAGGCCTCTAACATATCAATCTGTATTGCTGATATGGAGTAAAAAACATACAGTACTTTGCAATAGGTAAAATTAAATGCACCTTTCCATTTGTCTGGTGTTTCCTTTTCATTTAACTATGAGTTTGTAGATTGAGTTTTAAACTGTATACATCTATGTATCTATATGATTTATACATATCATTTTTAAGTAAATCTTAAATGTCATAGTAGCTCCATTGCACTGCCTGCAGCATGGGTCTTTATAGTTAGTCACAAATACCAGCCACTAAGGAGCTTCTTATCTCAGCCTAAAATAAATACTGGTACCTGTATCATGTATGTATGTGTATATGTATGTGTGTGTGTGTGTGTATATGTTACTGCACAGTAACTCTGACACAACCTCCCCTAACCAGGGTCGGCTCCAAGGGGGGGCTTTGGGGGGGCAATGCCCACCCAAATGGAATGCTGTGCCCCCTCAAAAATACCTCCAGGGCCCGCCTGCTTGTAGTGTGCACACAGAGTTAATCTGAGCCTGGCTGCAATTTAGAAGATATGTGGACGTGGAGCTTGCTTGCACTAAGCCTATCTGTGCAAAGGGTTGATTCTGAGAGGGAATGTGGGAGCTGGATGTCTGGCGCTGCGTGACACTGACCGAGACTCTGTGTGAAAATGACTCTGATGCTGAGCCACGTGAATGACGCCCAGGCCAGACCGGTACTGTCTGCAGTGAAGAGGTAGGAGGGCGGGTTATGAGGGTCAGGGACGGGTGGGACTCTGGGGGCCCCGGGGCAGTCAGGGTGGAGAGGCCATTAGAAGCACCCAGGCCAGACCGGTGTTCTATTGAAAACTCCAATACATCGAGAACACCGGTACTGTCTAAAGTGAAGTGGTAGGAGGGCGGGTTCTAAGGGTGGCGGTAGTCAGAGTACAGAGGCCATAAGAAGTGGTATCCATGTGGCCCGGGGCTGTGCAAATGATTGATATGACGGTGTGACAGGGTCAGGACCAAAGGCGGCAGTGCGGCACTGTAACAAACAGTAATTATAATAGTGGCAACTGAAGTCAAGTGGCATTGGCAATTACCCCCCTCAGGCAGCTGAAGTGTTGACTTGAGACAGAGCAGAGCAGAGGAGGACCTTGAGTGCACTGGCTCAGCTGGCAGCCGCATTTACCCCATAAAATGTAATTAAACAACAGTCACTTACACAGACAGACTCAGTCACGACCCAAATATATTTAAATATGTGTATACTCAATCCTAGAGGTATCCGCGTATGTGTGTATCCTCAGTCCTAGAGGTGTTAGTGTATGTGTGTATCCTCCTCAGTCCTAGAGGTGTCAGTGTATGTGTGTATCCTCAGTCCTAGAGGTGTCAGTGTATATGATTTAGACTTCATTCTTTTACCTAGTGATTTAGTACATATTCTCCAAATGTAAATAGTGGGGGATAAGCCAACCATAAGCTACACTTTCCTGCAGAATATGTAGGTCTGCTCTTATTTTGACTCTCATACATGCTTTGTAAATGCATGCCCCCTCGTGAAAAAAAATGCCCCCCCCCCATTTTCTTCGTTCTGGAGCCGACCCTGCCCCTAACCACAAATCTTACTGAGATGATCCCCACCACAATTATCCCTTTCTAACTTGGCCTTCAACTGTAACAAACCCTTACCATGAATTATTCTGCCACTGCAATTCCTCCCATCCAACTGTACACACAGCCGTTAGCATGACCACACCAACCTCACTAACTTGGCTGGCCCTAATGCATGATCTTCCCTAATAATCCCTGTGATGCCCTGCACCAAGAACCCCCCAACAACCTAGGGGCCTTAATGCAACTCTGCCACATCCCTGTAACATTGATGGGATCGCTCTACACACCCATATGGAAAATCAAGCAACCTTTCTACAAGACCCCTCCAACCACGAAATCACTACCCAAGGGAAACCCAACATTTAAGAAATCGCTAATTGCTAACCCACACACAATTTGTATTTAAATATTGTACTTTAATTTTTTTTCTAATGCAACAGGATGTGTTGCCTATGTATTATATTTTACTGTTAATGGCCAAGTTCACCTTTACTAGGTCATCTCTTGACTGCCATTAGGATATGTTTTGTACTTTAATGTCGCTTTAAGAGTATCAGGAAAGAAAATAAATGCCTCTAGTTTTGTGTAAAAAAAAATAAAAAATTGTGCTTTATCCCACACATCCTAGATAAGCCAAAATGTTTTTTTTTTAAAAAAAAGTTAAATATCTAGCCTAGGTGTTTAAACTCTTTACACAAACAAAAAAGTGTTTAATATTATTTTATGGGGTTGCAGGATATTGGTCCTGTCATGGGTAGGATAATGTCTGTCTAGGAAGGGCCCCTTAGGTTGGGAAGTGACTAAATTAACACAATCCCAGCATGGAGGGTAGGACCCAGGACATGGCCAAAATAGAGGTACTTGAGGGAACAGGACAAAGTCAAAGGTTCAGCAACAGGCATGCAGAAGAAGGAACCAAATCAGCAGGCAACAGAGTAAACACAGTCCAGGCCAAAGGTCGGCAACAGGAATCAATAATAATAATTTTCAAATAAGAACAACCAGGAATGAATCCTATACACGGGCAAGGAGAGATAGAAACACTCCCCTTAAATAGCGCCATAACGTGCCAAAACACGACGCAAGGATGTGCCAAAATTGGGGCACAGGATGACGTGCACCGATTGGAACACAACATTGTGGCCGACGAAAAAAGCCAAAGGGCTCCATTTATTAAGCAGCGAATGCTGCTTTTGAGCCCCATCATTTCAGATCCACCTGAAACAGAAGTTAAAAAGCAGCGGTAGTAAGGTGGTGAACTGAAATCATCTTGATACGATTGGCTGCAAGTGAGCAGGGGGCGGCATTGCACAACCATTTCACCAGAAATGCTTGTGCAATGTTAAATGCCGTGTGTATGCGGACATGATTAGCTACAGAGCTGTTAAATCTACCTCATTATGCGAAAGACCACACGTACCCAAGCACAGACAAAAGTGCGCATAAGAGTGCATAGCACTCACAGGTCCTCAAACTACATGCACAAACAGCCATAGACTTGAAGCTTGGCAATTGAGTTAAAGTTCTCAGCATAGAACTTGTCTGAAGTGCTTCCTATAGAGCTGAAATGGTTAACAGCTTAACTGCTATATTTTTCATTCTTGGAAGTATTAGCAGTGCAAAATGTCCTCAGCAGCCACCACATGTCAGGCACTTATCACATTTACTGATAAGGGAGCACCACTTCTACCGCCTGTTTAAATTGCAGAATGAGTTACTGCTCTCTGCCTTGGCACAGACATAAATATATCAGCCAATTTCAGCTTGACGCTTTGTGAATGTGTCTACTGTGTATTTGTGAGGTATCTCACCTCCTTTTTAATTTAGTCTGCTAGCCTCAGTAAATAACTGAAAAGCACTTTGCTTTGGATTGCACTTTTTGTCACAAAAGCAAAACTTATGGCTATTATATTACTTTGCAGTCTTCATTTCACTCTCTGAAAGAAATAGCAACCATTAGCAACCATAATCACATTCTATATACTCAGTAAACCAGGTGTATTATGTCAAATCAAAATACTGTATAATTTCAAGCAGAGAATGAAATGGATTAATTCAACCACTTATTGTAACGTGTCATTCACATATTCCATAACCATATCATTTTATTATAGTAGTCATCCATAAATATGCATTATATGGGACATGTTATCAATACAATAGAGAATTGTCCCTTACTTGTCCATTCTCACATACACCTAGATTACGATTTTTGCGTTCATATTTTAACGCTGAAAAAATGGTCATTTCAGCGTTAAAACAGCACCGCAGCCATTACAAGTCTTGTCGATAGAGCTGTACTGAAAGCCTTTTAGCCTGTAACGCAACGTCAGTCCCACACTCGTAAAATTAGGTTTTTTTATGGGACTTCCATAGCGCTGCCATTATGAATTTTGCAGTGAGGCTAAAATGCTTGCGTTCCAGCCTATACAAAACTGTTACATAAAACTCATAACTAAACTGTCAAAGTGTACTAAACACCCATAAACTACCTATTAACCTCTAAACCGAGGACCTCCCACATTGCAAACACTAAATTAAATTTATTAACCCCTATTCCGCGGCTCCCCGAAATCTCTGCCACTATACTAAAGTTATTAACCCCTAAACCGCTGCCCTCCTGCATCGCAAACACTAGTTATATATTATTAACCCCTAATCTGCCGTCCGCCCACATCGCCCCCACTATACTGAAGTTATTAACCCCTAATTCCGCCACCACTATAATAAACCTATTAACCCCTAAACCGAAAGCCCCCACAACGAAATATACTAATTTAAACTAGTAACCCCTAAACGTAACGCGCCCCCTAACTTTATATTAAAATTACAATTTCCCTATCTTAAATTAAAACTTACCTGTCAAATTAAAAAAACTAAATTTAAACTAATATAACTATTTAACTAATATTAAACTAATTACCAATTAAATAAAACTAAAATACACCTTAAAAAATCCTAACACTACCATAAAAATTACAAACTATCTAATTACAAAAAAACAACTAAATTACAGAAAATAACAAACATTAAATTACGAAAAATAACAAACGAAATGATCAAAAATAAAAAAGAATTACACCTAATCTAATAGCCCTATCAAAATAAAAAACCCACCCAAAAGAAAAAGAAAAACCTAGCCTACAATAAACTACCAATAGCCCTTAAAAGGGCCTTTTGTAGGGCATTGCCATAAGTTAAACAGCTTTTACCTGTAAAAAAAATAAATACAAAGACCCACCCCAAAAGTAAAACCCACCACCCAACCAACTCCCTGAAAATAAAAAAACCTAACTCTAACAAAAACCTAAGCTACCCATTGTCCTGAAAAGGACATTTAGCTCTTTTGCATTGCCAATAGAATTTCAGAAGCTCTCATCCTATTGGCTGATTTGAATTTCCAAAATCAAATCAGCCAATAGGAATGCAAGGGACGCCATTTTGAATCGTGTACCTTGCATTGAAGATTCAGTATACGGCGGCGACCGTATGAAGAGGATGCTCTGCGACGGATGTCTTCAGGATGGACCCGCTTCGCGCCGCCGGGATCAAGATAGAAGATGCCGTCTGGATGGAGACTTCTTGCCGCCTGGATGAAGAAAGAAGATGCCACCTGGATGAAGATCGTTCAAGCGGGACTTCAAAAACTGTGTGGATCTTCGGGGGTTAGTGATAGGTGTGTTTTTTGTTTTTTTTTCCCAGTTTGGGCTAAATCCCCCTTTTCAGGGCAATGCAAAAGAGCTAAATGCCCTTTTAAGGGCAATGCCCATACAAATGCCCTGTCAGGGTTTTTTCCCTGCTTTGTTTGCCATGTGCTGCTGGCAGCAATTTTTGCTCACCTTTCTTGCTCTGGTGCAGAGTGTGTGATGCTGCTCATTTCCTGCACGCCCTCTTATAGCCAGACTATTGTACATCATCCGTGTGAGACAGGTTGCAGTCTCAGAATTGTGAAGTCATCTTTTAAAGGGCCTCTGTTCAGTATGCTTTGCCCTTGCATTGTCTCAGACCTGTTTGTGAGTTCCAGTGTCTGTTAACACTTTTTCTTGCTAAAACATTAAAAATTACAAAAACAGGGGGGGTGGGGGGCGGAGCTAACCGTCAAGCAGTGAAGACGTATACTGAGGGAGCTCTCTATCTAACTCTCTAAAAACCCTAAAATCGACTTATATTTGGTCAGGCAAGCTTTAATTCAACAACACTTCACTAGTAGCCTAAGAATGTTCCTGATATAGGGTTTATTAAAAAAAAAAAAAAATTGGCTTCCGGTGGGAGGAGCACGCTGAAGCAACACGCGCTCTGTCAGCTCTGTGAGAAGGAGCTGATTTTTTCAACACCCCGCTAACACAGACTCCTATTGCCGGGGGTGAGAGCCCTGCTTGGGGAGGACGTACCATTCACAGACGGAAGCCTTTACAGCCAATACAGGCCGGGTGGTACTGGCCGCGAGACACACGCAGTAGGTCATACACTGAAGAGTAATCGGAGGAGCGTCGGAAGCCTCGACTCTGACTGGATGTTACTGCTCTAAGCAGTTGCGATAGAGGCTGGATTCAGCAACAGAGGCAAGGAAGTCTAGCTGCCCCCCCTTCACCCGGAGACAGACGGGAGGTGTCTCGCTTGGACCCGAGGTCGGGAAGGAGCAGCGGCCGAGATGGCCACACGCTGGTGAACGCAAGTATTAAAAAGACGCTAAGAATATAAAGTAGCATCATGTGTGTATAGACCGCTGTGTGTGTCTGTGGGAGGACAGTGAATTTTGTCTATATCTGACTGACTTTAAAAACTTTTTACCTCAACACCGGCTAAGTGGATAAAGGGACACTTACACATTAAAACAAAGTAAAAATCTGTACTAAGCCCTAAACTCTAAACTGCCACCCCGAAGGGAGGGGAGCTGGGAAGGAGGAAGGGGGAAAGACGTTTTCATTTAAACCCCACCGATAGACGGAACCAAAGGTTTAAACAAATAGAAGCCTGTAAGCAGGTCATACCTGCACTGTGCAATGGTGTAGATTAGAGTTGCTGTATTTAACACACGTATAAGGGCAAAAGGCAATAAAGAAAGTGGGTCTTTCAATCTCCCCTCACCTTCTGTGAAATACTGACTACATACGCTTGTCCCACATAAAGAAGGAGACACAGGGGAGAAGGACATACGATAAAAATCATAGCAGAAGAGTAGGGGGATTTGGCCCCCTTGTTTTGTTTGTCCTCTGTGTCTTTCCTCTCCTGTTTTCTGCAGTGGTTGAATTAAATTCATCAAGTCAACAAAAGTGGTGACATTCTATAAGCAGCGGGACAATCTCAGAACAGGACAAATATATTAGCAAGGATGATTTTGTGCAGTATACTCTGAATTTCAAGCCAGTTGATATTATCAAAAGAAGGAAGAAAGACTCTGTGATGAGAGCAGGATGTGATGTCACTAGCATGTGGGCGGGGCTTAGGTCCGGTGTCTGTGTCGCAGTTAGTTTAGTACAATCAACCTGTCTGGATGTGTATTGCTATGCTCTGTAATAAAATAGAGTTGTACCATCATTGCTGTGTCCTGCATATGTCCTGCATCTCATGACATGGTGTCAGAAGTTCTGGACTGCGCTTCTGTTCCTGATCGATTGCAATGTCAAAGTTTACCCCACCTGAGCCTTTTGACTTTTCTCAGCCTGCAGCTTGGCCCACATGGCGTCAGCGGTTTCAGCGCTTCAGGATTGCATCCAAACTGAACAAGGAGAGTGGTGAAGTACAAGTTAATTCTCTTTTATACTCCATGGGGAAAGATGTAGAGCCAGTGTTCAATGCTTTTACTTTTCAAGAAGGGGAAGAAGTTAACTTTGATATAGTTATGGATAAACTCAGTGCCCACTTTGTGCCCAAAAGAAATGTGATTCATGAGAGAGCTTGTTTTCACAAACGTAATCAGCGTGTGGGAGAATCTGTGGAGTCATTTGTGCGCAGCCTGTATGAATTAGCTGAATTCTGTGAGTTTGGTGTTGCTAAAGAAGAGCAAATCAGAGACAGAATAGTTATTGGAATTGCAGATGCTGAAGTCTCCCTGAAGCTGCAGTTAGAGCCTGATTTAACGTTAGAAGGGGCTATTAGGATGGCCCGCCAGAGTGAACTGGTGAAAAAGCAAAGTGCTGATCTGAGGTCTGAGAGTATTGTGGATGAAGTGCAACAGTCTAGAAAAATTACTAGTGAAAGGCACAGTGTGAGCGGTAGATCAAAAGTACTGGAAAGGCCTAGAAGTGGATGGGCGCAACATGGCCGATGCACACGGTGCTACCGGGCTCATGATCAGAGTGCTATATGCCCGGCCAGAGATAAAAGATGCAGAAAATGTAACAGAATAGGCCATTTTGAAGTGGTGTGTAAAACTGAATACATTAAGGAGATGCAGGTGGACAGTGACCAGGAGGGTCAGGAAGTGTCTTTTGTGGGGTCTGTTGTGGAACGGACAAGCTCAGAGGAAGATTGGAAAGTTACTTTTACTGTAATGGGAACCAATGTTGATTTTAAGATTGACACAGGAGCTGATATCACTGTAATGTCTTTTGCTGAATTTATGAAACTGCCTCGACAGCCCCAGCTGGCGAAGGTTACGACAAACGTCCATAGTCCTGGTGGCCGCATTGATTGTGTGGGGAAATTTCTCGCCAGCTGTGAGTACAAACAAAAAAAGTTCACCATGTGGGTGCATGTGATCCGAGGTCAGTGTGTTAACAGTTTATTGAGCAGAAAAGCAGCCTGTGACTTGGGCCTCGTGGCCAGAGTGAATGAGGTCTCTGAAGATATGTTTGGCGAGTTGGGCCTACTGAACTGCAAACCTGTCCGTATAGCACTTAAAAGTGATGCAGTCCCATACAGTATTTCTACTCCTCGAAGAATTCCGTTCCCGCTCATGCCTCAAGTGGAGAAAGAGCTCATGAAGTCTATGGGGGTTATTGAAGAGGTTGTTGAAGCAACTGATTGGTGTGCCCCCATTGTTCCAGTTGCAAAGAAAAATGGGAAGGTGCGCATCTGTGTGGACCTGAAAAGGTTGAATGAGGCAGTGAAGAGGGAGAGATTTGTGCTGCCGACGTTGGAAGATATAGCCCCGAAGTTGGCTGGGGCGAAGTTCTTTTCCACATTAGACGCTTCTAGTGGCTTTTGGCAGATCCCCCTGGATCCAAAGTGCCGCAAACTGACTACCTTTATCACTCCGGTAGGTCGGTTCTGCTTCTGCAGACTTCCCTTTGGGATATCCTCCGCTCCTGAGATCTTTCAAAGGGAAATGAGTTCTCTCCTGAGTGGCCACGTGGGCACAGCAGTCGTCATGGACGACATTCTAGTGTATGGGTCTACAGTGGAGGAGCATGATCAGCGTTTGAGTTGTGTGCTGCAGGCTATCAAAGAGTCTGGGCTGAAGCTGAATAAAGAAAAATGTCATTTTGGGAAAACTGAATTATGCTACTTTGGGCATATCATCAACGGGGATGGCATCAAGCCGGACCCCGAGAAAATTCGGGCTATCGAACAGATGAAAAGCCCTTCTGATGTACATGAGCTGAGACAGATATTGGGCCTTGTAAATTACGTGGGCAAGTTTCTTCCAGATTTATCTACAGTTTTGCACCCTATCACAGAGTTGCTTAAGAAAGATGTTGCCTGGGTCTGGGGACCCTCACAAGAAAAAGCGTTCCTGCATGCTAAGTCCCTGCTGGGGTCTGCCCCAGTGCTGGGGTTCTACGACCCTTCAAAAAAGACTGTGGTTAGTGCTGATGCAAGCAGTTATGGGTTGGGGGCTGCACTCCTGCAGCTGAATGACAACAAACTACAGCCCATCGCCTACTGTTCCCGCACACTGACGGCTGCGGAGTCAAAATACGCTCAAATTGAGAAAGAGTGCCTGGCTGCAGTTTGGGCCTGTGAGCGCTTTCAGCGTTATCTAGTGGGTTTGGAGAAATTTAGTCTGGAAACTGACCACAAACCGCTAGTCCCTCTTATCAATTCTTATGACATCGACAAAACACCCTTGAGATGCCAGAGACTTTTAATGAGACTACTCAGGTTCAATGTTCAGGCAGTGCATGTGCCGGGGAAGCAGCTGGTTGTGGCAGATACACTGTCCAGGCTCCCGCTGGCTGCTGCTGAAGAATCCTCCACAGAGTCGGATGTAAAAGTGTATGTTGATTCAGTTCTGGCCTCTAAGTCCATTTCTTCAAGGAAACTGGAAGAGATAAGGAGAGAGACATATTTGGACACAGATCTGCAAGAAGTTATAAGGTACATAAGAGATGGCTGGCCCGAGAGCCGGGCAGCCTGGATGTCTTTAAATGCTTACCAGCCAGAGAGGTCGCAGCTCACGGAGCTGGAGGGGTTGGTGCTGTTCCAAGACCGTATTGTAATTCCTGTCAGCATGAGGAAGGAGATGTTAAACAGGATTCACGATGGCCACTTAGGCATTACAAAGTGCAGAGAAAGAGCAGCTACAGCTGTGTGGTGGCCTGGGATCAGCTCCGACATTGCAAATCACGTGTCTAAATGTGCCTTTTGCCGGGAACGCCGGCCTACTCAGAGAAGGGAGCCCTTAATGTCTACTCCGCTGCCTGCGGGGCCGTGGCAGAAAATAGCTGCTGATTTGTGCGAACTGCACAGGAAAAAGTTTCTTGTTGTTATCGACTACTATTCCAGGTATTTGGAAATAGCACCCCTGAATGATATCACAAGTCAGGCCGTTATCATTCGCCTGAAGAGCTTGTTCGCCCGCTGGGGCATTCCAATGGAGCTGGTGAGTGATAATGGCATGCAGTTCGCTTCTACAGAGTTCAGTGCTTTCAGCAGGGAATATGATTTTGTACATTCCACGTCAAGTCCACATTATCCGCAGGCCAACGGAATGGCTGAAAGGGCAGTTCAAACAACAAAATTCATTCTAAAGCAATCTGAACCGTACCTAGCCCTCTTGTCATACAGGGCGACGCCCATTCAAGCCACCGGGTTTAGCCCGGCACAGCTGATGCTAGGACGCCAGATTCGCACCACTTTACCCTCAGTGGGTGTCTTCAAGCCGCCTGGCCCTGTTCCTCGGGACGAAGTCCTTAGGAGGGATGAAGAGGCCAAAAAGGGTTATCGTTTCTTCTACGACAGGAGACATTCTGTCAGGCCTTTACAGGAACTGAAAGCGGGCCAAAGTGTCAGAATTAAACTGGATGATGAGAAGAAATGGAAGACGCCTGCTACGGTAGTGGGCCGCTCTCCAGAACCAAGGTCTTACACAGTCCTTACAGAGGGAGGGACGGTTACACGCCGTAACCGAAGACATCTTCAGCCTGTACCTGAGAGTCTGGAACCGGATACCTCAGTACCACCGCCGGTGGGATCCCCTGTTCTAAGAGAGGTGCCTTCCCCTAAGCAAGATCATAGCGGGGATATATCTTTGCCTCCAGCAGACTCTTGTTCACCATCTTCTGTATCAGAGGACAGTTCATGCAAAGTTACATCAAGCGGAAGAGTGGTGAGGCTTCCGGCCCGATACAGGGACTGACTTTAGCTAGAACAGTGACCGGAAGTATGGGCAGAATAATCCCATGGTCACTGTGGACTAGGGTAGTCTACCCCGATGTCCAAGTCAGGATGTAATTTATTTGTTCATGTTTTCTAATCTATCTGTCTTTATAATGTTCTAGAACAAAATGTTGTTGTATACCCTGTTGGTGTACCTTGTTATTTAATATATGCGAATGTATGCTTTGCCTTTGAAAAAGGGGAAGATGTGATGAGAGCAGGATGTGATGTCACTAGCATGTGGGCGGGGCTTAGGTCCGGTGTCTGTGTCGCAGTTAGTTTAGTACAATCAACCTGTCTGGATGTGTACTGCTATGCTCTGTAATAAAATAGAGTTGTACCATCATTGCTGTGTCCTGCATATGTCCTGCATCTCATGACAGACTCCACTTATAATCTTTTTTTTTTTTCACAGATCCTGGGAAATTACCTGCTGTCAAAAGCAGAAAGCACGAACTCTTGTCAAGTTTAATATATTGTCAGACTCTCATATACAGGAAATCTACCGTATACCCCAGCATGCTATAGAGGTTACAAATGCTAGATTAGTAGTAATTTATAGGGAGTAAGCGATATATACAGGAAAGGATATTGTTGTGATCAATTCTGTTCTAAGTAGTGGTGACTTATATTGGTTATGTGTTTGTATTGTTCTTAAAAAGCTAAAACAGGTGGCTTAATAATACCTCGCTAAGATTGGTCAGTTAAGGAGAAAGAAAAGGAAAAAAAAAAACGCTAACTAGCTAATTGGTAACATAGGGGTATTTAAACTAAGAACCTTCCTCCTTTTCTGGAATTATAGCCAAAATTGTTGAACAAACAAGTATGCAAATGTGAGATTGCTTTCTTTTTCTTGCGCAGAAAAACGTTTAATATAAACATAGAAGGTGAATTCAAGTTACTGTGTCAAGAAGGGTATTTATTAGCTAAAAGCTCAAAGGTAAATCACCATAAACTACCAAGGATTGCAGTGAAAGATTACGAGGTTAGAATTTAAACCAGAAACCTGGTAAAGGGTAACAATAATATATCTGGAAGGATGTTTGAATTCAAAACCTTCCTCTATATCTAAATTCACTGAAAGGGTTGCTTGGCATCAGACATAAGTTGCTTTCTTCGTATTTTGAAGGTATTAAGTTAAGAGTAAGATAAACACAGGAAATACGTGCAAGCTAAGAAAGTTTATTATTACTTAAAATCTAAGGGGGAGGGGGAAAAGAGAAAAGGGGAAAAACTCCTATATATATATAGATTGCTAGGGACTACAGTTTAAGTCATAAGAGAAAGTATTTAACCCAGATAAGCACTAGGTAAAAGGTTGTGTCACCGTATTTCTACCGATAGTTGGTCTAATGATTATACAACAGATGTAAATAAGACAGTATAAGTCAAGGTTTAATTTAAGCTGAAAGGCAATATTATAAGGTTACTAGGACTATAAAACGGGTCTGGGGGCCCTGATCTGAGGCTCCATTCTATTATTTTCTACGCATAGGGGTATATACCGAGTTGGGTTAGAGGTCACACAGTAAGGGGCCACGCCACATTATTTGGCACACATAGCCAGAGACACAAATAATTAATTCACTTCTATCTATTCTCTACACTATTTCTTTTTTCTATTTTTGCTTGTGGACATTCTCCAACACAAATTGAAAACACTTGTTAGGGAAACCCTCATCTTTAAGGAACAATTCTATTTAGAACAACACTAGTGGTGACACATTGACACATACTGCATACGAGCAGCTTGATTTTTCACCTTTTTTTTTTTTTTTTTTTTTTTCTCTCTTCCTGTTAATCATGAGCACATTCAGTCACATATATGGACAAGTATATACCCAATCTCAAGACGAGGTCCCCAGCCATGCCAACTAAGAAAGATAAGAAAGCTAAGGCTATGCTGGAGACAGGATTAGAAGGTACAATGGAGGTTTCCATTAACAATGCAGAAAAACAATTATCGAATAACCAGCTAGCTGATTTAATATTGCCCCAATTTGATTCCATTAAGAAGGAGATTGCGGTTCTGTCCGCAGAAATTAGGTCTTTTTCTAATAGATTATCTGAGGCAGAGGAAAGGGTTTCTGATCTCGAGGATAGACTTAACACTCAGGACGTAAACTGGTTGAACTATGAAGAGAAGATTAGATTAATGCAACTTAAAATGGAGGATTTGGAGGATAGATCCCGCAGAAGTAATATTCGTATAGTTGGTCTACCTGAAAGCAAAGAGTTTGAGGATCTAATGTTATTTGGATCAGCCACCTTGCCATCTTTATTAGGGGTAAATATGACCTCAGAAAAGATGAGAGTTGAGAGGGCACACAGAATTGGGAGCATCAAGAAGTATTCAGATGGGTCCATACGCCCAAGAGTGGTCCTGATAAAATATCTTGATTTTCAAGATAAAGTAACGATATTAAGACAGTACAGGAAAAACAAGACATTTAAGATAGATACCAAACAAGTGCTCATCTTTCAAGATTTCTCTGTGGAAACGTCTTCCAAAAGAAAGCTGATGGCACCTTTCTGTACAAATCTGATAAAAGCAGGAATTAAGGCAACAATGAGATATCCGGCTAAAATTATAATCATAAACACGGAAGGTGACAATATCTCTCTAAATTCGGCTGAAGAAGCCGGAAGATATTGCACAGAGAAAGGTATAGAGGTGCCTAAGGACACACGTTAGGGAGTGAGGTTCCGTAACTATTACAGATTTTTTATTAGGGACGTAAAATGGTTAGATATAGGTGTGTTCTTTTATTTCCCCCCCCCCTTTTTTTTTTTTTTTTTCCTTTCTTTCCCTTCCTTCCCTTTTCCCCTTCTCCCTCTTTTTCTATTTCCATGGCGACCATAGGCTCATTTCTCAGAGGAAGACAGTATGAGAGGACAAGGAAAAGAAGCTTTTAGTAAAAATGATTTCTAAGTAATAAATGTTAAATCTCGTTTCATGGAATGTTGGAGGGATAACCTCCCCCATTAAAAGAAAAAATGTTTTTAAATTACTCAAAAAGCACCATCCGGATATTATCTTCTTACAAGAGCTGCACTTAAAAGATTCAGAGTTAGCGAAATTAAAGTTTAATTGGATTTCGGAAATCCGGGCGACTCCCTGCAATAGTAGGAAATGCGGCGTGGCTATATTGATCAATAAGAAACTAGAATATAAAATCCATAAACAGGAATTAGATCCGGTAGGCAGGTTTATTATCTTACAAATTGAAATTGAACATAAAATATGGACATTTTGTAATGTTTATGGTCCAAACGGATTAGATAAAGAGTTCTGGGCAAAACTGATGAATAAATTAATACCCTATTTAGGGCAAAATATAATCCTGGCTGGAGATTTGAATGCAACGATGCAGCCATATTTAGATAGATTTCGTTTTAAAGGCAACAAACAACATATGAGGGTTGCAAGAGTACTTAGAGAATTTGCAAAAAAACTTAAATTAAAAGACATATGGCGCCTACAACATCCAGACGAATGCAGTTTCTCATGCGAATCAAAAGGACACAAAAAAATTTCGCGCATAGACATGTTCTTGGTGGAGGAAAATATTCTCTCAAGTGATTTAGAGTCGAAAGTAGCTGAAATATTAATTTCTGATCACGCAATAATTACTTTAAAAGTGGATGGGAAGATAAATAAGAGAGTTAATAATATAAACGCATTTTTTTTCCCCAAATATATGATGTTTGATGAGGAATTTCATAAATGGCTCGCACGAAAATGGAAAGATTATTATGAATTAAATCAGGCGCATATGTCCAAAATAGAAACATTTTGGGAAGCAGGGAAGGCAGTTTTAAGGGGGGAAATTAAATCATATATGATAATAAGAAAACGCAAGTGGAAGGCCAGAGATATACAATTAGCAAATTATCTTAAAAATTGTTATGGTAAATATATTAGCAATCCTAATCCAGATACATGGAAAAAGTACCTGCAAGCAAAAAATGAGAGAGAGAGCTATATATGAGAGAGTCTTGGGCACGAGAAGACATGAAGACGAGGGCATATTGCCAGGGGTATCAGGGGATCTCCGCTCAGCATCTAGCCAAAATGGTTAAATTTAGGAAAAAAAGGAACATGATTCCCATGATTAAGGAAGGCACTGAAACCTTTACACAATCCTCTGAAATAAGGGAGGCCTTCTTTAGGTTCTACCAAAAATTATATTCCAAGGAGGGAATTAGCGAGGAGGAGAAAGTTAAATTCTGGCAAAAGATTAATATCCCGAGAATATCGGGAGAAGCTCTTCAATTAATCAATAAAGAAATTACGGAAGAGGAAATTAAGTACACGATAGAAAGAACTAAAGCCAATAAGGCGCCTGGGCCTGATGGCCTCCCGGCGGAATTCTATAAAATGATAAGTGAGGAATTGACGGGAACATTGGCCAGATTATACAATAGTTATTATATGCAAGGCAAACTGGATTCCCCATATTTTACAGATTCAATAATTTCTCTAATCCATAAAAAAGGCAGGAAGGTGGAGGATATGGGGTCGTATCGCCCCATATCTCTCCTGAACCAGGATTATAAAATTTTTACATCAATTTTAGCCGACAGATTAAAAAAAGCAGTAGGGGATCTGATACATACAGATCAGACAGGTTTCATCCCTGGAAGAAATCCAGTACGTAACATGCGACGAGTCCTAGTCATGTTAGATTATTATCATAATAAGAATCAAGATGCTAGTAAAGAAGGTGCAAAGGACTTAGCCCTTTTAACAATTGACGCCGAGAAGGCATTCGACACAGTCGCGTGGGATCACTTATTCACGGCTTTAAATAAATTTGGTATAGAGGGGAATCTAGCTAATGCAATAAAGAAGATATATAGTAATCCTAGATCTCAACTTTTAGTAAATGGGGAACTATCAAATCACATCACATTACAAAGGGGGACGAGACAAGGCTGCCCGCTTTCACCATTGCTATTTGACATCGCGCTTGAACCTTTGGCAGTACTATTAAGACAGGAGATGCTGGGGATTCCGCTGGGAGGCCAGAGGGTAACCATCTCTCTCTATGCAGACGACATTATTCTGTTTTTACAGGATACCAACGTAAGCATTCCCAAATGCTTAGAACTTATTAAAGGCTTCAGCCAATTCTCGGGATATAAAATCAATTCCGAGAAATCGGAGTTATTATGGATTATTAAAACAAAGAGCAGTTGCACTCAACATAGATTCAGAGAAGTGACCCACATTAATTATCTAGGCATTAAACTGAGTAAAAACCCCAAGGATTGGTACCATTTAAATTATAGTGAATACTTTAATAATCTCCAGGAGAAATTAGAAAATTGGAATATACATTACCTATCCCTCTCTGCAAAAGTCATGTTGATAAAAGTAATAGTCTTCCCCCAACTATTGTTCTTGATGCAGAACTTACCATTACTCATCTCCAAACGGGATGTGGGCAAATATAAAAAGGCATGTACCAGGTTTATATGGGGAAAGAAGAAACCTAGATTAGCCTTAGAGAAACTTACACAGAGTATAAAATATGGTGGCCTGTCGCTACCTAATATTACACATTACAACATTGTAACACTTATTAAATTTGGTATAGATTGGATTTTAGAGACAAATCATGTTACATATTATACAATAGAGTCTGCATTAATATCCCCATTTGATCTTAAGGCGATTTTGCATTACCCTTATTGCAGACTACCAAGTAATATAAGCAACTTGCCTACATTTGCCAACGTTGTTCTTGCATGGCAAAAATATTGTGCCCTCAGAGGCCAAGACTTCCAACTATCAAAATATTTGCCAATTATAGGAACCCTAGATTTTACAGCAGGGACATACAACGCAGTATTCAGATCTTGGAGGCAAAAAGGGATAATATATTTTTCTCAGATAATGCAACGGGATGGAGAGATAATACAAACATATGAGGAATTAGCAAGGAACTTCCATCTACCGTCAAATAATTTTTTTGCATATCTGCAAGCCAGAAGTTTTCTTTCAGAAAGGTTACAGAAGCATAGAATGGTCTGGGATCCAGGTATTGAGTCAGGACTCAAACTATACAAGGCAGGGAAACGTGCATTATCTTACTAGTATCAGGCGTTACAGGCCGTATCGGGAGAAAAACATTTGAATAAAATGAAGGAGACACTCCTTAGACATTTTGGAATAATTCAAAAGGAGGAAATTACAAAGAGTTTCGAGCGGGCCAGGGAAGCAACCATGTTGGTGACATGGAGAGAAGCGCAGTTCAAACTGATGAATAACTATTATCTCACACCTTATAGGATAGGGAAATGGGGGCAGGGAGGGCAAAATGCGACATGTTTAAAATGCAGGCAAGTGATGGCAGATCTGAAACACTGCCTCTGGGAGTGCCCAAAAATTAGACAATTTTGGGGGAAAGTACAATACTGGTTAAACAGATTTTTGCAGGAGAGGATTGAGATTTCTCAGCATAATGTATTTTTCCTAGGAAAAAAATTTAGACAAAGAGGTGATAGACAGCTTGTGAATATGGCCATTTTGGCCGCACGTAACTTAATATGTCAGAAGTGGAGATCCCCTGATTCCCCTAGGCTAGCAGAATTTATTAACAACTTGAAATTACAGATGACAGTAGAAAGACAAGGCTTAACTCGAATGCCTGAAAAACAGTTTAGAATGTTTTTTGATAAATGGAAGAATATAATCTTGTCATGGTCCTCCGAAATCCAAATCCAGTTCATTGCCCCTTTAAGGAGCTCACCCTATTTAACCATATTGGTCGTGGAGGAGATACTCCCGCAACATTGGTTGTGAAAAATAAACCTTTTAAGAATGAGGCAGCGGTTCGCCATGGTTGGTCTCTCCTTTTTTTTCCTTTTCCCCTCTTCCCTTTTTTTTTTTTTTTTTTTTCCTCTCTTTCTCTCCCTTTTTCTTTCTCTTTTTGCTATTGGTCAATTAGCAGGGTCACCACGCACCGGTGAATATACGGTGCTTTATTTTGAGAAGGTCTGATATAAAAGATAAAGACTTTATAAAGAATAATTAATATTTAGGATGAAATAAGCCGGAATAATAGGTTACTTGTTCTCTTTTTTATGTATAGTTAAAATAAGACACCAATCAGTTACGAAGGTATTTGCTATACTCATTTGCGAAAATTTATTTGGAAATTGTATATGTTATGATTGTCTGTTTCTTTTTTTGTACTTCGTAACATTATTGTTTACAAAATGGCAAAGCATTTGTATGTCGGATTTTTCAATAAAATGATTATATAAAAAAAAAAAAAAAAAAAATTAAAAAAAAAGTTTAAAAGACAAACTTTTTCTACAGAGGGACCATCGCTGTCTGATCACTGTCTGATCTACTAACCAACGGCCTTCTCTACTTATACTTGAGCCACAGATCTGGTGACAGCTCCATTGTTACCCTCCAGAGGGTTGGGGGTCCACTCCAGAGCAACAGTGTGACAAACAGCAACCGCTGGAAGGTACTGGGGGTCCTCCGGACTAAGGAGGCTCTGATCGTATACGGAGCTGACCTGCTCAGCTGCAAACTACAAGCGAACTGTTGCCCTGGGGACTAGCTGGCAGCGGTCGGTCCTAGACACGTATTGTACAGTGGCCAAGAAGCTACAGTGAGCAGTAGAGGAGACTTACAGGACGAAATTCTGGTGCGAAAACACGCCATCTTGAATATAGACCTCCCGGCACCGTAAGGAACATAATTGGTCCTAGAATTAATCTTAACCGGAGACCAGCTGGTAAGAGAGTTCCACACATCCCCTATCTGCTTTCTAAATCTGGGCCATATCATTGACCTTGGGAGACGCTACACACGTCCCATGTGGCTGGTGCGGCCCTTACAGCCTCCGTCACATTCCTCTACCCACTGCCTTTTCAACCTGCAGTGGGGATCTCTCCCCTAGCGGTCCTTCTGAGGCCCTCACTGTGACACACTCATAGTACAAGGGCATAACATAGGCAGGACAGATCCAGGGCCAACCGGAGCATCACATCAGTAAAAATTACACCCATCCAGGCCTTATATAACTCACCGTACGCAAGGTTAAGGGGTTCGGATTTTGCTCATCGGATTTCCCTATTGCTAACAGGACGAGACAGGGGTGCCCTCTTTCGCCCATAGTATTTGCTCTGGCTATTGAGCCTCTGGCCCAAGCTATTAGAAAGTCAACCTTAATACGAGGCGTTCCCCTGAGTCAGTCTGGGAGTGAGGGAGGTGGAGGGGAAAAAATAGCGTTATTCGCAGATATCACCACTTTTTTATTATTTTTTATTATGAACCTCTGGGCTCGCTCCCAGCACTATTTGACCTTATTGCCCAGTTTAGCTCTTTGAGCTTCTATAAGATTAACCACACCAAAACAGAAGCTCTGTCTATTCACATCCCACAATTTGAGTTGGAAATCCTTTGGGACTCTTACCAATTTAATTGGTCGTCAGACCATAACTCATCTGGGGGTTCAGCTGGGCCTGGATGTTGACATTATGAGGGAGAGGAACTATGATAAGCTTTTGCAAGAATTAGGCACTTGTTCAATTCTTGGACCTTCCAGGAGGTCTCCTGGTTAGGTTGTATTGCGTCGATTAAAATGACAATCTTCCCGAAGATACTATACCAGTTTAGATGCCTTCCGATAAATCTGCCCAGGGAACTCCTAGATAAGTTCAATGCCCTGATTATGAGGTATATATGGCAGGGCAAAAAAAACAAGAATTTCCAAAAAACAATGCAAAAAAACTTCCATCTGGGTGGCGTCTCTCTCCCCAACATCTTCATCTACTATGAGGCAGCTCGTCTCACACATCTCTCATTGGGGTTCTGTGGGTAGTTCACAGGGTTGGAAAAAAGTTGAAGAGTTCTCTCTCCCATTGGGAATCACCCTAGATAATCTGCCTTGGATACCTGATTACCAAGTTAACCGTTTAAATATCCAAAATGTTATTAGGCAAAATTTAGATATTTGGAAATCTCAGACACTACACAGAGAGGGCCTCATCCATCCCCAATTCACTGTTACTGACCTGTTGCGGGGTCTCCCTTATTCCCATGTCTCCCAGTGGAGGAAATAGGACCTTTCTCATGTATCTGATCTATATCAACAGAATACGTTGCAATTAGCAGATCCTCTGCCAGAAGGGCGGGACCTCCCCCCACCATGGTTCCAATTCGAACACCTTAGACTTCACAAATTTCTCACTAGCTGGGGTTTTCCAACCTCAGATCTTAGACAACAATCTGTCCGGGAACAAAAGTAGCGGTCGGGCCTGACCCTGGTGAGACCCCTCTCTACCCACTATAGTTTAATCATGAAGGACATAGTCGCTGGGGAGATCTGGCAGTTGAAGGCCTGGGAGCAAGACCTAAAAAGTACAATCTCTGACAAGACCTGGACGCATGCCTTTTCACTCACTAAGAAAACTCTCCACTGCGCTAACTCAGTGGAACTATATGTTAACATTTCACTTAGATGGCACTACACTCCTCTGAGACTAGCACAAATGTCCTTGCCCCACTCGCCATTGTGTTGGAGAAACTGTGGGCAGGTGGGTAATGACTTGCATATCTGGTGGTCATGCCCGGGTGTGGTGAAGCTGTGGGAGGAGGTATTTCAGATGTGTAGATCTACTGGAATCTTAATCCCGAAAGAACCTACGGTAGCTCTCCTTAATATTTTCCCTCTGAGAATGCCTGAAACAATTAGCCATTTTCATATTTGGAGCAAACAAAATTTCAATTGCTAGACGTTGGAGACAGCCGGACCCGCCCCCCTCTGTCTAGTGTTAAAAAAAAACTAGAGGGGGTGGAGCTAACTGCCGACCAGAGTGGTCGCAAGCCTTAGGAGCTCTGTACAAATTGGTACAAAAACTGCTTTTTAAAGAGATGAATACTAAATTTTTGTGCCAGAGCTGACTCTGCTAACCAGCAACCATAAGGGGCTAAACATAAATGACACTGATGGTCAGATTGAGACAGGAGCAGAGGATTATAGCGTAGACAAGAGACGAGGGCTGAGCCCAGACACAGGGTGCCAGAATGCACTACACAATGCAACCGGTAAACAATATAAGCGATCCACTTAACATACACGTCAGTGAAGCACTTGATAATTGGGAACGTTCTACCGCACAGCTAATAGATGATCACTTTAGCAGCCTTCGACTACAGTTGAGTGAAGTTTTTTCAAAAATGTTCCCAGAGGTCGATAATTGCTTTACAAGTAAAATCACACTCACCGGAGGCACCTGTAATTCACTTGGTCCTAACGGGCCCATAGGAGGCTGTCCTGAAGCAGATGTCCGGTTATTATCGGTAAGAGCAGCTATTAGCGACCTGGAGGACGAACTTTATACGCCTCAGAACCGAGATTCAATAGACATCCACGCATGGGCTGAGGGCCAATATGGCGGCTTAAGTGCAATTTCAGTATTGCGTAAGATGGCGAATACTCTCTCGAACAGTGAGGAGTCTGTGCAGTGTATGGATTGTTTTACTGAACTGTATTCAAAAGACCGATCACAGCACATTGACTCATGGACTTGGAGCTCTATATATTCAGGGCTGTGCATTCAAGTAAATGTCTCTCATGGCGAAAGACATGGAGTGGGATGAGTTAGAATTGAGACTTTACACTTCAGACTCATAACCGGGACTGTTAAGCTATGGCATAAGATGTGAAACTATTGTACTTTTGAAGTCTACTTGACGGAAGCCTAAATAATAGTTAAAGGTTGTTTATATTCATTCAGAAGACTTATTTTCCTGCATTACCTAAGCCTTTATGGTTCTCCCGTCTTTATTTTCTTATGTTATTCTCATGTCTTCCTTGTTTTCTAAACTGGTCAGTTGTACTTAACTAAAACTAAAATATATCTTCATAAGCCATATAATTATATACTCATGTAGACAGGCTTATAACTTGCTATATCAGGTTTCATTTGTGTTAGTTAAACTTTTTTGTAGTAGCTTTAGATTTGGTGTTCATTATTGTCCTTTATATGCACATTGCTAGATCACCCTAATAGTTTGTTTTGGAGAGCCATCTACCTAGGTTAAGTTTAGCACTCTACTGACCTTAGGTTAATTCCATGTAGCCTCAATACAGCTTTCTCTATCTCACCCCTGTATATATCGCTAGCAAATTTTTGTAACATATATAGGCTTTGGCCATACACTTTAATACGCTTACTACCCTTTGTCCCTGTGTATGTTATTGACTGCAAGTGGCTAACAAGTTCTGTGTTTTTTCCTGCCCTAAACATGTATATTGTATTGTGATCTCCTTGCATGACTATAGTACTGATACTTTAACGGATTCCAAAAGGACTAATCTAGAACACTTGTGCATAATTTATTAGTTTCTCTTATAATGTTCTACTCACCTAAGCAAGCGAACAACCACCTATGACCTTAAAATGTATATTTGACATATTTATAATTCACTGAGCAGGTCCCTATGAGCGGTGCTGTTATTTAGATTTCTCTTTTTGCTCACCATGTACTGGGTATACTTTCTGCTCACAACATTTACAATTTAAGGCTTTGGCGGATCGGACCTGCGCTCAACCCACGAAGCAAGGTCTTACCCTGCTTATTTCATGATTAGGTCACATACAACACACCCTTTCTGAGAACATTGTCCTTGATACCCTCATGCATCAGGTACTACCTCAATACAAAGTGTCTCTAGTTTACTCCCGTTCCCCCCTCTTCTACTCTAGAGGCTGAGTATCAGATTCCTATCATTCTCAAATTGCCTTCTACCCCCCCCCCCCCACATAATATACCTCTGGTACTAGGAGGGTCAAACACCCCACTGTTAGATGGATTATCATTGTTCAGGGCTCCTCTAGGGATAATATCCATAAGACTGTTCTTACTTAGGAACCTCTACAGCTACTCAAAAGATCGACCTGTCCCTCCCATATGGCCCTCTACATGTTGAGGCACATAGTTATAAGTGCCTAGTATAATATTAAGCATTTTCTTGTACTAATTTTCATTGGAGTTATTTGGTTAGATAGGCATGCTCCCCCTACCTCTAAGAAGTTGGGCCTTAGAGTGTAACTATATGTGGTGTGATCTCCTGTGTCGGCAGTATACAGCCATATATATGCTCAAGACAATTCTCTACGTCCATCATGCCTAACATTCACAGTGATGTACTACTGGGTCTGTGGCCGGGACCCCGGAGTAATTTTATTAATCTTATATAGCTGGATGTTAGACACCATTATTAGTGAAATGTTATATTTACTGCACATTATATAGAGCATAACTCCGCTATAATATTTAGAGGGTATTTTTTTTTTTTACCTCTATCACACGTCACGGATAAGTTCTATTATATTGCTCAAGATAACCCTGTCCTTCCTTTTTAGCCATATATATAGTAAAGCACCCCTACTGGGGTCCACTTTTCTAGCCATGTAACATGACCAATATCTATTCCCTCCACTTTACTACTCTGACATTCTAAATAGCTCCCCCCCCCATCTCCCCCCCCCCTTTATTTCATTTAGAGCGGCTCTTGTCCGCTGAAATCCTTCCCCCCTTCCTTGTATATTATGGTCCATGAGTGAGCAGAACAAAAAAGCTAACCCCCATCTTGCCCCAATCTTATTGCAACAGATAATTTCATGAAGGCTCTTTCTGGCAATGTGGGGATCATTTTTACCTATTTATATAATACAAAACCGAGGTTTCATTATAATTTGCATCAATTTTTTATTGACATACAAGTTAATCATGTTTTGGAATATCACTTCAATCTTCATATTGTAGATTTCCTTACTTCCATACAGGTAGTTGGAATTTTGGACATTGGCTATATACTTCATGGCCTTAGTACTTACATCCCTCCAGAAATGCTCAGACTCTATGCCTAGAATTGTTACTTCTAAGCTTCTCGATTATGTTTATGTCCTAATAATGTATGTCTTATTACTATGTTATTATTATTTATGGATGGCTCTTGTTTGTAATATCTCTCACAACCTCAATAAAAACTATTATAAAATTAAAAAAATAAAAAACCTAGAGGTATTTGCTTCTATGGAATGAGGATTCTTCCAATACCTGAACAAATTAGACACATACTGGAAGATCTGGGATCTCTGGTTCCACAGGCAAGAGCCCATAATGAGTACGTAATATTCCCTTATAGTCTGAGTTAAGATGTGTCTGCTTTCCCAAACTCATGCTGATGACCCACCTTGAAATGGGACGAACTCCGTCATTTCCCCTCTGCTCTCCTTCCCCCTTTCTACTTTCCCTCTCTCCTGTATTCCTTCTCTCCACCTGCCTGGTTGTAGTCAAGAGATCGAAGCTATAGCAGTTGGACCTAGTTTGACCCATAATGGGAGCCTCATAATTATTTATTTGATAACTATTCCTCTGAATCCTATGTCATAGCCAGATAGCACTTGACCCGAAGTTTGGTAAATGGGGGGAGGCTCCCCTCGCTTGGTAATATGAGGATTATTGCTTAATTGGAGATCTACTGCTTAACTAGATAGGAGAGATCCAGAGAAGCGTATAAGCGAATGTCTAAGATTTTTGATACACAGCACAGTACGATTACAGATATATTATATACAGTTCAGTTCTAAAATGAGGTAACTGTCAATTATATCCAACACAATTGTTTATAGTTTATATTACTAGAGAGTTAATTGACGGTTTATGTTCATTCTTTGTTGTACCATGCACATGTAATGGAGTCACTTCTTGTCCCCCCTGTAACCAAATGAGACAGTTTTTTGTTTTCTTATGCATGTATGAAGAACATTGTTACCTCAATAAAAAAAAACTTTTATAAAAAAAAAAAAGCAGAATTTTTTTTAAACTTCACTATAGAGTAAAAAAAAAATAGATTGATACTAATTGACCTAAATAACAAAGATAATGCAGAGTTAGGGATAATAATTATAGCTAACTTACTATTTTCTCATTTCAATCCAGATTCCAGAACCATTGCAAACATTTTTATGCAATGTTAAAGGTAAATATTTTTTTTTTTTTGCATTGTTCTAAACCATTAAAATGGCTGCCATATGAGTTCTGAAAACAAACGCAGGATGAATGTAAGGGACAGGTATTTTCACAGTCCCCCACAGAAGCTAAATGTACTCATCATGCCTGAGTCATCTAGTCAGTCAGTGAATATTATTAAACAATATAATACAATATACACACTAATGCTGACTTCACCTATATCATGCAGGCTGGCAGCTGTACAGAATGGAAATTATGGAACGAAGCTGCAGGCCTGGATGCCCTAACTCTGACTCCTATCTGGATCATTTTAGAAATAGTGGAGGGAGGTGGTACTCAGCGTGCAAGGCTTTGAGGGTCATGTGACTCATGAGATCACATGACAGACACTGGACTTCATAGATCCTCCTTCCTTCTGAGTATACAAGACACTGTTACTTTCACTCAACAAGACTGCCTCATGCTGTGCTGCTTGAGATGAAGGGTACGTGTCCCCTCCCCATTCCACACCCCTTGGCTGCTAAGTTAAAGGGTCAGTCTACACTAAATTGTTGTTGTTTAAAAAGATAGATAATGTCTTTACTACCAATTCCCCAGCTTTGCACAACCAACATTTGTTATATTAATATACTTTATAACATTTAAACCTCTAAATTTCTGCCTGTTTCTAAGCCACTAAAGACAGCCTCTTATCACATGCTTTTTTATTTGCTAGTTCATGTGGGCCATATAGATAACTGTGTTCACGCCTGGGGAGTTATTTAAGATTTAGGGGTATATTTATTAATGTGCGAGCAGACATGATACGATGTAACGTATCATGTCCGACGCACATCGATAAATGCCGACAGCATACGCTGTCAGCATTTATCATTGCACCAGCAGTTCTTGTGAACTGCTGGTGCAATGCCGCCCCATATTCGATCGGGTTGATTTCTGTCCGTGGCCTCAGAGCAGGCGGACAAGTTATGAAACAGCGGTCTTTAGACCGCTGCTTCATAACTTCTGTTTCCGGCAAGCCTTCAGGGGCCTTCCTAGAATTTTTTTCAAAGATTCCCGGGTCTCTCTTATTGGTAATGTTCCCTCAGTCCAGAATTACTTTTCTGGGTATGATAATCTATTAAGTCTCTATGAGACTTTCCTTGACCGAATAGAGAAGGCTGGAGTTAGTTTTTGGTCAGTTCTTTCTTCTTCTGTGGCTCTTTGAATTGAAGTTTAAAGGGACACTGTACCCAAAAATGTTTCATTAATGATTCAGATAGAGGGGGATATCTATCAAGCCGTCAACTTTGTTGCATTCGACAGCACCAATATGATAGCTTAACATCGAAAAATCCAAACACCCCCCAACAGTAAAACTCACCACCCACACAACCAACCCCCCTGAAATAAAAACCCTATTTAAAACATTTTCGGGATGGACCCGCTCCGCGCCGGATGGATGAAGATAGAAGAGGTCGCATAGATGAAGACTTCGCCGGCTAGATGAAGATGGAAGAGGCCGTCCGGATGAAGACTTCTTGCCGGCTGGATGGATCCTTTAAGCAGAACTTCAAAAACTGTAAGTGGATCGTCAGGGGTTAGTGTTAGGTTTATTTAAGGGTTTATTGGGTGGGTTTTATTTTTAGAGTAGGGACTTGGCATGTAAAAGAGCTAAATGCCCTTTTAAGGGCAATGCCCATACAAATGCCCTTTTCAGGGCAATGGGGAGCTTAGGTTTTTTTAGATAGGGTTTATATTTGGGGGGGTTGGTTGTGTGGGTGGTGGGTTTTTCTTTTGGGGGGTGTTTGTATTTTTCTTTACAGGTAAAAGAGCTGATTTCCCGTAAATGGCCCTTTTAAGGGACATTGGTAGTTTATTGTAGGCTGGGGGGGGGTTTATTTGGGGGGGGGGTTATTTTGATAGAGCTATTAGATTACATGTAATTCATTTTTATTTTTGATACTGTGGAGGTTTTTTTTCATAATTTAGTGTTTTTTATTTTTTTGTAACTTAGCGTTTAATTTTTTTTTTTGTAATTTTTAATTGTAGATTTAAATAATTTGAGTAGGGTTAGGTTTTTTTAATATGTAATATAGTTAATTTAATTGGTAGTTTAATGTAATTTTAATATAATAGTTAGGGTAGGTTAATTAATAGTTTAATTTAATTCTACAGGTAAGTTTTTGAAATATATTATAAGATAGGGATGTTGTAATTTTAATGTAAAGTTAGCGGGTTGTTAGGTTTAGGGGTTAATAGCTTAAATTTAGTTTGTGGTGATGTGGGGGGCTGGCGGTTTAGGGGTTAATAGGTTTAGTTAGTGGTAGTGATGTGGGAGGACAGGGGTTTAGGGGTTAATACTTTTCTTTAGTTGCGGTGGGGTCCGGGAGCGGCGGGATAGGGGTTAATAACTTTATTTAGTGGTGGCGGGGTCCGGGAGTGGAGGAATAGGGGTCAATAAATTTTATTTAGGTTGTGGTGATGTCGGGCGGCAGATTAGGGGTGTTTAGACTCGGGGTTTATGTTAGGGTGTTAGGTGTAAACGTTACTGGTTTTCTACCATAGAAATCAATGGGATATCTGGCAGCATCGAACATAAGCTTTCACTGCTTTCAGACTCCCATTGATTCCTATGGCATCCGCGGCCTCCAGGGTGGTGGATTGAAAACCAGGTACGCAGGGCCGGAATAGCCGCGAGCGTACCGGTTAACTATTTGATAACTTTGAAAAAGTGTCAAATAGTGCCGAATGTGTATTCGGAACATCTGTAATGATGTAAGAATCGATCTGTGTCAGATTGAGACCGGCGGATTGTATGTTACGTCACAGATTTCAACTTTTGCCGGTCTGTAGGGTTTGATAACTAGGTCGAATCAAGCTCACCACAATTATGCTGCGGAATTCCAGCATATTTGCGGATGACAGCTTGATAGATATCCCCCAGAGCATGCAATTTTAAGCAACATTCTAATTTACTCCTATTAAATTTTCTTCATTCTCTTGGTATCTTTATTTTAAAAGGAAGAATGTAAGTTTAGATGCCAGCCCATTTTTTGGTCAACAACCTGGGTGGTTCTTGGTGATTGGTGGATAAATTCACCCACCAAAAAACAAGTGCTGTCCCGGGTCTGAACCAAAAATTGGCTGACTCCTTAGCTTATATGCCTTCTTTTTCAAATAAAGATAGCAAGAGAACGAAGAAAAATTGATAATAGGAGTAAATTAGAAAGTTGCTTAAAATTGCATGCTCTATCTGAATCACAAAAGAAAAAATGTGGGTTCAGCGCTGTCCATCGATACAATTTATTTAAATAAAACAATAATATAAAACATGAGACCTTTTCAGCTTTGTATGCTTCATCAGTGGTGCAGATATAAAAACTTAGTTGGCTCAAAAGATTATTTTGGATGCCAGAGCAAGACAATCCCTTCCTTGGTGGATCAATCATAGGTCCATTTTTCTGGTGTCATCTTTTGTCCATCCAAATTGGTTACTTTGGGAGTTGTCTATACATTTTCTGGAACTCTGTGCAATTTTCAGGGCCTCTCCGGAAAAGAGGCTTATCTGTTTCCAGTAAGACAATGTCACAACAGTGGCTTAGATCAATCACTAGCAGTTCCCTGGTGATGAAGGCAATGAGGAAGATTTCACAAATTCTGACTTGGGCAGAGAGCAATTCCTGTATTATTTATTTTCAAGGGGTGAGCAATTGGGAAGTAGACTTTCTCAATCATCAATCCTTTACCAGGGGAATGGTCTCTTCATCTGGAAGTCTTCAGTTAGATTGTAGAACTATGAGGTCTTCCGGAAATTAATAAAAAACTTCCAAATATTTTGCAAGGTCTAGGGATCCTCAGAAGGAGTTTGTGGATGCTCTAGTAGCTCCTTGGCTGTTTAGTCTGGCTTACATTTTTTCACCTCTTGTTCTATTACCAAGGGTAATAGCTAGGATCAAGCAGGAGGTATCATCATTAATCCTGATTGCTCCAGCATGACCTCACAGGACTTGGTTGAAAAGATCTGGTACAGCTGCCCATTTGTCCTCTATGGCCACTCCTCTGCATCAAGGTACATTCTTTCATCAGGATATAAAATCTCTAAACTTGATGGTTTAGAGATTGAACGCATAGTTTTTAAGACAGAGGTTTTTCTGATTCTGTCATTGAAACTTTGGTTCAGGTCTGTAAACATGTGACAAGGAAGATTTATCACAAGGTCTAGACGGTTTTTATTTCCTGATGTTTGGAACATGGGTTCAGTTGGCACTCTTTCAGAATTCCTAGAATTTTTTAAATTTCTTCAGGTTGGTTTGGATAAGGGTTTATCCACTAGTTCCTTAAAGGGACAGATCTCTGCTCTTTCTGTTTTGTTTCAAATGAAGATTGATACATTTCCAGATACCCAGAATTTTGTCCAGGCTTTAGTCAGGATTAAGCCTATAATGAAACAAATTTATCCTACATGGAATCTTAATTTAGTTTTAATAATTTTGCAGATTCCTCCTTTTGAACCTATGCATGATTTGGATATCAAGTTTTTTTTTTTCTTGGAAGTTTTTTTTTTGGCTATTTATTCTGCTAAAAGTGTTTCTGAATTGTATACTCTTTGTTGTGAGCCTCCTAATTTTGTGTTTCACCTAAGGTGGTTTCTTATGATAACATCAATGGTGAGATTGTTGTGCCCTCTTTTTGTCCTAATCCAAAGAATTCCAAGGAGAGGCTTCTCTATAATTTAGAAGTGGTCAGAGCTTTGAAGTACTATTTACAGGCTACTTTATAGCTTGTTTGTTTATTTTTGTGGTACTAGGAAGGGTTGAAGCTTTTTATTCAAAAAGCTTTCTTGGAGGCGGGTCAGACTCCTCCTAAATGGATTACTACCCATTCTACCAGATCCGTTGCTACTTCCTAGGCATTTAAGAATGAGGCCTCTGCAGATTAAATTTGCAAGGCAGCAACTTGTTCTGCCTTACACACTTTTTTTAAAATTCTACCATTTCAATGTTTTTGCTTCTGAAGCATCTTTTGGTAAGAAATTCATTCAGGTGGCTGTTTGTGGGAATTAAATATTTTGTATTTATATTTTTTTTTTTTTTGCACACTCGTACCTGATAAATTAATTTCTTTAATGCGTTGAGAGGCCACAAGCCCAATTATTAGTCTTTTATCAATGGTTAAATCTTTATATTACAGTCTTGTGAAAACGGTCTTTCTACCTTTGTGGTGTACCTTATATGGTGTAAAGAGTGTAGACTGCAATATACAGGTTGCACAACACGAAAGGTACGTGACAGGATCAGGGAACACTTATCGGACATAAAGAGAGAGTAAAACATCTCTTTCGGCAAAACATTTAATAGATATCCATAACTGTAATGGTGCATCATTGAGATGGAAAGTAATAGAAAAAAATATGCATCCCTGACAGAGGGGGTGATCAAAACAGATTATTTGCCATGCCCTGCCTGTCTTAACAGTACTGTTACTGTTTCTTTAAGAAGCTCCTTTTTGCAAGACCTTATGTTGGATTCTTTGTGCCTTTTTAGAGACAGCTTTGTTCCTGTTTCATTAGATTTCTGCATCTGTCAATCACCTTTCTATGGGAGTTTCATTGACTGCTGGAATGCCTGTCTAAGTGGTTTCACCTGAGTACGTTATAAGGCTTGTTCAGAGGCCTATTATTTTCATTAGCATAGGTTATCACTGTCTGTTCAACTGCCATATTCTAATCTCTGTTATTTGGCTTTCTACAGCCTTTGTCTGCATTTTTATATGTAACCTGATCTGGATCATTCATCTGGTATTCATCTTGCTTCCATGTTTTACAAGTACCTGATTCCTGTGAGTTTACCTGCTTCAGTTCTAACTTCTTTGCATATGCTTCCTGTGTTTGTGCACAAGCTATACAAGTTGATATTTATCAGCTCTGCAACATATAACACTGTTGCACAAGGTACTTGTATCACTGTGCATAAAAAAATATCTGTCATTTTCAACTTGTCTCAACTCCTTGTAAACTGCTGTATTATATTTTGCTGACTACTTCAGTTTGAACTGTACTACTCACAATCTTAGGGGCATATTTATCAAGCTCCGAATGGAGCTTGATGCCCCGTGTTTCTGGCGAGCCTGCAGGCTCGCCAGAAACAGCAGTTATGAAGCAGCGGTCACAAAGACCGCTGCTCCATAACCTGTCCGCCTGCTGTGAGCAGGCGGACAGACATCGCCGGAAATCAACCCGATCGAGTACGATCGGGTTGATTGACACCCCCCTGCTGGAGGCCTATTGGCCGCGAGTCTGCAGGGGGCGGGGTTGCACCAGCAGCTCTTGTGAGCTGCTGGTGCAATGTTGAATACGGCGAGCATATTTCTTGCCGTATTCAGCGAGGTCTGTCGGACCTGATCCGCACTGTCGGATCAGGTCCGACAGACCTTGATAAATAGAGGTCTTAGTGTCTAACTGCATTCAAGAAATCATCTGTGCTTGAAATTCACTTTGCAGCTTGTATACTACATTCCAGTGTCAAAACCAGTCCTGTTTTCTGCAGCCTTGAACTTTCTGTTTGCAACTCCTCTACAATGAATCCTTGTCAACACCCATAATGTTTTTTGCAGCCTTGTTCTGTATCTAACATGTTTTCAGTTATATATTTCAGCAAGTTACATACACCCTGCATTGTTTCCAGTCTACTGATCAGAGCTGCAACTTTTCCATTCACCATCCTGTAACCTGACCCACAGATCAGAGGTCAGGTGTGTTCATACCCTACCACTGCACTGAGGGTCTGCTTCCAGACTGGTATATCTTCAGATTGTGACATTATTACTTAAAAGGGAAACTTTCTGGATATTTACACTAGAAACTAGAAAGCCAAAATGACTCATTTCAGAGTTTGATTTAATCAATTTTTGGAAGTAACATAGTTCAAGATAGGTATTACAGCGAGGGTAAAAAAATATTTGATCCCCTGCTGATCTTGGTCGTTTGCCCACTGACAAAGAGATGATCAGTCTATAATTTCGATGGTAGGTTTTTTTTTTAACAAAAAAAAATCCAGAAACGCATTTCAAAAAAGTTATAAATTGATTTGCATTTAAATGAGTGAAATAAGTATTTGACCCCTTTGCAAAACATGACTTAGTACTTGGTGGCAAAACCCTTGTTGGCAATCTCAGAGGTCAGATGTTTCTTGTAGTTGGCCACCAGATTTGCACACATCTCAGGAGGGATTTTGTCCCACTCCTCTTTGCAGATCCTCACCAAATCATTAAGCTTTCGAGGCTGACGTTTGGCAACTCAAACCTTCAGATTAAGGTCTGGAGACTGGCTAGGCCACTCCAGGACCTTAATGTGCTTCTTCTTGAGCCACTCCTTTGTTGCCTTGGCCGTGTGTTTTGGGTCATTGTCATGCTAGAATACCCATTCACGACCCATTTTCGATGCTGAGGGAAGGAGGTTTTCATCCAAGATTTGACAGTACATGGCCCCGTCCATAGTCCCTTTGATGCGGTGAAGTTGTCCTGTCCCCTTAGCAGAAAAACACCCTCTAAAGCATAATGTTTCCACCTCCATGTTTAACGGTGGGGATGGTTTTCTGGGGGTCATAGGCAGCATTCCTCCTCTTCCAAACACAGCGAGTTGAGTTGATGCCAAAGAGCTCGATTTTGGTCTCATCTGACCACAACACTTTAACCCAGTTCTCCTCTGAATCATTCAGATGTTCATTGGCAAGCTTCAGATGGGCCTGTACATGTGCTTTCTTGTGCAGGGGGACCTTGCGGGCGATGCAGTATTTCATTCCTTCACGGCATAGTGTGTTACCAATTGTTTTCTTGGGCCTAGATTTGGAGTTTGGCGGTAAAAGGGCTGTTAACGCTCCGCGGGCTTTTTTCTGGCCGCACCATAAATTTAACTCTGGTATCGAGAGTTTAATCAAATGCTGCGTTAGGCTCCAAAAAAGGAGCGTAGAGCATTTTTACCGCAAATGCAACTCTCGATACCAGAGTTGCTTACGGACGCGGCCGGCCTCAAAAACGTGCTCGTGCACGATTCTCCCATAGAAAACAATGGGGCTGTTTGAGCTGAAAAAAAACCTAACACCTGCAAAAAAGCAGCGTTCAGCTCCTAACGCAGCCCCATTGTTTCCTATGGGGAAACACTTCCTACGTCTGCACCTAACACCCTAACATGTACCCCGAGTCTAAACACCCCTAACCTGACATTTATTAACCCCTAATCTGCCGCCCCCGCTATCGCTGACACCTGCATATTTTTTTTAACCCCTAATCTGCCGCTCCGTAAACCGCCGCAACCTACGTTATCCCTATGTACCCCTAATCTGCTGCCCTAACATCGCCGACCCCTATATTATATTTATTAACCCCTAATCTGCCCCCCTCAACGTCGCCGACACCTGCCTACACTTATTAACCCCTAATCTGCCGAGCGGACCTGAGCGCTACTATAATAAAGTTATTAACCCCTAATCCGCCTCACTAACCCTATCATAAATAGTATTAACCCCTAATCTGCCCTCCCTAACATCGCCGACACCTACCTTCAATTATTAACCCCTAATCTGCCGAGCGGACCTCACCGCTACTATAATAAATGTATTAACCCCTAAAGCTAAGTCTAACCCTAATACTAACACCCCCCTAACTTAAATATAATTTACATCTAACGAAATTAATTAACTCTTATTAAATAAATGATTCCTATTTAAAGCTAAATACTTACCTGTAAAATAAATCCTAATATAGCTACAATATAAATTATAATTATATTATAGCTATTTTAGGATTAATATTTATTTTACAGGCAACTTTGTAATTATTTTAACCAGGTACAATAGCTATTAAATAGTTAAGAACTATTTAATAGTTACCTAGTTAAAATAATAACAAATTTACCTGTAAAATAAATCCTAACCTAAGATATAATTAAACCTAACACTACCCTATCAATAAATTAATTAAATAAACTACCTACAATTACCTACAATTAACCTAACACTACACTATCAATAAATTAATTAAACACAATTCCTACAAATAAATACAATTAAATAAACTAGCTAAAGTACAAAAAATAAAAAAGAACTAAGTTACAAAAAATAATAAAATATTTACAAACATAAGAAAAATATTACAACAATTTTAAACTAATTACACCTACTCTAAGCCCCCTAATAAAATAACAAAGCCCCCCAAAATAAAAAATTCCCTACCCTATTCTAAATTAAAAAAGTTACAAGCTCTTTTACCTTACCAGCCCTGAACAGGGCCCTTTGCGGGGCATGCCCCAAGGATTTCAGCTCTTTTGCCTGTAAAAAAAAACATACCATACCCCCCCCCCAACATTACGACCCACCACCCACATACCCCTAATCTAACCCAAACCCCCCTTAAATAAACCTAACACTAAGCCCCTGAAGATCTTCCTACCTTGTCTTCACCATACCAGGTTCACCGATCCGTCCTGGCTCCAACATCTTCATCCAACCCAAGCGGGGGTTGGCGATCCATCATCCGGTGCTGAAGAGGTCCAGAAGAGGCTCCAAAGTCTTCCTCCTATCCGGCAAGAAGAGGACATCCGGACCGGCAAACATCTTCTCCAAGCGGCATGTTCAATCTTCTTCCATCCGGTGCGGAGCGGGTCCATCTTGAAGCAGGCGACGCGGATCCATCCTCTTCTTCCGTTGTCTCCCGACGAATGACGGTTCCTTTAAGGGACGTCATCCAAGATGGCGTCCCTCGAATTCCGATTGGCTGATAGGATTCTATCAGCCAATCGGAATTAAGGTAGGAATTTTCTGATTGGCTGATGGAATCAGCCAATCAGAATCAAGTTCAATCCGATTGGCTGATCCAATCAGCCAATCAGATTGAGCTCGCATTCTATTGGCTGATCGGAACAGCCAATAGAATGCGAGCTCAATCTGATTGGCTGATTGGATCAGCCAATCGGATTGAACTTGATTCTGATTGGCTGATTCCATCAGCCAATCAGAAAATTCCTACCTTAATTCCGATTGGCTGATAGAATCCTATCAGCCAATCGGAATTCGAGGGACGCCATCTTGGATGACGTCCCTTAAAGGAACCGTCATTCGTCGGGAGACAACGGAAGAAGAGGATGGATCCGCGTCGCCTGCTTCAAGATGGACCCGCTCCGCACCGGATGGAAGAAGATCGAAGATGCCGCTTGGAGAAGATGTTTGCCGGTCCGGATGTCCTCTTCTTGCCGGATAGGAGGAAGACTTTGGAGCCTCTTCTGGACCTCTTCAGCACCGGAGGATGGATCGCCAACCCCCGCTTGGGTTGGATGAAGATGTTGGAGCCAGGACGGATCGGTGAACCTGGTATGGTGAAGACAAGGTAGGAAGATCTTCAGGGGCTTAGTGTTAGGTTTATTTAAGGGGGGTTTGGGTTAGATTAGGGGTATGTGGGTGGTGGGTTGTAATGTTGGGGGGGGGGTATGGTATGTTTTTTTTTACAGGCAAAAGAGCTGAACTTCTTGGGGCATGCCCCGCAAAGGGCCCTGTTCAGGGCTGGTAAGGTAAAAGAGCTTGTAACTTTTTTAATTTAGAATAGGGTAGGGAATTTTTTATTTTGGGGGGCTTTGTTATTTTATTAGGGGGCTTAGAGTAGGTGTAATTAGTTTAAAATTGTTGTAATATTTTTCTTATGTTTGTAAATATTTTATTATTTTTTGTAACTTAGTTCTTTTTTATTTTTTGTACTTTAGCTAGTTTATTTAATTGTATTTATTTGTAGGAATTGTGTTTAATTAATTTATTGATAGTGTAGTGTTAGGTTAATTGTAGGTAATTGTAGGTAGTTTATTTAATTAATTTATTGATAGGGTAGTGTTAGGTTTAATTATATCTTAGGTTAGGATTTATTTTACAGGTAAATTTGTTATTATTTTAACTAGGTAACTATTAAATAGTTCTTAACTATTTAATAGCTATTGTACCTGGTTAAAATAATTAAAAAGTTGCCTGTAAAATAAATATTAATCCTAAAATAGCTATAATATAATTATAATTTATATTGTAGCTATATTAGGATTTATTTTACAGGTAAGTATTTAGCTTTAAATAGGAATCATTTATTTAATAAGAGTTAATTAATTTTGTTAGATGTAAATTATATTTAAGTTAGGGGGGTGTTAGTATTAGGGTTAGACTTAGCTTTAGGGGTTAATCAATTTATTAGAATAGCGGTGAGCTCCGGTCGTCAGATTAGGGGTTAATAATTGAAGGTAGGTGTCGGCGATGTTAGGGAGGGCAGATTAGGGGTTAATACTATTTATGATAGGGTTAGTGAGGCGGGTTAGGGGTTAATAACTTTATTATAGTAGCGCTCAGGTCCGCTCGGCAGATTAGGGGTTAATAAGTGTAGGCAGGTGTCGGCGACGTTGAGGGGGGCAGATTAGGGGTTAATAAATATAATATAGGGGTCGGCGGTGTTAGGGGTAGCAGATTAGGGGTACATAGGGATAACGTAGGTGGCGGCGCTTTGCGGTCGGAAGATTAGGGGTTAATTATTTTAAGTAGCTGGCGGCGACGTTGTGGGGGGCAGGTTAGGGGTTAATAAATGTAATACAGGGGTCGGCGGGGTTAGGGGCAGCAGATTAGGGGTACATAAGTATAACGTAGGTGGCGGTCGGCAGATTAGGGGTTAAAAATTTTAATCGAGTGGCGGCGATGTGGGGGGAGCTCGGTTTAGGGGTACATAGGTAGTTTATGGGTGTTAGTGTACTTTAGGGTACAGTAGTTAAGAGCTTTATGAACCGGCGTTAGCCAGAAAGCTCTTAACTCCTGCTATTTTCAGGCGGCTGGAATTTTGTCGTTAGAGCTCTAACGCTCACTTCAGAAACGACTCTAAATACCAGCGTTAGAAAGATCCCATTGAAAAGATAGGATACGCAAATGGCGTAGGGGGATCTGCGGTATGGAAAACTCGCGGCTGAAAAGTGAGCGTTAGACCCTTTAATCACTGACTCCAAATACCAGCGGGCGGCCAAAACCAGCGTTAGGAGCCTCTAACGCTGGTTTTGACGGCTACCGCCGAACTCCAAATCTAGGCCTTGGTGACTATGGTCCCAGCTGCCTTGAGATGATTGACAAGATCTTCCTGTGTAGTTCTGGGCTGATTCCTCACCATTCTCATGATCATTGAAACTCCATGAGGTGAGATCTTGCATGGAGCCCCAGACCGAGGGGGATTGGCTGTTATTTTGTGTTTGTGTTGTGTCTGTGTTCCATTTGCGAATAATCGCACCAACTGTTGTCACCTTCTCACTAAGCTGCTTGGCAATGGTCTTGTAGCCCATTCAAGCCTTGTGTAGGTCTACAATCTTAAGAGAGTGCTACTAATCTCAGCTCGTTACCTGTATAGAAGACACCTATTGATAGGGGATCAAATACTTATTTCACTCATTAAAATGCAAATCAATGTATACATTTTTTTTGTTGTTATTCTGTCTATACACTTCTAAAATAGTAATAGAAACTTTGTTATTACACCAATAAGATATATGGTGAAGGAGCATGTGATGATGTTGACTCAAAACACACTCTGCAATACAATCTGTTATATTTGAAAGTATATTAATGAGGCTGCTTCGTAATTCAATTGTAATCAAAATCAAACAATACGATTTGTGTATTTGCAAACCCATCTTTCGGCTATCTAGATGGTCAATATGAATGTATTTTGGTGTGCATCTTAAATCTTTTTAAATGCACACCTAATCTGTAGACTAAATACTAAATGTGATGGCTTTTCTTCCAATCCAACTTTCTCAAGGTAATTCTGAATGCGTTTCTGTAATAATGTTTTAAAAAGCGTAATTGCGTTAGTTATATCCTTAATTTATTTTGCGTGTGAATGGGCTATGAGGTGGATGTAAAGAGATTATTAAATGAGCTTACCAGCAGATGAGAGGGGCAGGTTCCCGGTATCAATTCCTCCTTTGATACCGACTACGGCCATCTCGGAGATGTTGGGACGCAGCATGTCCTCCCAGCGGCTGTAGACAAATGTCTGCTCCAGGCCGCCACCGGTCCCTGCAGTCCCGGTAGCGGTGCTGTATTGATTTTACATCCCTCCTGCACTCCCCCACTGCGTTGAAGCCATTCGTAATCTCAAGCCATAACTTTTTCATATATGAAGGGGTGGCTTTCAGTGCCTGCAGCCTCCTAGCCCTCTCCATATAGGCTGCTATGAGGACCTCCTTCTCCTCCGTGGTATACCTCTCATCCCTCTGCCTGGGCTTCCCCTGTGATGTGAGCCTCTGTTGTCCGGAGTGTATTGCGCCCTGTCTGCGCTCCTGCCCTACACCACTGGGTCCAGTCACTTGTTCATCTTCAACAAAGTGGCTGGGTCCACCCACCCCTTCCTCTCCCCTTTCCTCTCTAGTTCCTCTCCCCCTCCCTGCACCTCTCTCCTCCATAATCTTCTCCCTAACCTGCTGCGTAATAAGCTGTAAGAGCTCCTCGCTGATCTCCTGCCTCAGCTCTCCCCTAGCCCTCCTTCCCACCATACTCGTTCCAAATGTGAAAGTGCCCAAATGAAAGGGGGTCAAAATAATGAACTAAAAGTAAAAAGTGCTCAAACTGTGAATGGTTTTAAAAATAAATAGCAACAGCACTTAAGCCGTACACAAACAGCACCTTGATACTTGGTCCTTAATAGGTATTCTTTGGTGACCAGTGGTAGAGAGGAGACTGTTATCCTCTCCAATATTTCAATAAAACAGCAATCCACAGCACCAACATGAAGTCAAAAGCTTAAGAAATTTATTGAGGTACAAACAAATGCAACGTTTCGGGAGCCATTCCCTTAATCATGCATAAGGTAACAGGTGTGTATACAGCCCTTTTAAAGGCAAAAAAACATAATTTATGCTTACCTGATAAATTTATTTCTCTTGTGGTGTATCCAGTCCACGGATCATCCATTACTTGTGGGATATTCTCATTCCCAACAGGAAGTTGCAAGAGGACACCCACAGCAGAGCTGTCTATATAGCTCCTCCTCTAACTGCCATATCCAGTCATTCGACCGAAAACAAGCAGAGAAAGGAGAAACCATAGGGTGCAGTGGTGACTGTAGTTTAAAGTTAAAAAATACCTGCCTTAAAATGACAGGGTGGGCCGTGGACTGGATACACCACAAGAGAAATAAATTTATCAGGTAAGCATAAATTATGTTTTCTCTTGTAAGGTGTATCCAGTCCACGGATCATCCATTGTGGGATACCAATACCAAAGCTAAAATACACGGATGAAGGGAGGGACAAGGCAGGTACTTAAATGGAAGGTACCACTGCCTGTAAAACCTTTCTCCCAAAAATAGCCTCCAAAGAAGCAAAAGTATCAAATTTGTAGAATTTTGAAAAATTATGAAGCGAAGACCAAGTCGCCGCCTTGCAAATCTGTTCAACAGAAGCCTCATTTTTAAAGGCCCATGTGGAAGCCACAGCTCTAGTAGAATGAACTGTAATCCTTTCTGGAGGCTGCTGGCCAGCAGTCTCATAGGCTAAGCGGATTATGCTTCTTAGCCAAAAAGAAAGAGAAGTTGCCGAAGCCTTTTGACCTCTCCTCTGTCCAGAGTAGACAACAAACAAATCAGAAGTTTGACGAAAATCTTTAGTAGCTTGTAAGTAAAACTTTAAAGCACGAACCACGTCCAGATTGTGTAATAGACGTTCCTTCTTTGAAGAAGGATTAGGGCACAAAGATGGAACAACAATCTCTTGATTGATATTCTTATTAGATACCACCTTAGGTAAAAACCCAGGTTTGGTACGCAGGACTACCTTATCTGCATGGAAGATCAGATAAGGAGAATCACATTGTAAAGCAGATAACTCGGAGACTCTACGAGCCGAGGAAATAGTTACCAAAAAAAGGAATGAAGAGGTTCAAATGGAACTCCTTGAAGAACTTTAAGAACCAGATTTAAGCTCCATGGCGGAGCAACAGGTTTAAACACAGGCTTGATTCTAACTAAAGCCTGACAAAATGCCTGAACGTCTGGAACATCTGCCAGACGCTTGTGCAAAAGAATAGACAGGGCAGAAATCTGTCCCTTTAAGGAACTAGCTGACAATACTTTTTCCAAACTTTCTTGGAGAAAGGATAATATCCTGGGAATCCTGACATTACTCCATGAGTAACCCTTGGATTCACACCAATAAAGATATTTACGCCATATCTTATGGTAAATTTTCCTGGTGACAGGCTTTCGTGCCTGTATTAAAGTATCAATGACTGACTCGGAGAAGCCACGCTTTGATAAAATCAAGCGTTCAATCTCCAGGCAGTCAGTCTCAGAGAAATTAGATTTGGATGATTGAAAGGACCTTGTAGTAGAAGGTCTTGTCTTAACGGCAGAGTCCAAGGTGGAAAGGATGACATGTCCACTAGATCTGCATACCAGGTCCTGCGTGGCCACACAGGCGCTATCAAGATCACCGATGCTCTCTCCTGCTTGATCTTGGCAATCAGACGAGGGAGCAGAGGAAACGGTGGAAACACATAAGCCAGGTTGAAAGACCAGGGCGCTGCTAGAGCATCTATCAGCGTCGCCTTGGGATCCCTGGACCTGGATCCGTAACAAGGAAGCTTGGCGTTCTGGTGAGACGCCATGAGATCCAGTTCTGGTTTGCCCCAACGATGAATCAATTGTGCAAACACATACGGATGGAGTTCCCACTACCCCGGATGAAAAGTCTGACGACTTAGAAAATCCGCCTCCCAGTTCTCTACACCTGGGATATGGATAGCTGATAGGTGGCAAGAGTGAATCTCTGCCCAGCGAATTATCTTTGAGACTTCTAACATCGCTAGGGAACTCCTTGTTCCCCCTTGATGGTTGATGTAAGCCACAGTCGTGATGTTGTCCGACTGAAATCTGATGAACCTCAGAGTTGCTAACTGAGGCCAAGCCTGAAGAGCATTGAATATCGCTCTCAGTTCCAGAATATTTATTGGAAGGAGTGACTCCTCCTGAGTCCACGATCCCTGAGCCTTCAGGGAGTTCCAGACTGCACCCCAACCTAGAAGGCTGGCATCTGTCGTTACAATTGTCCAATCTGGCCTGCGAAAGGTCATACCTTTGGACAGATGGACCCAAGATAGCCACCAGAGAAGAGAATCCCTGGTCTCTTGATCCAGATTTAGTAGAGGGGACAAATCTGTGTAATCCCCATTCCACTGATTGAGCACGCAGAGTTGCAGCGGTCTGAGATGTAGGCGTGCAAACGGCACTATGTCAATTGCCGCTACCATTAAGCCGATTACTTCCATGCACTGAGCAACCGAAGGGAGAGGAATGGAATAAAGAACACGGCAGGAATTTAGAAGTTTTGATAACCTGGACTCCGTCAGGTAAATTTTCATTTCTACAGAATCTATCAGAGTCCCTAGGAAGGAAACTCTTGTGAGGGGGGATAGAGAACTATTTTCCTCGTTCACCTTCCACCCATGCAACCTCAGAAATGCCAACACTATGTCCGTATGAGACTTGGCAATTTGGAAGTTTGACGCCTGAATCAGGATGTCGTTTAAATAAGGGGCCACTGCTATGCCCCGCGGCCTTAGGACCGCCAGAAGCGACCCCAGAACCTTCGTAAAAATTCTTGGGGCTGTAGCTAACCCAAAGGGAAGAGCTACAAACTGGTAATGCTGCCTGTCTAGGAAGGCAAACCTGAGAAACCGATGATGATCTTTGTGTATCGGAATGTGAAGATAAGCATCCTTTAAATCCACTGTAGTCATGTACTGACCCTCCTGGATCATAGGTAGGATGGTACGAATAGTCTCCATCTTGAATGATGGAACTCTGAGGAATTTGTTTAAGATCTTTAGATCCAAAATTGGTCTGAAGGTTCCCTCTTTTTTGGGAACCACAAACAGATTTGAGTAAAATCCCTGTCCCTGTTCCTCCTTTGGAACTGGATGGATCACTCCCATAACTAGGAGGTCTTGTACACAGTGTAAGAATGCCTCTCTCTTTATCTGGTTTGCAGATAATTGTGAAAGGTGAAATCTCCCTTTTGGGGGGGAAGCCTTGAAGTCCAGAAGATATCCCTGGGATATAATTTCCAACGCCCAGGGTTCCTGGACATCTCTTGCCCACGCCTGGGCGAAGAGCGAAAGTCTGCCCCCTACTAGATCCATTACCGGATAGGGGGCCGTTCCTTCATGCTGTCTTAGAGGCAGCAGCAGGCTTTTTGGCCTGCTTACCTTTGTTCCAGGTCTGGTTAGGTCTCCAGACCGTCTTGGACTGAGCAAAAGTTCCCTCTTGTTTTGCATTAGAGGAAGTTGATGCCGCACTTGCCTTGAAGTTTCGAAAGGCACGAAAATTAGACTGTTTGGCCCTTGATTTGGACCTATCCTGAGGAAGGGCATGACCTTTTCCTCAAGTGATATCAGCAATAATCTCCATCAAACCAGGCCCGAATAGGGTCTGCCCCTTGAAGGGAATGTTAAGCAGCTTAGACTTTGAAGTAACGTCAGCTGACCATGATTTAAGCCATAGCGCTCTGCGCGCCTGGATAGCAAAACCAGAATTCTTAGCCGTTAGTTTAGTCAAATGAACAATGGCATCAGAAACAAAAGAATTGGCTAGCTTAAGTGCTCTAAGCTTGTCAAGTATGTCATCCAATGGAGTTGCTACCTGTAAAGCCTCTTTCAGAGACACAAACCAGAACGCTGCAGTAGCAGTGACAGGAGCAATGCATGCAAGGGGCTGTAGGATAAAACCTTGTTGAATAAACATTTTCTTAAGGTAACCCTCTAACTTTTTATCCATTGGATCTAAGAAAGCACAACTGTCCTCGACAGGGATAGTAGTACGCTTTGCTAGAGTAGAAACTGCTCCCTCCACCTTAGGAACTGTCTGCCATAAGTCCCGTGTGGTGGCGTCTATTGGAAACATTTTTCTAAAAATAGGAGGGAGAGAGAACGGCACACCTGGTCTATCCCATTCCTTAGTAATAATTTCTGTAAACCTTTTAGGTATTGGAAAAACATCAGTGCACACCGGCACTGCATAGTATTTATCCAGTCTACACAATTTCTCTGGCACTGCAATTGTATCACAGTCATTCAGAGCAGCTAAAACCTCCCTGAGTAACACGCGGAGGTGTTCAAGCTTAAATTTAAATGTAGAGATATCAGAATCAGGTTGCATCATCTTCCTTGAGTCAGAAACATCACCCACAGAAAGAAGCTCTCCTTCTTTAGCTTCTGCATATTGTGAGGCAGTATCAGACATAGCTCTTAAAGCGTCAGTATGCTCTGTATTTCGTCTAACTCCAGAGCTATCTCGCCTTCCTCTAAATTCAGGTAGTCTGGCTAATACCGCTGACAGTGTATTATCCATGAATGCCGCCATGTCTTGTAAAGTAAACGATATGGGCGCCCTAGATGTACTTGGCGCCATTTGAGCGTGAGTCCCTTGAGCGTGAGTCAAAGGATCTGACACGTGGGGAGAGTTAGTCGGCATAACTTCCCCCTCGTCAGATTCCTCTGGTGATAAATTTTTTAAAGACAGAATATGATCTTTATTGCTTAAAGTGAAATCAGTACATTTGGTACACATTCTAAGAGGGGGTTCCACCATGGCTTTTAAACATAATGAACAAGGAGTTTCCTCTATGTCAGACATGTTTGTACAGACTAGCAATGAGACTAGCAAGCTTGGAAAACACTTTAAATCAAGTTAACAAGCAAATATAAGAAACGGTACTGTGCCTTTAAGAGAAACAAATTTTGTCAGAATTTGAAAAACAGTGAAAAAAGGCAGTAAATCAAACGAAATTTTTACAGTGTGTATAATAAGCTAACAGAGCATTGCACCCACTTGCAAATGGATGATTAACCCCTTAGTTAAAAAAACGGATCAAAAAAACGATATAGACGTTTTTTAACAGTCACACCAAACTGCCACAGCCTTGCTGTGGGCGTACCTTCCCCAACAAACGATTTTGGAAAGCCTAAGAGCCCTTTAGAGATGTCCTATAGCATTCAGGGGACTCCTGGAGAAAGCTGGATGTCTCAGTCTGTAAAAGTTACTGCGCAAAAAAGTGCTAAATTAGGCCCCTCCCACTCATAGTAACACAGTGGAAAGCCTCAGGAAACTGTTTCTAGGCAAATTTAAGCCAGCCATGTGGAAAAAAACTAGGCCCCAAAAAAGTTTTATCACCAAAGTATATATAAAAATGTTTAAACATGCCAGCAAACGTTTTATATTGTATTACCTCAGAAAGTAAGCATGATACCAGTCGCTATTAAATCACTGTATTCAGGCTTACCTTACATAAATTTGGTATCAGCAGCATTTTCTAGCATTCACATCTTCTAGAAAAATTCTTAACTGCACATACCTCATAGCAGGATAACCTGCACGCCATTCCCCCGCTGAAGTTATCTCTCTCTTCAGTCATGTGTGAGAACAGCAATGGATCTTAGTTACAACCTGCTAAGATCATAGAAATCACAGGCAGATTCTTCTATTTTTCTGCCTGGAACAAAATAGTACAACTCCGGTACCATTTAAAAATAATAAACTTTTGATTGAAGCAAAATAACAGCTACATTTCACCACTTCTCTCTTACTACCTCCATGCTTGTTGAGAGTTGCAAGAGAATGACTGGATATGGCAGTTAGGGGAGGAGCTATATAGACAGCTCTGCTGTGGGTGTCCTCTTGCAACTTCCTGTTGGGAATAAGAATATCCCACAAGTAATGGATGATCCATGGACTGGATACACCTTACAAGAGAAATCTTAACCCTTCACATGCTGTTGATTACTTATTGCAACATAGCACCACCTAGTGCTGAACATATTATACCACGTCATATTTAAATATATTAATTTAAATATATTACCTAACATATATTAAATGTGAACATCTTTATTATACCTTATGTACAAAACCTATTACTATATTTAAAAACAATACTTACACAGAGCAGATACCTTAAACATTAAATCATCTACAGATGGAAAAACTCACAGAAATACTGCATAATCTAGTTCCCTATTTAAAACTACAGGGGCCATAGCATTTAGTTTATGAATCCAAAAGGATTCTTTTTGTTTCAACAACTGTTCCCTGTTACCCCTTCTACGTAGCAAACCTATACTGTCAATTACCTGCCACCTAAGTTGGCTGATACTGTGACCAGTCTCCACAAAGTGACAAGAAACAGGGGCTTTTAAATCCCCACATCGAATATTGGACCTGTGTTGACTCATCCTATCTCTTACCTTTCTGATCGTTTCCCCCAAATAAATCTTGGAACAGGGGCATTTTATTAGGTAAATGACATAGGATGAGTCACACGTGAAATTTTCCCTAATTCTGAATTTTTTCCCTGTTAAAGGATGTACAAAATCTTTACCTTTAATAACTTCATTACAACTAGCACACCCCAAACACGGGAACGTGCCTGTGTTTTTAGAGGTAATGTATACCTGTGTCAGTGCTTTTCTAGATCCCACATCACTCCTTACCAGCCTATCTTTAAGATTAGAAACTCTTTTATAGGCCATCATTGGGGGATCCCTGAAGGCTACAACATCAGGGTTACAATTTTTAAGAACATTCCAATGCCTGTATATAATCTTGGATATATCTTTGCTATAGGGATTAAATTGTGTGACACAAACCATGCGTTGTGGCTTTTTTTCTTTCTCAACAATGGCCAATTTTTCCTCTAGGATCCTCTGTTTTTCTTTATTTATTAAAGGACCCGGATAATCTCTCTCTTTAAACCTTATAGCCATTTCATTTCATCTCTGTTCAGCCAATACGCTATCAGGTACTATCCTTTTAACCCTCAGCATCTGGCTACGTGGGAGTGAATTTTTTAACTGGTCAGGGTGATAACTGTCAAATGCCAATAAAGTGTTTCTGTCTGTAGGTTTTTTATGTATATCCACATTTAGTAGGCCATCAGAGTTCCTATACACTACCGTATCCAGAAAAACTATGCTTTCCTCACTATAAGATAAAGTGAATTTTACACCATTGACAGAATTATTAAGCTGTTCAACAAAGGAGAGCAAGGTTCCAATGTCGCCCCACCACACGCCAAACACATCATCTATGAAGCGCCACCAGGCTGCTCCATAGAGTTTAAACAAATTGTTTTCATACACAAATCTTTCTTCTATCTGTCCCTTGAACAGATTGGCTTATGATGGGGCGACATTGGAACCCATCGTTGTACGTCTTACCTGCTCATACCATTCATCTATAAAGAGGTAATAGTTATAGTATAACACTATCCTCAATAATTCTTCCACAAATTGTAATTGGGGTATGGTATATATACCTGCATTTCTTAAGGTACACATACTAGATTCAATGCCACTCTCATGATTTATAAAAGTGTACAAGCTACATACATCAAGGGAAAACAATATATACTGGGTATTTTGTACAGACAAGCTTTTAAGTTTCTGTAAAAAATCATTGGTATCCCTGATATAGGAAGTTAATTTTAACACCTCTGGTTGGAGTATTTTATCCAAATATGTAGCAATGTTAGTGAACACCGAATTTACTCCTGCCACAATTGGACGGCCTGGGGGTCTCTCTAGGCTCTTATGTACTTTAGGTACTGTATAGAAAATGGGAGTTTTAGTCCATTCTACGTATAAATATGTGTACAGGGATTTATCAATAATGTTTCTGGACAATGCCCTATCTAGAATAGACTTAATCTACTTCTGGATTTTAAACAATGGATTACCATTCAATAATTTATAGGTGGTTCTATCTTTACGTTGGTCTTCTATTTCTTTTATGTAAAATTCATTTTGCAATAGCACAGTGGCACCTCCCTTATCAGCCTTTCGTATGGTCACCCCTTTAGATCTTAAATCACCTAAGGCTGTTAACTGAACCCTGCTGGCTGGCTGCGGCGTGTTGTTTCTCTACCGATGCTTACGGCCCCCTCTGTGGCCTCGCCTGATGACATCATCGCCTCGTCGCTCGAATAGAAAAAAAATGGAACCACTAGAAGAATCAGATCCCTGTGTGTCTTCTCTTGTCGCCTGTATATGACGTCCGCGTCCAAACCTCCGACCTCTGTACCCAGCTGATCTCTGTGGCCAATCGGAGCTTTCAGAATGCCATCTATATACTCTGCCTTGTTGATAATCGAGTTCATCCCTCAGGAACTTCGTTCTTTTTCGATCTTGAATCTCCTTCCTTTGAGCAGCAATCTTGTCATCAATCTCTTTGATCTTCTTCTCAAAGTCATCCAACGGTTAGGCTTGCTTCAATTCAATTCCTCTAAAAATAAATAGGGTAAGGGGTATTAATTAACAGACAAATGTATAAAAAAAGGATTAAATGCGGGTATGTAAACAATAAGTTGGTGTAAATCAACCAAATTCAAACTATGGGATGGGTACCGACTACGGCCATCTCGGAGATGTTGGGACGCAGCATGTCCTCGCAGCAGCTTTAGAGGGATTAAAGGGAATGGGGTATGGAGTGTATATCGTGCTACTGATATGCGTATGTATGTATGTATTGAATGTGTTTGCGTGTACATGTGTTTATGTAATGTACCAAAAAACAGCATTCACACACTCACCCAGACAAACTCTCACTCTCTCTCACTCACTAACTCTGTCTGTCACTAACTAACTCTCACTCTCTCTCCCTAACTCTCACTCACTAACTCTCTGTCTGTCACTAACTAACTCTCACTTACTAACTCTCTCTCTCTCTCACTAACTAACTCTCTCTCACTCACTAACTCTCTCTTTCTCTCACTAACTAACTTGCTAATTCTCTGAAACCTCCAACGCCTAGACCTGCACCTATCTCGAAAAAGCAATAGTCAAAGAAGCCATGTTTGTAGCGTGCTTATATACCCTATGTAAATGTTTAATTATGTACCGGTTTGCAAAGTAAAGGAGGTCCAGGTGTGCTTTAGTGATGATTTGCATGTGTGCAAGGTGGAGTAGTTGTTTTAATTTGCGCATGCTCATATGGAGTTTGTAAATGCACATTTGTGGAATGTGTACAATGCGATGATGTCATAGTGATTGTTTTGAATCACATTCTCCTAATTTAGTATCCCAAAATCTAAATGGTGATTTCTGTTCGTATCGTATTAGTTAAGTGTTGTAAATGTTTATTTTGTAATAATGTTTTCTAATCGTCAATGCGAATGTTTTGTTTGTGTATCAGTGTGCAATTAATTTTTCATGTTGTTTTGTTCCGTGATGCAGATTGCAACGTATTTTCCTAATCCTCGTTTAGTGTAAATGTGTAGTATTAGTTATAAAGGATTGTGAATGTTGAATGTGTATGTGCTATGTTGCGTGAGCGATTGTTGTTTGTAAATTTGAGCTGACTGTTTTTCTTGTCCATGAGGTTGTATACGTAATATGACAGAGCAGTGTGTATTTCTCGCGATATCGAGTGTTAGAAGACAAATCCGTCTATTCTTCATTTTGCATTGATCTCTATGGGAGAATCCATTACGTGTCCATGATTCCGCTTTGGAAATAAACGCGGTACTCGTATTACCGCGATGCGTAACTAGGTTCTTTTCAGACTTGTAATCCTGACATTATGAAAAGTGCGCAATAAAAATAACGCACACGCTCATTGCGAACAGCCATTATGCCATAACTCGTAATCTAGCTGTAAGTATGGTGAAACAAGTAGGACTTTCAGATTAGTGTAAGGCCAAATATACTATATATACCAGCAGCTAAGTATATCCACAGCCAAAAGAGGGGAAGAGCGGGAAACAGAGAGCAGGGGAAAAGCACTACCCCCAAAAACAGTCAAAACTTATATGGCATTAATGTACTGAGCTGGATTTATCTAATAGCAATGCTGTAGGGCTATTTAAAGTTTAATGCTAAATATGATAAATTGCATAAGAGTAAAATAGCGGAAAGCCACGGAAGCAAAACATTACAGGTACATAGGTATATCATAGACTGTAAAAATATTAACACATAACAGTTGTAATCAGTGAAGTATAAGCCTAATAAATAGTTTGCAGAGATGATCTTGTATACCACAAAAAGCAGGCTTTGTATAAACTGTCCAGATCTTTATTGTGTATTGTATCTTTATGAGAGTCAGTTGCCAGAAAAAAATAGATGTTACTGCAGTACCTTTATACTTCTGGGGCGTCAAAGTAGCTTCTCATGAGAGCCAAAGGTTTTATCCGTCTGCCGTGCTATAATACCAGAGTAGCCTAAGGAGAAGTACTGGCCATTTGGCTTGTAGGTTAGGCAGCTATTCACTAGTTACCCGAGAGCCAGGAAAGGCCTTATGGGAGCCGCGGGTTTAACCTGTCTCCCAGGTTAGAGTTAGAGTAGAAGTAGCCTTGCAGATTTCAAGTAAAACGCTGGTCAAGCGGGCACAGTGAAGCGTGTCTCTCCGCGGGCACCAGTTTTGGCGCTTGGAATTACGTTGTCTCGTCACGTGTGCCATCTCCGGTACACATCACCTCCGGGAAACCAGGACCCGACCTACGGCGCAAGGCAAGCCATCACCAGTAAGCTCCAGCCACAATCAAGCCACGTCCAGGCTTCAGGGGTCCGCCGCCAGTGCCTATCGTAGCGCAGTGGCGGTCTAGTTGTCACCAAGGATCAGTTATCAAGGTAAGTAGACCAAGCAATTCCTGTAAGTCAGAATAGCAGGGGGCCGCAGGATTTGCCTGTCCCTCTGTTAGTATGACGTATTCCGTCAAGGGATTTATAGCAGGTCTCCCGTTATATATTTTTGATCCAGGGAATCGTGGGTGGTTGCTCCCCAAAGATAGGGTGTCAGCAAGTCCAATGTCGTATAGGGCCAGATAGGGGACCGTCTGGACGGTGGGGGGTCTAAATGTCATGGAGGGTCTGTAGAAAAGCCCCCTTTAAGCCAAGAGTCTACTTTTAAAAGTCTGAATAACAGAGGGCCGCGGGATTGGCCTGTCCCTCTGTTAAAGCAACAGAGAAAGTCTGTGTGGCTGCAAACAAGCCTCCGGGTGTAACTTATAGACCTTGAATGCCAAGAGTGTTTGACTCCCCAGAGCTGTAGTATCAGCAGGTCAAATACCGTGGGAGGCAGTGTAAAGAACCGCCCGGGCGATTACAAGGGCAGGAGATGCTTTAGTCCCCAAGCAGTATGTAGCCAAAAAAAGGACTTCCAAATTGTGGATCAGGTATCCGGGTCAAGCACACATCAGCTGGCCAAGGATTGCTACGAAGCGGGAGAGTGGTACAGGTCTCCAACGAGGAGAGACACAAAGCTGCTGCCCATATGTTATGTTATTAAACATTTAAAGCATTTGTGTTGTTAGAATCATGTTTATACATATTCATGCTGAATATCATTAGAATGCCAACATGTAATGTATATGGCTGCTGAAAATGAAACATCAACATTGGAACATGTTGTAGATCAATAATTATTATTATTAAATTATTTTAGCCATATAAAAAAGAAACATAAAACACAATTTTTTTCTTTCATGATTCAGATAGAGCATATATTTTTAAACAACTTTCCAGTTTAATTCTATTAGCAATTTTGCTTCATTCTCTTGGTATCCTTTATTGAAGGTACAGTAGTGCACTACTGGGAGCTAGCTGAACACATCAGTAAACAAATTACAAGAGGCATTTATGTGCAGCCACCAATCAGCAGCCAGTTCCCAGCTACTGAGATTACCTGGGTATCCTTTTCTACAAAGGATACACAGAGAACATAGCAAATTAGCTAATAGAAGTAAATTGGAAAGTTGTTTAAAATTGCATGCTCTATTTAAAACAGGAAATATTTTTTTTTTGGGTGCAGATAGGTTTCCTATTTAACCCCTCTCTTCGGCTGAGTATAGTTAGGACAGATATAAATTAGGCAATTAAATATTGTTTGTAATTAATTTTAACCCCTTCACCTCGTTAGGACATTCCATGCTGTCCAAACAACTCTGGGCTTAAAGGGACATAATACTCATATGCTAAATCACTTGAAACTGATGCAGTATAACTGTAAAAAGCTGACAGGAAAATATCACCTGAGCATCTCTATGTAAAAAAGGAAGATATTTTACCTCACAAATTCCTCAGCTCAGCAGAGTAAGTTCTGTGTAAAAAGTTATACTCAGCTGCTCCCAGCTGCAGGTAAAAAAATTAAAAAAAATGAAGAATTGAACAGCAGCCAATCAGCATCAGCTGTGCTGAGGTCATGAACTCTTACTGTGATCTCATGAGATTTGACTTAACTCTCATTAGATTTCATAGTAAGCTTCCTTTGCCTGATTGGTGAAATAATATGAGAGTGCACAATGCTAGTCCCTTCAGATGTCCCAGTACAAACACACTAAAATGCTGCTTAGAAATCCTTTACAATGGGAGGTGGCTACTGAGGAACTTTTGAGGTAAAATATCTTTCTTTTTTACATAGAGATGTTCAGGTGATATTTTCTAATCAGCTTTTTACAGCTATGCTGCATCACTTTCAAGTGTTTAAACATTTGGGTATTATGGCCCTTTAACCGCAGTTTTGACTACATGGAACCTCCTACCTTGGCGAACTGCAGCCTCTTCCTTTTGGGTAATGAAAAATCAGACTGGTAGCGTGCCTAGCAGAGTAGGCAGCCCCCCATGATCTGATCCGGGGCTTGAAATCACGTGATCGCAGTGACGATCATGTGATTTCATTTTTCCAAGTGCTTACATTGGAACTTTGTTCTGATCTAAGCACTTGCCTCCTGTCATAAGGGGTTAACAATCATATGTACCACAGTTGCTTTTATCATGTTTAATATTTTTCACCTAGTTGTCCTCAGCAGGAGATATAGGTAGAGAAGTTCAAAAATGGGCAAGCCTATTACTTTTTCTAATTTAGAAAAACACATACTGGAAAAAAATACAAAATAAATAATGCAAGTATTTTACTAAGTGTTTTAACTACATTTTATATCACAATCTCATACTATGTATTATTATGACACAAATTCCACTTTATATATTTTTGTTTTGTTTTCATTTAACATACAAATGCCCCATTAAGTTTTGAACAATAAAAACAAAAAGATAAGGTCTAGATCAGGTGGATCTTGAAAAAGCTACATTATAAATATGGGTGCTTAGTACTTTCTGCTCTGCTGCAAAGTGGCCCTGGATATTTTATCTATCAAATGTTGGCAACTGTACTTTATGACACGGATTTCTCTAGAGATTTTGCTCACTATAGCTTTTGTTTACCTTTAATGTATAAGCTGGATAACTACAAGTCCCAGAATTCCATTGTAGGGATTCGAAACAACCTATTTCCCTTTTCCAGAATGTACGGTGTTCTAAAATAAGTTGTATACCGCATAAGAATGCGGGACCTACATCACTTCCGGTGACGTGAATCAGCTGCTGGAGGTGTGTGGCGCTCACTGCGCATGTGCAAGAGGCCCAACCTCCTCAAAACAGCTGATTAAAACAACGCAACGGGTCGAGGAATTATATAGCCCGTAATCTTCATTGCGCAGATGCGCACAATGTCGCGCATGCGCACACAGCACTACTCCTCACTAATCAGAGACAAGGCGTAGGCGGCACACTGGCAGGCAACACAACCCTATTGGTTGTAAAGCCACTGACTTCACGGACACACAGACCAATCAGATAATGCAGTAACGCTTTTTTTTTGTATTATCTGATCGGTCCGTAGTCCGTTTGGTTTGCCCACCTCCATTCAATTTCCAAATTGGTCCATTGCGCGGCTCCGACTTGCCGTGCCCGAGAGGGGGTGCTTATGAGGGTTACAGGGCGTGCTGATGGGGCTTATGTAAGTTACACAGGGGTGCTTATAGGGGTTACAGGGGGTGCTGATGGGGCTTAGGTAGGTTACACAGGGGGAACCTACATAAGCCCCAGCCCCATCAGCACCCCCTGTAACCCCTATAAGCACCCCCTGTGTAACTTACGTAAGCCCCATCATCACCCCCTGTAACCCCCATAAGCACCTCCCCCCCAGGCACGGCAAGTCGACGGCGCGCGATGGACCAATTTGAAAATTGAATGGAGGTGGGCAAACCAAACGGACTACGGACCGATCAGATAATACATAGGAAAAAAGCGTTACTGCATTATCTGATTGGTCTGTGTAGTAACTGTCTTGACAACCAAGGCATTGTTCACGCATGTGCAATGAAGATTACGGGCCGTAGAATTCCTCGACCCGTTGTTCTAAAATAAGTTGCCTTAAACAGCTGTTTGGAGGAGGTTGGTCCTCTTGCGCATTCGCAGTGAGCGCCACACACCTCCAACAGCTGATTTCACGTCATCGGAAGTGACGCAGTGCCCGCATTCTTATGGTATACAACTTATTTTAGAACAACGGTAGCTTGGATGCTATAAGAAGGGTGTTCTGTCGAGAACACCAATTCCTCGAAAACTCCAATCTGACCTCTGACGTCACTTCCGTTAACTCTTCTATTTTGATATCTGTTTTGCCTCTGTCTGAGGGGCGCACCGCCGATCCTCTGGCATACACAATTAAACCTTGGGGAATGAGGTTTACAAGGGGGGCTTCGCACCCCTTGAACCCCCCAGGCGGAGACAAAATAGATAGTGTAGATAGGCGATTAGTTGGGAATCCTGTCACTCACTGGATACGGTCCAATCAGATGTATGGATTTACCAGAAGTGACGTCAGACTGGAGTTTTCATGTATTGGGAGTTCTCGATAGAACAAGGGGTCTCAAATTAAATACAGTATTCGAAATGTTTAGAGTGTAAAAAACAATCTATATTTATTTTTTTGGTTTCCTAAATATATAATGATTCTTTTTAGCATTGCAAAGGTACTACACAATGTACAGCGAAAAAATATTATGTATGTACACGAGATGGCGAGCGCTACAAAAAAGATAAATATACAAAGCTAACCAGAGCAGCACATGTTAAACTTTACGTAGCCGCCCCGCCTACTATAACACATCAGCTTCTCATTGGTATACTGCCAGGAAAAATTTAACGTGAAACTTACGATTGGCCGACACTGGCGCGAAAAAAGTCACGTGATCTGAAGATCTGTGGCGCGAAAGTCCTTCGTTGTCCAAGAAAGTCTCCATTGCAGCAACGAACGCAAACATCATGGACGTTACAGACAGCAATCCTGCCGTTGCAGTTGGGGGAACGCAGCCTGTTAAAGATGAAATGGCGGAGAAATGCCAGAAGCTTTTTCAGGACTTCTTGGAGGAGTGAGTGCGAATGCTGGGTTGGGACCTTGCATGCCGTAGATACTGTTCTTCTAGGCTACACTGTTCTGCTATGGCCGCTATGTGATTTTAAAGCTGTCTTCTAAATAAACTGATATAAAATGTGATAGGAAATATATTTACAGAGAACGTGTTACGTGTGCTATGTTGATGGTGGTGTCGTTTCTTGACTAATTCTTTTTTTTTTATATTAAAGCTCATATGTGTTATTCAATCATTCACGTGGTTCACAACTGCGGGCGCTATATTTTTCTTCTAAAAGCGAAACGTCCAATATACTATGAGCAATCGGTGCTTGTGCTGTAGTATTCTCTGTTTCTGCGTCATCGTGTAGGCAAACTACAGATTTGTATAGGTTTAAATCGCCCACTGTAGGAAGTGGATACTTTTTAATCGCAGGGAACTTTATTTGCTTGCAAAAGGGAATGTAAAATCGCATATTCAGCACAGGAGTATCCATTTGCAAGAAAAACAAAGCATAATACATGTTAAAATACATGGGAATATATTTTGTGATTCAGAGGAGACCATTAAAAAAAAAAGTTTCTCCTGTTTGCTTTTATCAAATTTGCTTCATTCCCACCATGTCCTATACTTTAGACATGATTAGGTAGCATCTGTGTACATGTCAGGAAATAGTGCTGGCATCTAGTGCTCTTACAAATGGAAACTTCTTGCAAAACTGCTGTCATATAGTGCTCCAGAAATGAGCTGGCTCATGAGCTTATGTTTCTGCTTTTCACCAAAAGATACCAAGAGAAAGAAGGAACAATTATATAAGTCAATAGAAAAAAAAGTGTTCATATACTTTACTTTACTGTGGGAGCTGAAATTCTACCTGTGTGGTACAAAAATGACAAGTGTAAAAACTAGAGTTATTAGTGGATTTCAATTTTGGTCTAGCCGCTACTTTCCTGAAAGCTGGTGCATTCATTTTTACAAGAGTAACAATCAAATCAACATGTTTTGCAGCAAGAGATACAAAACTAGATACCGTGCATGTACCCACTGAACAAAGGTCAGCTGCACTCAAGAGTTGCGGGTTTGCCATGTTGCATACTGGTACAAATATTGCATAGTTTATACAATTTGAGGTCTAAAATATCTGGAAACCTATAAGCACTATTTGTAAATGTCTTCAACTAACTCAAATATACACCATAATGCCTATAAAAAAATCATTTGTAGGGTTTTTATACAGCAGTAAAAAGTGTTGACTAAATCTTCCTGAAAACACACGATTTAAAGGATTAGAAAGGTAAAAAAAACTGAAATGTGTATTATTGCATTTCAATTTTAAATGTTTTTGCAAAATAATTCTAATAGGAAAAAAACCTTTGTGTGATAGTTATTAGTGTCAGCATCATATGCTACATGTTAACCAGTAAGAATATTTAGAACCCAGTGGTATCTGTATAGACATGGAGAATAACCCAGACGTTGGAAGCCAGGAGTAAAATTCCCAGAGTCTGTGGCCCCTGAGTTTGTCAAGCCCTGGACTAGAGCATCAGGTTTCAAATACCACACCTGCTCAGATAGCTGATGGGGTGGTATGTGATGCTACAGTGGAGACTTGGAGACCTAAAACCCCCCCAAAAAAATATGATTCAAGTAGAAAATAATCTTTTAAACAACTTTTCAAATTACTTCTATTAACACATTTGCTTTGTTGAAGGTGCAGCAGTGCACTATTCAGAATCTAGCTGAACACATTGTTTGAGCCAAAGACAAGGAGCATGTAAGTGCAACCACTATGCAGGAGCTGGTTCCCATTATGAATTGCTGCTTTTGAGCCTATGTAGGTATGTTTTTCAACAAAGGATATCAAGAGAATGAAGATTTAGATGACAGATATAAACTGGAAAGCTGTTAAAAAAATAAAAATTCCTTATCTTAATCTTAAAAGAAAAAGCGCTGGGGTTTTTGTCCCTTTAAAATTTGTCTTACAACCCACAGCTGACTCAGTGATTGTGTGACTGCACCGGAACTTGAACACTACAACATATCTATGTATGTTGCAGAAAAAAACGTAATGACTTTTAATCTTAAATTGAAAGTAAATCCTATTGTTTTACAAATGCTAGGATTGATTATTGAAACAAATAAAGGGGACTTTCATTCATGAAGTATAAGAAACTTCATGTAGAAAGCTCCTTTATTTGTTTCAATCGATCGCTGTTCTTAGCTGCTACAGTAGTCCACGGCTAAAAAGACTTTTGCTAAGAGGTGACGTTTTCACCTCTTGGCCAATAGCCATGTGGTAAATTCCGCTCCCGTGGGTGCTAAGCCGGATCTACCTCACCGCTATTGGCTAAGAGGTGAAAACGTTACCTCTTAGCAAAACGCTTTTTTAGCCGAGGGCTACTGTAGCAGCTAAGAACGGTGATCGATTGAAACAAAGGAGCTTTCTACATGAAGTATCTTATACTTAATGAATTAAAGTCTCCTTTATTTGTTTAATAGTCAATCCTAGTGTTTGTAAAACGCTAGGATTGACTTTCAATTTAAGCATTATTGCTAAGGAAAGTATATTGCAAAAAATGTTTCTAGTTAAAATTTAAATGATGGAGGTTGTGTTTTTGTAGTGAAAAAATGTCAGAACATGTAATTTTATCACCTTTGACTCTATGGTCAAATCTTTGTGTTTAATCCCTGCAATTGGGTTAAACACACAGTAAAATAGTGCTCAGGAGCAACAGAGATATTCCTTAGTGGAAACTGCCTAGTTTTAAACTGGGTTGGGGGAATTATAGTGCTGGTTGGGTCTGCTGCAGTTTCCCCACAGGACCAGCGGTATTTTACATATGTATTTAACCTATTTGCAGAGGTTAAACACTAACAGTCTACTTGATCTTATCTTTTGTTTAAAAAGATAACGCCTTTACTTCTCATTCTCCAGCTTTGCACAACCAACATTGTTATATTTATATATTTTATAACTTCTAAACCTCTACATTTCTGCCTATTTCTAAGCCCCAGCAGGCCACCTCATAGTGCATTTTATTACTCATCAATCAGCAAGCGCTATCCAGGGGGCTGAACCAAAAGTGGGCTTTTTTGTAAGCTTACATTCCTGCTTTTTCAAATAAAGATACCAAGAGAACAAATAAATTGATAATAGGAGTACATTTAGAAAGAGCATGCAATTTTAAGCAACTATGAATCATGAAAGAAACAATTTGGGTTCAGTGTCATAGCGACTAGATTATTGGTTTCATGTAATATTTTTGTTTTAACTATTCTCTGCCTTTGGTCACAGCCCTCCGTTTGTACTTATCCTAGGTTTCAGGGTAGCGATGGAGAAGTTAAATACAGGAGCGATGCTGAGGAACTCATACGCCCAGAGAGAAACACTCTACTTGTCAGCTTCTTAGATCTGGAACAATTTAATCAGCAACTGGCAACAACAGTACAAGAAGAATTTTACAGGTGAGAACCTGAGACTCCCATATGATCATAACCATAATATTTGTTGACTGAGCTCTCAAAAATCTGTTTTCATCTCTCCTTTTAGAGTTTACCCATACTTGTGCAGAGCAGTCAGAGCTTTTGCAAGAGACCACGGGAACATTCCCCAAAACAAGGAGTTTTATATTGCTTTCCAAGATCTTCCAACAAGACATAAGTAAGATTATTTTTCTTACCATGTTTTTGAATTCACACTCGCAGATTTTGATTTAATAGAAAATCTCCCATTTGTCTTGACTAGAGTAGATATTTTTATTTAAAAAAAAAAAAATTGTAACATTATACACTAGATTTTGCTTTGCATACATGTTTTGTAGATCCATTTATATAGCATATACAGTTTGTTTTGTTTTTTTTTTAAAAAAAGTGTGGTTTTGCTTTTTTTTTTTAATAACATTGCCCACATTTTTTTCGACTCCTAACCAAGCCCAAAGTTTTAGAAGTATACTGATGTCTACCTACTCCAGCTTGCTCCTGTTTTATGCTGGGGGAGTGTTTTCTCTTTTTGCTATACAACCACTTTCAGTGGGTGTTCAAGCTAGCCTTTTCAACCAAGCTAAACTGGGAGCTTCTAAGTACGTTTTTAAACTGTTTTATACTGAATTTTTATATCAGTATCTCTGTGCTTAATCTTTATAGTAGTGTTTATAACATAGTTATAATTGGTGTACACTGTCCCTTTTAAAATAGTATGTGTTTTTTGAATGTGAGATTACATTCCAAATGTATTTCCCTTAACCCAGTGGTTGACAAATATGTTCAAAAATTAGGAGCCAGGCATATTTTTAGGAGCCAGACAGTTGGATTTGTAAAATTCTAGGAGCCAGTGGCTCCCAGGCTCCTGGGTTTGTCGAGCCCTGCCTTAACCCCTTAACGACCGAGGACGTACCAGGTACGTCCTGCCTAAATTGTCAGTTAGTGACAATGGACGTACCTGGTATGTCCTCGGTCTAAGTGCTGGAAGCGATTGCAATCGCTTCCAGCAGCTCTCAGGGTATTGCAGTGATACCTCGCTATTGAGGCATCCTGCAGTTCCCTTTTTTAAGCATCTGATGCAGAGAGAGCCACTTTGTGGCCCTCTCTGTGTTGGCCATCGATGGTGCCGGTCGTTGGCGGGTGGGCGGCCCATCGATGGAAGGACTTCCGGATCCTGTCCCTGCAGAGCGCGCAAGTGATTGGGAGTGCGCGTACGCTCCATTGAGTCCGGAGAGGGGGAGGTAGAGGGAAATACATTTTTTATAAAGTGATCTGGGAGGGCGAGTGGGGGCAGCTACACTACAGAAAATTGGGTTTTAAAAAAAACTGGGCAATTGATTATGAACAAACTGGGTACTGGCAGACAGCTGCCAGTACCCAAGATGGTTGAAAATAGGTAGAGGGGGGGAGGGTTAGAGAGCTGTATGGGGGCGATCCATCACTGTTGTAAAAATTATAAAAAAAATTCCTTTTATTTTAGTACTGGCAGACTTTTCTGGGACATAAAACTCCTACATATATATATATATATATAAAGGGAGGATCCTGTGACAGCTTTTTATTAGCAGGCACTGGGGCTGAGGAGAATAGAAGGTGGCTTCTCTGGGGGCTTGTATAGTCACATTCACGCAGTAAACTTGACATTACACTGTGATTGGTTTTTAATCACTTGGACCGAGCTGAATATAGAGGGCTCAGGAAGGGTGATTGTTTGGTGTGTTACCTTATATGCTGTATAGTGATGCACCGAAATGAAAATTTTGGACCGAATCCGAAAATCCGGGATGCACTTGGCCGAAAACCGAAACTGATACCGAAAATGTATTTTTCAAATTAATCTTTTTTTTTTTTTTTTTTTTTTTTTTTTGCATAAATAGAGCCAATAAAAAAAGCCCACCCTTTTATTGAAAGTAACACTAAAATTGGACAAAAATATCTTCAAACAATAATATGCTACACAATAATTTTACCAAGAAAAAAAAAAACCAGGCAAAAAATGCCATTTTTGGCCAAAATGTTTCTGCGTCCAAAATTTTGATGCATCCCTACTTAAAACAATTATAAATATCAATATACTGTATTATCTGTATTATTCTTCATTTAGTTCTATGTAAGAGAATCATATTTAACAGTTTTTTTTTTTACCAATTATCCAAATAAAGTATAGTCCTAGAAAACTCATTATATGCAGAACAGTAAGTCAAGTAATAAACTTAAACAGCAGCTCTAAGCTAGCATCAAATTTGAAACATGCTATACAATAATTTTTCCGAAAATAACAGGCAAAAAAACCGAAATAGCCAAAAATGCAATTTTCGGCCGAAACTTTCTGCGGCCGAAATTTCGGTGCATCCCTAATGCTGTACCTTGCCCCCAGGCTTACAATAAAGGGTTCAGATCTCCCGGTGTACTATTTCTAAAGATGATAATGGAGACTGGGGGAGGTTTTTGATAACGCCCACGACGGGCGGGGTTATGTTTGGCGCCGTTTTGAAGGGGTGCAATTTTCAATCTCTAGGCAGACTCGGGGATTGACTGTTATCACGCCCACAAGGGGTGGAGTTATGTTGAGGCCGACTTAGGCTGATCTCTCTTCATTCCTTCCGTTCATCGGATGGTAGAGCGGATATTCTTGCTGGCACAATACTTAGTGACGTTCTAAGTGTTGCATGAGGTTTATTGAATTTAAGTATGGAGTACTGATGGATCACCTCAGCATGGTTTATCTGAGGTGTAAATAGGTGCTACGATACTTGCGTGCTGATCTCACTCATTTTTGCACACAAAATTGAAAAGGGCTACAGTTTAAAAATGAAAGACAGTAACGTTTTTTTATCTGTTAATTTTATTAAAGGAATTTCAGCTGTTTGTTAATTCATCCTGATCCACCTCTGTTGTGAGTAACAACTGTGTTATATATATTAGATTGATATTTTGTTTCTGTATTCTGTACTTTTGCTATATGCAACATTGTATAATTGATTTTATCCTTTGTGACTTAGGATGGACCAAAAGATAAAGAGTACTTTTAAGATTTAAAGAGACAGTAATGTTTTTGATCTGTTAATCTTATTAAAAGAATTCAGCTGTTTGTTATTTCATCCTTTTGTGACTTAGGATGGAACAAAAGCACACTAAAAATAAAGAGTTACTTTTAAGATTTAAAGAGACGGTAACATTTTTTTTTTATGTATCAATAAAGGAAAATACTTCTATCATCCACGTACTGTTAAATATAGCATTAGTGGTCTATTTACATGCAATACTACCTATGCCATATATATATATATATATATATATATATATATATATATATATATATTTGCAGAAGATGTTCCTCATATGCATATAGTGGGGAGGATACAAGAAGAAATATCCAAATAAGTAATAGATCTGTTAGACCAAATCAATGATAATAAATGCAAAGATATTTTTATGTCAGAATGAAGTCCAGGCTTACTTTAAGAAGCACCTTGCATTGGTGGAGAGCTAAGAAAGATAAATGGCCCACCTTGGTGATATTGGCAAAACCCTTCTTATGCATCTCAGGCACCTCAACACCATCTGAGCGCCTCTTCTCTGCTGCAGGCAAAATAGCTTGCAAAAAGAGAGCCAGCCTCCATCAGGAGCATGTGGACATGTTGTTGTCATTTTTGCATTTCAATGCGAAGTTTCTGAAAGAGTGAATAACAGAATGTTATAAACAGTGGTAGTCTACCACTTACTAGTTCTACCTCTCTTCAAACAGTTTGTGGTTTTGTTTTGTTTTTTAATTATAAAAATTTGTTCTGCTGCTTAAAAAATTGGACCAACAGTTGTAAGTAAAGTTGTAAACTTTTAGTCTGAAGTTTATATTTATAACACTCAGTATGTGGATTTTATTTTAAATATAGGATTTTTTTTTTTTTTTTATCCGATTAATCGATTATGAAAATAATCGTTAGTTGCGGCCCTAGTTCATGTTAAATGTTTTCAAAGTTTGTTGCTCAAATTAATATATAATTATTTTATGTTAAATCATGCCATGAATCTGTGTTTTAGATTGCAATATTCTAAAATGTTCTGTAATTTGTATATGTTAATTTAAGCAAAGTATTACACTGCCCCCAACTCGTCTGGTCATATATTTTAGTTAAATAAATCGCTTTATAATTTTTTAAATTTCCTTTTCTTCAGTATATAAAATCTGATATTTTTATACAGGATAAGAGAGCTGACCACACCTCGCATTGGTTCTTTGTTGCGCATTAGTGGTCAGGTTGTCCGGACCCACCCAGTACATCCTGAGCTTGTAAGTGGGACATTTTTGTGTCTGGATTGCCAAACTATAGTGAAGGATGTGGAGCAGCAGTTCAAATACACACAGCCAAGTATCTGCAGGAATCCTGTGTGCGCCAATAGGAAAAGATTCATGTTGGACACAAACAAATCAAGATTTGTTGATTTTCAGAAGGTAAATAATGTGTGGTTCTTGCCTTGCTTTGCTGTCAAACGTGATTTGTTAATTTCACGTTTTGTATGTTAATATTTTAAGTACATTAATACTAAAGGCTCTTTAGATGATTTTTTTTTGTTTATTTTACAGTAAAAATAATTCTAGAGTTTTATTTTGTATTTAAAGGGATGGTGAATCCTAGTGTTTTTGAAACGCTAGGATTTACTGGTGCTATTGATACTTCGTGCTGAAAGTTCCTTTATTTTCGAGTTTATGCCAAGCTAAACGTTTGCAGCCGTTTATGGCAAAACGCTATTTTCTTTCCTGTGACATGGAGAGTCCACAAGTCATTCCAATTACTAGCGGGATATTCAACTCCTGGCAAGCAGGAGTAGGCAAAGAGCACCCCAGCAAAGCTGTTAAGTGCAACTTCCCTTGCCCATAATCCTCAGTCAATGGAGGTTGTGTAGAGATGTGTCTGAAGAAATTTAATCCTTTTATGGGTACTTTTCCCTGCAAGCAAGGATTGGGGTCTAGCTGTGTCCATGTAAATCTCTTGAGTAAGAGTAGTGGGTGAGGAAGTCCTTTGCTTTACTTTTAACATTTTGCTACCCCTTTGGAGTAAGCCAGAGTTAGTTACTCTGTTCTTTCTTGTTCTACAGGTCACTGTCAGAATTTGTGTTTTCTGACACACCTAAGAAGTTGTTCCTGCTCTGCAGCTGAAGCCCAAGGTCTTTGTCAGGATGAAGTCTTCTGCCAGACCACGGGCTGCTGATAAAGCTGCTAGTCTGGTGAGTTCCTGGATCACTTATCCCTCGATAAGTGAGGGGTGGCTTGGTAGCTAAGGGTGGGGGACTTTTGCCATTTTAATTTGCTGTAGGGGCAGGTACTAAATCAGAATACCTTGGGGCATTTGTTGATAAACCTTTTAAATTGCGCTTCTTGATGCCGGTAGGTTTTATTTTTCAGCGACGTCTCCTCTTTTAGTGTGGAGGTCACTGCTCGCTGGGTCTGTGAGTTGGTGGTTGATCTGTCACAGGCAACCGCATTAGAGAGACAAAAATTAACGACACTGGGTGTGTTTATAAGGATTCTGTTCAATCATGACCCAGCCTTAGAGCTTGTATATTGGGATCGCTCATAGCTGCTTGTTTATTCAGTGCTTTATACGTGTGCTTTTTAAATTTTATTTGTCGCAGGGGCTATTTTTGTATATAGGCAGCGCCATTTTTGCTTCCAGTCTGTTCTCCCGTGACTCTTCCCGCCTCTTGGCGGTGGTTTTTGGCGCACTCTGCTGAATACTTTGGCGATCTGCTTGTTATATCGCTATTGGTCCTATTTGTGGAGCTGTTCCTACCCGTTAGCAATGTTTGTTTCATCACGATGTTGTATGCTAAACACCTTAATGCAGTACATTACTGCGTTCAGTTTTGAAGGCGATGCAGATAATCTGATTGCACAAACCTGTAATCTGTTCAGATTGTTAACAGAACAGGGTCTAGGGTTGTTCTGGTGGACGTAACGGATGCCCCGCATTCTGGCTTCTAACCTTTAATTTCACCTGGTAGCGGTTCTCTTCAGAGAAAGACCATATAACCGATTGTTAGAGCCCTCTCCACTAGCCTAGTTTCTATCTAGTAGGCAGAATGGGTTCCTTTGGGATCAGCTTTTTAGTTTAAAATTCTGTGTGCTTCTGAATGGTTTTCTTTCTAATGACACGGTGAGTCCACGGATCATCTAATTACTATTGAGAATATCACTCATGCCCAGCAGGAGGCGGCAAAGAGCACCACAACAAAGGTGTTAAATATCACCTCCCACCCCAATCATTCTCTTTGCCTACGTTAGAGCAAGGAAGTGGTAAAGTTAGGTGTTGCAAAGAATATACTTTAAGCAAGATTTTATTATTTTTCAACAGTGCAAGATTGTTCTGCTGTGTCCTAGGGTGTCGCTGTAGTCCATATCAGTCTCTTCAGTAGAGCAGTGGTGGCTTTCAAACAATGGGAACTTGTGGGGTACAATCCTCACTGTGCCTCCCATGTATTTAATGCTGCCCTAACCGTGCAAGCCTGAGTAAGATTACTCAGTCTTTGTTTTTATCCACAGGTACATGTGAGGGAACTTGCCTCTCAAACCTAGTGAGTTGCTGTGCTGCCTGGCAGAAGTCTAAAGGTAAGTGCTAACTTTATTTTTTTTCTGGGACACATTGCAGAAAATAAAGGATGGAACTTTAAAATAAGATTGTGGGACAAGACATTTGCCTATTGCTAAAGGAATAGTTTATTAATGGCAGCAATAGCAGGCACTGGGGACGAGGAGACTCATGGCTCAGTAGGTGCTGGTTTTGTTGTTACTTGTTTAGTAATACATTTAGCCGAACGGGAGGTTAACGTAACGCCCACGATGGGCGGGGTTAGCTGAGGCGGCAATTTCTATTGCGGGCCTTTTTACTCCTACACTTCCTGTGTTCGGGATCGGAGAAATAGCTTTGTCACAGATATAGAAGCGACTACAATTAACTTAAAAATAGAAGTTGAGTCCGGTTTATCTAGCAGAATAGTCACTCCGTTTGCAGTCAGGCAGGTAAGCACCTCAGCAAAGCTAAGCTGAGGTGCAGAGGTTGTCCGGAGTGTTTTTTTGGGGATACTTTATTTTTATTGCCTAAAAATAAGAATTTATGCTTACCTGATAAATGTATTTCTCTTTTTTTGACACAATGAGTCCACGGATCATCTTAATTACTAATGGTATATTCACCACCTGGTCAGCAGGAGGAGGCAAAGAGCACCACAGCAGAGCTGTTAAATAGCTCCTCCCTTCCCTCCCACTCCAGTCATTCGACTGAAGTTAGGAAGAGAAAGGAAAAAGCCAAGGTACAGAGGTGTCTGAAGTTTACAATAACCCACAACCTGTCTAAAAGAACAGGGTGGGCCGTGGACTCATCGTGTCAAAAAAGAAATACATTTATCAGGAAGCATAAATTTTCTTTTCTTTTTTAAAGGGACACTCGGGTTTTATTACATTTTCATGATTCAGATACAGCATGTAATTTTAAACAACTTTCCAATTTACTTCCATTAAAAAAAAATGTGCACATTCTTTTATATTTACACTTTTTTGAGTCACCAGCTCCTACTGAGCATGTGCAAGAACTCAGACTAATACGTATTCGCATTTGCGATTGGCTGATTGCTATCACATGGTACAGGGGGAGTGGAAATATACATAACTTTGAAATGTGTTAGAAAATAATCTACTACTTATTTGAAATTCACAGTAAATGCTATTGTATTGTCTTGTTATCTTGCATTTGCTGATTATGCAAATCTACTGTGTTTACTGGTCCTTTAAGACACGATGAGTCCACAGATCATCTTAATTACTAATGGGATTCAATACCCAAGCTAGAGTACACAGATGATACGTGAGGGACAAGACAGGAAACCTTAACGGAAGGCACCACTGCTCCCAAAAGCTGCCTCAGCCGAAATAAAAGTATCAAATTTGAAGAACTTTGAAAAAGCGTGAAGAGAGGACCAAGTTGCAGCCTTGCAAATCTGTTCCACAGAAGCTTCATTCATGATGAAGCAACAGCTCTCGAGAAATGAGCGGTAACTCTCTCTGGAGGCTGCCGTTCCGCAGTCTCATATGCAAAACTTAGGATACTCTCCAGTCAAAAAGAGAAGTAGCCGTAGCCTTCTGTCCCTTACATTTTCCGGAGAAAACCACAAAGAAAGAAAAGACTGGCGAAAATCCTTAGTCGCCTGCAGGAGAAAACTTTAAAGTACGGACCACGTCCAAATTGTACAGTCGTTCCTTCTGAGAAGGATTAGGACACAAAGAAGGAACAACAATCTCCTGATTAATGTTCCGATCAGAAACAACCTTAGGAAGAAATCCTAACATAGTACCTAAAACTACCTTATCTGAATGGAAAATAAGGTAAGGAGATTCATACTGCAATACCGAGAGCTCTGACACTCTACAAGCAGATGAAATAGCAACAAGAAGTAAAACTTTCCAAGATAACAACTTAATATTGAAGGAATGCATAGGCTCCAACGGAGCCCCTAGAAGAAGTTGAAAAACTAAATACAGACTCCATTTAGGAGTAACTGGTTTGAACACAGGCCTGAACCTGACCAAGGCCTGACAAAATGATAGTACATCCGGAACATCCGCCAGACGTTTGTGAAACAAAATAGTTAACGCCGTGATTTGACCCTTTAGGGAACTAGACGATAAGCCTTTCTTCAAACCTTTGAGAAAGGACAAAATTCTAGGAATCCTAACTCTACTCCATGAGTAGCCCTTGGATTCACACCAAATTGATATTTACGCCATGTCTTATGGTAAATCTTTCTAGTTATAGGCTTGCTAACCTGAATCACGGTCTCTGACCGAGACATAAAAACCTTGCTTAGACAAAATTAATCATTCACTCTCCAAGCAGTCAGCCTCAGAGAAACTAGATTTGGGTGAAAGAGAGACCCCTGAATTAGAAAGTCCTTCTTCAACGGAAGTCTACACAGTGGCAGAAATGACAAATCCACCAGATCTGCATACCAAATCCCGCGAGGCCAAGCAGGAGCAATGAGGATCACTGATGCCCTCTCCTGCTTGATCCGAGCAATGACCCGAGGAAGAAGCGCAAACGGAGAAGTTTGGTATGCTAGACTGAAGGTCCAAGGAACCGTCACAGCATCTTTCAGTTCCACCTCTACCCGTATCTCGGGAGCTTAGCACTCTGTCGAGATGCCAAGAGGTCTAATTCCAGCCGACCCCACCTGAGAATCAGTCTGGAGAACACTTCCGGATGGATTTTCCACTCCCCTGGAAGAAAGGTCTGCCTGTTCAGAAAAGCCGCCTGTGGATCGTCGACAGACAACAAGAATGGGCCTCCGCCCACTGAAGTATCTTGGTTACTTCTGTCATCGCTAAGGAACTCCTCGTTCCTCCCTGATGATTAATGTAAGCCACTGAAGTTATGTTGTCCAACTGGAACCTGATAAACTGGACCAAGGCTAACTGAGGCCAGGCCAGAAGAGCATTGAATATCGCTCTCAGCTCCAGGAAGTTTATAGGAAGCACAGACTCTGAGTCCACACTCCCTGAGCCTATTAGGGAACCCTAAAAGGCTGGCGTCTGTTGTCACAAGCACCCAAGAGGGTCTTCGAAAGCAGGTTCCCTGGAAAAGATGATCCAGAGACAACCACCATTGAAGAGAATCCCTTGTCTCCTGCTCCAAATGTATTCGAGGAGACAAATCCGCATAATCTCCGTTCCATTGACTGAACATGTTTAACTACAGAGGTAAGAGATGGAACCGAGCAAACGGGATGATGACCAATGCCGCTACCCTCAGCCCGATTACCTCCATGTACTGAGCCACTGATGACCGAGGAGTGGACTGAAGAGCTAGACAAGTCTCAAATCTTTGATAACCTGACTTCTGTCCATCGACAGGGAATCTATTATGGTTCCCAAAAAAGTTACCCTTGTATTTGGGACTAAGGAACATCCAAATTTACCTTCCCACCGTGAGATCGCAGGAAGGAAAACGACATTTCCGTGTGTAATCTTGCTTGTTGTAAGGATAGCGCCTGGACTAGTAAGTCATCCAGATAGGGCACCACTGCAATGCCCCGTAACCAAAGTACTGCCAATAGCGATCCCAGAACCTTTGAGAAAATTCTAGGAGCTGAGGCAAGACCCGAAGTGAAAAACCACGAATTGGAAGTGCTTGTCTAGAAAAGCAAACCTTAGAAACTTGTGGTGATCCCTGTGAATGGGAACATGCAGGAACGCGTCCTTTAAATCCACTGTTGTCATAAATTGACCCTCTTGCACCAAAGGGAAAATGGAACGAATAGCTTCCATCTTGAAGGACGGTACTCTGAGAAATTTGTTCAGATTCTTGAGATTTAAAATTGGCCTGAAGGTTCCCTCTTTCTTTGGTAACTAAGAATAGATTGGAATAAAAATCCCAGACCCTGTTCCTGAACAATCACTCCCAGTTTGGAAAGGTCTCTTACGCACTGTAAGAACATCTCTCTTTTTTTGCCTGGTCTGCAGACAATCTGGAAACAGAAAACCTGCCTCTGGGGGGAAAAATCTTGAATTCTAACTTCTATCCCTGGGACACTATTTCTATTACCCAGGGATCCTGAACAACTCGAACCCAAGCCTGAGCGAAGCAGGAAAGTCTACCCCCTACAAGATCCGGATCGGGGGTAAGCCCTTCATGCTGTCTTTGATACAACCGCAGGCTAAATGTTTTTTTTTTTATTTATTTCAAAAGAGATTATTTCCGTCAAGCCAGGTCCCAACAAGGTCTTCTCCTTGTAAGGAATCGCTAAAAGCTTAGACTTGGAGCATACATCCGTAGAGTAAGGTTCTAACTAAAGGCTCTGTGAGCTGGAACAGAGACCCCTGAAACCTTGCTCCCAGTTTGAAAACTGGAAGGAAGAATTTGAATTAAAGGAATTAACCAATCAGATTTTATCCAGGGGAGATTCTGATTTAGCAAACCAATATGCCGTCGCACTAGAGACGAAGGCAGAGTGCACAGCTGGTTGCCATAGTAAACCCTAGTGTACATTTTTCTAATGTTTGTCCAAAGGAACTGCCTTGGCGGAGTCGGATATGGGAAACATCCTTCCAAATATAGGGAATGCGGTCTCTTCCGTTCCTTATAACTCACTGGACGCACTAGGTAGAGCACCCCAGTAGTGTCTGAGTCCCCCAAGGTAGCTAAAACCTCCTAAAGTATCAAATGGAGATGAGCAAGCTAGAAAACCAACCTCAGGATCAAATAAAAAAAAATTGTCCGAGAAATCTCTTCTCAGATAATCCCGAAGTATCTTCCTCTCTCATGTAACGGGGAAGAACCATTCGGATTAGCAACTACGGAACCAATCGCCTAAATGACTGAAAATAATTCTTCTAGAAATGTTATGAGTCATAAAATTTTGCTGGACTATAGGAGAAAATTGTGGCATAGGTTGACCATTGTCAACAGACTCCTAAACAGCAAAAGCCTTAGGAGTAGGTTCAAGAAAAAGTAAAAATATTTTACAAAAAATTTTCACACAAAAAAATACGTTACTGTTTCCTTAAATTTTTAAAAAGTGACCTTATTCTTTGTAAGCTCTTGCACCATCCTTAGACACAAAGGATGAATTAAATAACTAAACAACTGAAATTCCTTTAATAAAAAATAACAGATGAAAAATGTTACTGTCTCTTTAAATTTCAAACGGTAACTTTTTTTTCTTTATACGTGCAGGATTGGAATGGATTAGCAAACAAAATTGCAGCAGCTACTGAAACCTCAGATATTGTGCTGAGGTGCCCATCTGCCCAAAATGTAAATGTCATAAGACTTATTTAGCACCTCAAGAGTAATGCTTATTAAACCATTTATTTCACTTTGTGAAATTTACATGGAGAAACGAATATACATAAAACAGTCTGACACTGTACGTCTCATAGTGCGCCATCTGGACCCGCAATGAAAAAACAAAACACTAAAGGCTGTGTTATATGCTCTGCCCCTGATACTGATATCTTAATGGAGGCAAAGAGCACAATCCAAAACATTCTCCACATAGCTTCGCCCCTCGTGGGCGTGATAACGCTCCATCTCCCGGCACTCTTATGACTGTGCCCTGAGATAGAGAAATTGCAGCCCAAAAACGGCGCTAAAAGCAACTCCGCCCATAGTGGGCGTCACAGCAAACAATCTCCCAGTCGCCATTAATTATTGCATAGAAAGGTCACCGGGAGCTAGTTAAAACTGTACACTCTGTGATAAATTGGGGACGATTATGCTACCACATGTCATGTAGCTCTACAGCCCAAAAGAGTGACCCAAACACCATTTCCTGAGACCATAATATATTGTCCCAAGCGATTGATGCCCCTGAGTATCACCACATTAATGTTCTCAGTTTGATCTCCTTAGCCCAAAAACGGAACCATCTCCCGGTTGGTATATTACTAAATTAAAACTGCCGAGAGACACCATCATGGCCATAAACTAAAATTGACTCCTGTCCTGCCCCAGTGCCTGCATAAAAATAGCTGCCAATAGTCCTCTCCATCTAGGAGAGTTTACGTGTCCCATCACAATAAAGAGCCCTATTTGTTAACTTAACCCTTGATTATGTGATTGTCCAGTAATGTAGTGCTCACTTACTTCTGAGTGTTTTTATGTCCCCAGAAAATATTAGTTAGCACTTACCTTGAACTTCTGCCTGCAGCAAGGCAGCTTCACAGGCTTGAGAGGTCCTCTCCCTCACATCGACCTGTGGAGAAATAAAGTGCTGAGTAATCTTCATCTCATCCTATAGGATATAGGGCAGCATGAAATACATGGGAGGCGCAGTGAGACTTATGTCCCACTAGTTCCCATTGCTCTAAAGCCACCAAAAGCTCTACTGAAGAAACTGATATGGACTACGGCTGCACCCTAGAACAAAGCAGCACACTCTGGCACTACTTTAAAAATAATAAACTCTTTATTGAAGAATCTAATCTAACACCTCACTTTACCTCTTCCTATCACTAACGTAGGCAAAAAGAATGACTGACTGGAGTGGGAGGGAAGGGAGGAGCTATTTAACAGCTCTGCTGTGCTGCTCTTTGCCTCCTCCTGCTGACCAGGAGGTGAATATCCCATTAGTAATTAAGATGATCCGTGGACTCATCGTGTCTTTTAAAAAAGATAAAGCAGTTTCTTTTTAAAATTTAAAGGAACAGTAACGTTTTTTGTGTGGGGTATTTTCTAAATAAAATATCCGTTTATCTGTTTACTGGTGAATATAGATGGACCAAGAGGCCCTGCAAGATGTTACATGTTCTTTATGTTTCGATGCTAATGTGGAACCACCAATCCCTTTCTGTTCCTCATGTATTGAGAGAACTTTGCATTACAGGGATAGACTTTTTCCTTAGCCAACATTGTCTAAGGTGGATGCTGTTTAGGAGTCTTCGTCCCAAAATTTATCGTCAACACATCCAGTGCCCTGCGCTTCCTCTTACTCAACCTGGAGTTACGTTGCAAGACATCGCTTCCCTCGTGTCCTCAGCGGTATCTGATGCTGTAGGGAAAGCGCAAGAGAAAATGTAAAGAATCAGTGAGTAAGGTTTCTGACACAGTCGTGGCTATTCCGAATGTCTCCTCCCAGAAATCTGAGGAGGAAGATACTTCGGTAGCCTCTGAGGGTGAAATCTCAGACAGTGTAATTCCTTCTGCTGATACTGAAGTTGTATCTTTCAGGTTTAAGCTTAAACACCTCCGTTTGTTACTTAAGGAGGTTTTGGCTACCCTGGACAACTCCCTGGACAACTCTGACACTACTGTCTTAGTCAATCCTAAGAAGTCTAGTAAACTAAACAAGTACTTTGATGTACCTTCCATGGTGGAGGTTTTCCCTGTACCAGATCGAGCTACTGAGATTATTGCTAAGGAATGGGAGAGACCGGGTATCCCTTTTCTTTTACCAGATATGACGAGTCCACCGATTTCATTCTTATGGGATATTGCCTCCTGGTCAGCAGGAGGAGGCAAAGAGCTCCACAGCAGAGCTGCATAAATAGCTCATTCCTTCCCCTCCAACCTAGTCATTCTCTTTGCCTGCGTTAGTGATAGGAAGAGGTAAAGTGAGGTGTTATTTTAGATTCTTCAATTAAGAGTTTTTTATTTTCAAATGTTGCCAAAATGTACTATTTTACTATAGAGCAGCTTCTGGAAGTTATAACCTTATGGTTATGGGAACTGGTGAGGTTTTAGCCTCACTGCGCCTCCCATAATTGTGCTGCTCTTCTGTGATGGTCTTAGAAAAGTTTAACTAAGGCCCTTTGTCTGCACAGGACCTCAGGAGGAAGAGTGGACCTCTTGACACTGAGTTTTCATGCTGTTCCTCAGCATGGAGGTAAGTGCAGTCTTTTATTTCTGGGGCTCTGCAGCATATCTCGGAACTAACTGTACTCTGCCTTTTTCTATTGGGCTATGGGCTTACAGGCTTCCCTGTGTCAGTATGCAGATTCTCACTAATGTCACAAAGAATGAGAACCGACATATTGTTTCTTTTCTCCAGACACTCTAGTTTTTTTCTAAACAAACAAAAATGGACTAGAAGCGCTGGGCTATTATGGTGGCATACAGTTTATATTGGGAAACTCTATATGTAATTTATTGAACCTCATAGAGATGGCTGACGCTGGGGTAGTGCAGGAGTTGGAAAAAAGTTTTTTTTATTCTTTTCACTAGACTCCAGTAAATGGCGGTACTTGTTTGTGTCTCACCGGGTGTTATGTTTCCGCCCATGATGGGCGAGCTTGGTGTTGGCGCGCTTTTGCGCAGTTACTGCTATACTTGGTTCCGGCTGGCAGCGTTTTACTCAGTCCCTAAGTCCACTTGTTGCATTACATTGCAAGCGATCTTAGGTGCACCGGGCGAGAGGTATTAGTGTTTAGAGCATGGAGGCAGGTAGGAGCCGCAGCGGAGCTGTGGCGGGGTGACTGCATTCGTTTTTTTCTGATACAAAAGTCTAAACGAGTTTCCAGTGTGTTATTTTCTATTAAAACTACGACAAGGAGAGTACCTATACGAGAACTTTAATACAGAGGGTGGCTATTAAAGACACAGTACTTTAATTTTATCTAGCAATATTTTATCAGATAAACGTCCAAGCTTGCTATTGTTTTTCTGTATATCATGGAGGACATTGAGCAAAGTACATGTCCTATGTGTTTAGATGCCATTGTGGAACCCCCAGTTATACTTTGTCCCTCATGTATTGAGAGAGCTTTACAGTGTAAAGAATTTTTTTTTCTAATAAAGATATTTCTAAGGAATGTTCTCAGCCTGGTGAAATTCAGGGTATGCCGCTACTTTCTCCCCAAGCATCACAGCCTTTAACGCCTGCTCAAGCGACGCCATGTTCTTCAACTGCGTCTGCTTCATTCACTTTGCAGGATATGGCTGCAGTTATGTCAGCCACCCTTTCAGAAGTTTTATCTAAGTTGCCTGTGCTACAAGGCAAACGCAGTAGGAAAGAAGCCCATGTGGCACCTGCGACCTCTGATGCTTTGATGGCGATCTCCGTTGTACCCTCCCAGGGCTCTGAATTGGGGGGGTATGGAGGCTCTGTCGGAGGGGGAGCTATCCGATTCAGGGAGTGCTTTACCCCAGACGTATTCGGACTTGTTGTCCTTCAGGTTTAAGCTTGAACACCTCCCGCTTATTATTACGAGAGGTTTTGGTAACTCTGGACGACTCTATTGTGGTCCCTCCAGAGAAATTGTGTAAGATGGACAGATATTTGGAAGTTCCTTCTTATTCTGACGTTTTTCCGGTTCCTAAGAGAATTTTGGAAATTATTGCTAAGGAATGGGAAAGACCGGGTATTCCGTTCTCCCCTTCTCCTATTTTTAAAAAGATGTTCCCTATAGCTGACACCTTTCGGGATTCTTGGCAGACTGTCCCTAAGGTGGAGGGAGCTATCTCTACCCTGGCTAAGCGTACGACTATCCCTATCGAGGACAGTTGTGCTTTCAAAGACCCCATGGATAAGAAGTTAGAGGGTCTTCTCAAAAAACTTTGTTTACCAGGGGTTCCTATTACAGCCGACGGCCTGCAATGTAACAGTCACAACTGCGGCTGCCTTTTGGTTTGATGCTCTAGAGGAGTTTCTTAGGACTGAGACTTCCTTAGAGGAAATACAAAATAGAATTATGGCCCTTAAGCTGGCTAATTCTTTTATTACGGATGCCGCCTTTCAGATCACCAAATTGGAGGCTAAGAAATCAGGATTTTCCATCTTAGCACGGAGAGCCTTATGGTTAAAATCTTGGTCTGCGGATGTCTCCTCGAAATCTAAGCTTAGCTATTCCTTACAAGGGAAAGACCCTGTTTGGGCCTGACTTGAAGGAAATCATTTCCGACATTACGGGAGGTAAGGGGCACCTTCTCCCTCAAGATAAAACATCCTAGCAAAAGGGTAGACTGAGTAATTTTCGTTCCTTTCGGAATTTTAAAGGCATCCCCCCCTTCTTCTTCCACAAAACAGGAAGGGAATTATTCACAGGCCAAGTCCACTTGGAGACCCAACCAGGCTTGGAACAAGGGTAAACAACCCAAGAAACTAGCTGCTGCTACCAAGACAGCATGAGGGGGCGGCCCCCGATTCGGGACCGGATCTAGTAGGGGGCAGACTTTCTCTCTTTGTCCAGGCTTGGATAAGAGACATTCTGGATCCCTGGACACTGGAAATCGTGTCTCAAGGGTATCAGTTGGAGTTCAAAAATTCTTTCTTCTTTCACAATTGTCTGTAGACCAGATAAAAAAGAGGCGTTCTTACGTTGTGTAAAAGACCTCTTCTCCATGGGAGTAATTTGTCCTGTTCCAATAGAGGGACAGGGGTTTTACTCAAATCTTTTTGTAGTTCCCAAAAAAAAGAGTTAAAGTTCCGACCCATCTTAGATCTCAAGAGTCTGAACAAGTTTCTCAGAGTCCCATCCTTCAAGATGGAGACTATTCGGACAATTCTTCCATTAATCCAGGAGGGTCAATATATGACTACCGTGGATTTAAAGGATGCATACCCTCATATTCCTATCCACATAGATCATCACAAGCTCCTGAGGTTTGACTTCATCTTCAGTTCGTGGCCCTTCCTTTTGGTCTGGACACGGCACCCAGAATCTTCACAAAGGTTCTGGGGTATCTGCTAGCGGTTCTCAGACCGCAGGGCATTGCAGTGGCGCCTTATCTGGACGATATTCTAATCCAGGCGTCTTATCAGCTGACAGTCTCATACCGACATTATTCTGTCATTCCTAAGGACTCACGGGTGGAAGGTGAATCTGGAAAAGAGTTTTCTAATTCCACAGACAAGGGTTCCTTTCCTGGGAACTATAATCGACTCTCTGTCCATGAAGATCTTTCTGACGGAAGTCAGAAAGTTAAAGATTTTGGATACATGCCGAACCCTTCAGTCCAATCCTCGGCCGTCAGTGGCTCAGTGCATGGAAGCAATTGGATTGATGGTGGCAGCAATGGACATCATTCCGTTTGCTCGCTTTCATCTCAAACCTCTACAACTGAGCATGCTCAGACAATGGAATGGAGATTATGCAGATTTGTCTCCTCAGATAGATATCGATCAGGAGACAAAGGATTCTCTTCTTTGGTGGTTATCGTTGGATCATCTGTCCCAAGGGACGTGCTTCTGCAGACCCTCATGGGTGATAGTGACAACAGACGCCAGCCTGCTAGGATGGGGTGCAGTCTGAAACTCCCTGAAGGCTCAGGGTGTGTGGACTCGGTCAAAGTCTCTACTTCCAATCAATATTCTGGAGTTGAGAGCAATTTTCAATGCGTTTCAGGCTTGGCCTCAGTTGGCTTCGGCCAAATTCATCAGATTCCAGTCGGACAACATCACGACTGTGGCTTACATCAATCATCAGGGAGGAACAAGGAGTTCCTTGGCGATGACAGAGGTATCCAAGATAATTCACTCTTGTTCTCTGTCAGCAATCTACATCCCAGGAGTGGACAACTGGGAGGCGGATTTCTTGAGCAGACACGTTTCATCCGGGGAATGGGATTTTCATCCGGAGGTCTTTGCCAGCCTGATTCTCAGGTGGGGCAAGCCGGAGCTGCATCTTATGGCGTCTCGTCAGAATGCCAAGCTCCCGAGATACGGATCCAGGTCCAGGGATCCTCAGGCCGAACTGATAGATGCCTTGGCTGTTCAACCTAGCTTATGTGTTTCCTCCGTTTGCTCTCCTTCCTCGGGTGATTGCTCAAGTCAAACAGGAGAGGGCCTCGGTGATTCTAATCGCTCCTGCGTGGCCTCGCAGGACTTGGTATGCCGATCTGGTGGACATGTCATCTCTACCACCGTGGAAGCTTCCATTGAGGTAGGACCTTCTCATTCAGGGATCTTTTCATCATCCGAATCTAGTTTCTCTGCAGCTGACTGCTTGGAGATTGAACGCTTGATTTTATCTAAGCGGGGGTTCTCTGATTCAAGTTATTGATAACTTGATTCAGGCTCGTAAGCCTGTTACTAGAAGAATTTACCATAAGATATGGTATAAATCTTTATTGGTGTGAATCCAAGGGTTACTCTTGGAGTAAGGTTAGGATTCCTAGGATTTTATCTTTTCTCCAGGAAGAACTGGAGAAAGGGTTGTCAGCAAGTTCCTTAAAGGGGCAGATTTCCGTCTTGTCTATCTTGCTACACAAGCGTCTGGCAGATGTTCAATCTTTTTGTCAGGCTCTGACTAGAATTAAGCCTGTGTTTAGACCTATTGCTCCTCCTTGGCGTTTGAATTTAGTTCTTAATGTTCTTCAAGGGGTTAGTTTGAACCTATGCATTCCATAGATATTAAGTTATTATCTTGGTAGGTGTTGTTTTTGGTTGCTATTTCCTCTCCTCTGCAGAGTTTCTGAACTTTCGGCTTTACAGTGTGATTCTCCTTATCTTATTTTCCATTCTGATAAGGTGGTGTTACGTACCAAACCTGGTTTTCTTCCTAAGGTTGTTTCTAACAAAAATATTAATCAGGAAATTGTTGTTCCTTCCTTGTGTCCTAACCCTTCTTCTAAGAAGGAGCGTCTGTTACATAATTTGGATTTAGTTTGTGCCTTGAAGTTCTACTTGCAGGCAACTAAGGAATTCCGTCAAACATCTTCGTTATTTGATTTTTCTGAAAAACGTAGGGGTCAGAAAGCTACGGCTACCTCTTTCTTTTTGTCTGAAGAGTATCATCCGTGTTGCATACGAGACTGCTGGACAGCAGCCTCCTGAACGAATTACAGCTCATTCCACTAGGGCTGTGGCTTCCTCATGGGCATTTAAAAATGATGCTTCTGTTGAACAGATTTGCAAGGCTGCAACTTGGTGGTCTCTTCATACTTTTTCTAAGTTTTACAGATTTGATACTTTTGCCTCGTCCGAGGCTGTTTTTGGGAGATAGGTTCTTCAAGCAGTGCTGCCTTCCGTTTAGGTTCCTGTCTTGTCCCTCCCTTTCATCCGTGTCCTATAGCTTTGGTATTGTATCCCATAAGTAAGGATGAAATCCGTGGACTCGTCATATCTGGTAAAAGAAAAGGAAATTTATGCTTATCGTAAAATAAATACATTTTTATCAAGTATGACGAGTCCACAGCCCGCCCTGTTCTTTTGAGACAGGTTATTATATTTTTGTTAAACTTCAGACACCTCTGCACCTTGGCTTTTCCTTTCTCTTCCTAACTTCGGTCGAATGACTGGATTGGGAGGGAAGGGAGGAGCTATTTATACAGCTCTGCTGTGGTGCTCTTTGCCTCCTCCTGCTGACCAAGAGGCGATATCTCACAAGTATGGATGACGTCCGTGGACTCGTCGTATCGAAAAAGAAATAAATTTATCAGGTAAGCATAAATTTCGTTTTTTGTCATAACCCTTATTCTCTAAGGATTGCTTTTGCATAACTTGGTTGTTGTGCATGCTCTAAAGATTTTCTTTCTAGCTACTGAAGATTTTCAGCTATATTCTGCCCTGTTTGTTGTTTTCTCCGGAAAGCGTAAGGGTCTGAAGGCCACTTTTACTTCTCTTTTCCTCTGGTTTAGAAGTATGATTCGTTTTGTTTGAGACTACTGGACAGTAGCCTCCTGAGGGAATTACGATTCATTCCTACATGAGTGTCTCCTCAAGGTGTAACATGGTCAAAAACTAGGGTTGCACCGATACTAGTATCGGTACCAATACCAAGTATTTGCATGAGTACTTGTACTCATGCAAATGCACCGATACTTAAACTGATACCTCTACTTCCTACCCACATGCTATCTTGTGGTGTTTTTTTCAAACTGCATGTTCCCATTTAATTTTAAGCTGGAATGGGGACTAAACTAAAAATTGTTTACTACTGTTCTGCCAATACAAATTGCTGTTATTTTTATTATTGTAGGAGAGATCACTGTACCTCGTTCAGACAAACCCCTGAAGTACTGGGCAGTTAATAAACAGATTTCCAGTTCTGGCTAAAATGGCCCAAAAATATCTTTCTGCCCCATGCAGTATGGTGGAAAGTGAAAGACTGTTCAACTTAGAGTCGAACCTCCATGTCAGATTGATGTTATATAACAGCCCTACAACCCAATTGCATCACCCCTTTAAATGTAATATTTTATTGTAATATTTTTTATTTATAAACATGTTCAGTGAACTTTGGGACAAATAAAACTTTTATTATTTCATAATGTCTTTTGAATTACAGTCCTTTATAATTATAAAGAAGGAATCTTAAATAATTAGTCTGTATTGTGCTTGGTAAACTGTCACATGACATAAAAAAAAAAAAAAAAGTATTGGTAATTGGTATCGGCGAGTATTTGAAAACAAGTATCGGTACTTGTACTCAGTCATAAGAAAATGGTATCGGTGCAACCCTATCAAAAACCTTTGCTTTCTTTTTCTATAATCTACGAATTTGATACTTTTGCCTCGGCTGAGGCCTCTCTTGGGAGAAAGGTTCTTCAAGCGTTGGTGCCTTCTGTTCTCCCTCCCTGTTCATTCCGTGTACTCTGGCTTGGGTATTGGTTCCCACTAGTAATTAGAATGACGTTGTGGACCCTCCATGTCGTAGGAAAGAAAACAAAATTTATGCTTACCTGATTAATTTCTTTTCGGACATGGAGAGTCCATGACCCTGCCCTCTTTAATATATAATTCGGCAGTTTTTTTTTATTAAACATCAGGCACCTTTTCACCCTTGTGTTTCTTCTTTTTCCATTTTCCTTTGGCTGAATGACTGGGGATTATGGGTAAGGGAAGTTACACTTAAGAGCTTTGCTGGGGTGCTCTTTGCCTCCTCCTGCTGGCCAGGAGTTGAATAACCCACTAGTAATTGGGATGACGTTGTGGACTCGCCATGTCCGGAAAGAGAGAAATTTATCAGGTAAGCATACATTTTTTTTTTTTTTTTGAATTTTTTTTTTTCAATTAAGTAATGTTTCCACCTCTTATCCATTAGCCATGCTTGCCAGATAACTAGCACGCTATTGGCTAAAATGTGGAAACACCTCCTCATTGAGGATATAGCGTTTTGCCGTATGAAGCCAGAGGCGCTCGGCATAAACTCACTGCAAATAAATTATCTTTCAGCATAAAGTTTATTAACAACTTTCCAATTTACTTCTATCAAGTTTTCTTGTTTTCCTTTGTTGAAAAGCAGGGTAAGTTCAGGCGTGTGCACTTGTCTGCAGAACTATGGCAGAAGTTTTGCTACATTGTTATACATAAGCAAGAGCACTAGGTGGCAGCACCATTTAATGTCATTTAGTGCTCCACACATGTACACACTACCTATCTCTAGATATCTCTTCAACAAAGAATAACAAGATCACAAAGCAAATTTGATAATTGAAGTATATTGGAAACTTGTTTAAAATTGTATTCTCTGTCTGAATCATGAAAGAAAAGAAAATAATTGGGTTTTATGTCCCTTTTTAATACCTTAGCATGTAAGCCTACAAGCCCATCAGTTTTGTAGATCACCTTCATTAGAAACTGATTTACAACAGTGCAACTCTTGGCCTCTACCCATTTGTCTCCTATAAACGCTAACAAATGCATATTTATGTTTATAGTGCTGCGTAATCTGTTGGTGTTACTTAACTAAATACCTTTTTGAACTTTCGATTATTAGTGGGTATTCTTATAATTTAGTATTGCGTAACAGTAGAAAAGAAGCGTTGGAGTTATATATTAGTGGATACAAAGACACTTTCAAAGTTAATCACTTTGTTCAATTTATAAGACTCATAAAAATTATTGTACATGGATTAAGATATAAAGTGTAGACAACTGTAATATTTTGCTGCATATGTTGTCAAATTTCCATGTTGTCAAATTTCCACTCTTTTGCTAATTTATTCAAGCTTCCCAGATAATCAGTAGCTGTATCAAAGCTATTGCATGCTGTGATTGTTAAAATAACATTGTTTCTGCATGTTGACTGACATTTTTACCACTAAAAATAATTGTTAGATATCCCTAATCTTTAATTTGGCAACCCCACAGGTTCGTATACAGGAGACACAAGCAGAGCTGCCACGGGGCAGTATTCCACGTAGTGTAGAAGTGATCTTGCGTGCAGAAGCTGTTGAGTCTTGTCAGGCTGGAGACAGATGTGATTTCACTGGCTCACTGATCGTTGTCCCTGATGTATCTCAGCTGGCAACACCAGGTACTTACGCACAAATACTCCATTTACAGGACGCACATTAATTTGTTCTAAAAGTTAATCTGCTGATAGAAGGTGAAGTGGTATTTCCCATTGCCTTTTAGTATTTTGCTGACCATTGTATCTAATTTAATTGGTGGATTGTACACCATTCCCATACACTATTAAACCAAGTGTGATATTTTTAAACTATTAAAAAAATGTAACCATAAAAAAGTACTTTAGTTATTTTGCCTGCTTTTCCTGTTTAAATCAGAATATTGATAATTGTATAGATCCTTGGTTCCAGTTCTACAAGCATATGATGTCAAACAAATACAACATAATATTAAACAGTTTTGTGCGTAAATGGATATTTCTTTTACAAGATATGACGAGTCCACGGATCAGCAGGAGGAGGCAAAGAGCACCACAGCAGAGCTGTATATATAGCTCCTCTCTTCCCTCCCACTCCAGTCATTCTCTTTGCCTGTGTTAGTGATAGGAAGAGGTAAAGTGAGGTGTTTAGATTCTTCAATCAAGAAGTTTTTTATTTTAAAAATGGTGCCAGTGAGTACTATTTTTCTCAGGGAGAAATCGTATGTCTAAATCTTCCCAAGAGGAGTGGAGACATTTTATTTTTCTGCCCTGATGTTGATGATCTTAGCAAACGTTATCTAAGATCCATGCTGGTTCCCACAGAGCAGCTGAAGGTAGTGTAAAGAAAAATCATGCTACATCCTGCATTGAGGTATGTTCAGTCTTTTGTTTCTGGGGAGACTTGATACATCAGAACAGGCTGACATTATTCCCTAACTGGGGAGGGGTAATCAGTATGCACTGTAGGAGAAACGGTGTACCTGGAATTCCCTTTTATTTTACTTATTTAATAGTGTGTTTCACTTTAAATGTATTGTATGGGCTGACGCTGGGAGATGCGGTTGCTGGCGGTTATAACTGGCTTGGCAGGAGACAATATTCACTGAGATGCGTTTTATTGCGTTGAGTGTGTATAAGAGCACATGGCTTTAGTATAGTTGGAGGACCGACACGTTTTTCTTTGTTTTTTATCTACCCATGCGGGTCTCGGTAAGGCTAAGAGTTACGGGCGGGGGCCTATTATCGCGCGCTCAGCCACGCAGTGTGTTTTCTGGATCGGCAGCGAGGTTCTGAGGATCCGGTGGGGCTTAGCTCAGTTTTGTACTCGTAGGGTACAGAGAGACTTGAGAACGTTCTTCAGTGTGTTCTGGGGGCAGGTAGGTGCAGGGGCCTAAATTGATATATATTAATAAAACTGATAAAATTGATATAACTTGATATATAACCTAACAAGGGGTGCAATCTTGTTAAGCTATTTTGGGCACATAAGGGCATTTTTCATTGCAGTAAATGTTGTTTTGACTAATAACAGAAAAATTGTTGCTCTTTTATTATTTAAAGGCGCAGTACGCTTTTAGTCAAAGTTTTTTAGTATGTTTTGACTTCAGAGCTCAATATATCAAGTAAAGAACAACTATTATTGCTATTGCTAGTCTGTTTAACATGTCTGAACTTGAGGAAACTACTTGTTCTATGTGTTTAGATGCCATTGTGGAACCCCCTCTTACTTTTTGTCCCTCATGTACTGAAAGGGCCCTACAATGTAAAGAGCAGATTTTCATTAAGGAAAGTGTGTCTAAGGATGATTCTCAGTCTGATGAGAATCAGGGTATGCCGCTACTTTCTCCCCAAGCGTCACAACCTTTAACGCCCACCCAAGCAACGCCGGGTTCTTCAACCGTGTCTACTTAATTTACTCTGCAGGATATGGCTGCAGTTATGTCATTTACCCTTACAGAGGTTTTATCTAAGTTGCCAGTGTTACAGGGCAAACGCAGCAGGACAGAAGCCAATCCGAAACCTGTGACCTCTGATGCTTTGTTGGCTATTTCCGATGTACCCTCACAGGGATCTGAATTGGGGATCAGGGAACTTCTGTCTGAGAGGGAACTTTCCAATTCGGGGAGTGTGTTTCCTCAGACGGACTCGGACGTCATGTCCTTTTAGATTTAAGCTTGAACACCTCCGCCTGTTACTTCGGGATGTTTTAGCGACTCTGGATGACTGACTCTATTGTGGTACCGCCAGAGAAATTGTGTAAGATGGACACATACTTAGAGGTGCCTACTTACTCTGATGTTTTTCTGGTTCCTAAGAGAATCTCGGAAATTATTACGCGGGAATGGAAAAGCCCGGGTATCCCGTTCTCACCTTCTCCTAATTTTAAGAAAATGTATCCCATATCTGACACTGTTCGGGGCTCTTGGCAAACAGTCCCTAAGGTGGAGGGAGCTATATCTACCCTGGCTAAGCGTACAACTATTCCTATTGAGGACAGTTGTGCTTTCAAAGACCCTATGGATAAGAAGTTGGAGGGTCTTCTAAAAAAGTTATTTATTCATCAGGGTTTTCTTTTACAACCAACGGCCTGCATTGTACCAGTTACCACTGCGGCGGCCTTCTGGTTTGACGCCTTAGAAGAGTCTCTTAAGACTGTGACTCCTTTAGAGGAAATTTTAGATAGAATTAAGGCTCTTAGGCTGGCTAATTCTTTTATTACGGATGCCGCCTTTCAGATTGCCAAATTGGCGGCTAAGAATGCCAAATTTGCCATTTTAGTGCGTAGAGCGTTATGATTAAAATCTTGGTCTGCTGATGTGTCATCTAAGTCAAAGCTTTTGGCTATTCCTTTCAAAGGAAAAACCCTGTTCGGGCCTGACTTGAAAGAAATTATTTCTGACATTGCGGGAGGTAAGGCTCATCTCCTACCTCAGGATAGAACAGATAAACTGAGGGGTAAACAAAATAATTTTCGTTCCTTTCGGAACTTCAAAGGAGTCTACTCTTCTTCGTCTGCTTCCGCTAAACATGAAGGGAATTTTGCTCAGGCCAAGTCCGTCTGGAGACCCAACCAGACTTGGAACAAGGGTAAACAACCCAAGAAGCCCGCTGCTGCTACCAAGACAGCATGAAGGGGCGGCCCCCGATCCGGGACCGGATCTAGTAGGGGGCAGACGTTCTCTCTTTGCCCAGGCTTGGGTAAGAGATGTTCAGGATCCTTGGACACTGGAAATGGTGTCCCAAGGGTATCAACTGGAATCCAAAAATTCTCTCCCAAGGGGGAGGTTTCTTCTTTCACGATTGTCTGTAGACCAGATAAAAAGAGAGGTGTTCTTATGTTGTGTTAAAGACCTCTCTACTATGGGAGTAATTTGTCCCGTTCCAATACTGGAACAGGGGCAGGGGTTTTACTCCAATCTTTTCGTGGTCCCCAAAAAAGAGGGCACGTTTCAACCTATTTTAGATCTAAAAAGTCTAAACAAGTTTCTCAGTCCCATCTTTCAAGATGGAGACTATTCAAACAATTCTGCCATTGATCCAGGAGGGTCAATATATGACTACCGTGGACTTGAAGGATGCATATCTTCATATTCTTATCCACAAGGATCATCACCAGTTCCTAAGGTTTGCCTTCCTGGACAAACCTTTTCAGTTTGTGGCTCTTCCCTTCGGGTTGGCCACAGCACCCAGGATCTTCACGAAGGTTCTAGGGTCCCTTTTAGCGGTTCTCAGGCCGCGGGGCATTGCAGTTGCGCCTTATCTGGACGATATTCTGATCCAGGCGTCGTCTTACCATCTGACAAAATCTCATACAGACATGGTTCTGTCCTTTTTGGGGACTCACGGGTGGAAGGTGAATCTACAAAAGAGTTCACTAATTCCACAGACAAGGGTTCCCTTCTTGGGAACTCTAATAGATTCTATATCCATGAAAATTTTCCTGACAGAGGTCAGAAAGTCAAAGATTCTGAATACATGCCGAGCCCTTCAGTCCAATCCTCGGCCATCAGTGGCTCAGTACATGGAGGTGATTGGATTGATGGTGGCAGCAATATGGACATTCCGCTTTCATCTCAGACCACTACAACTGTGCATGCTCGGACAGTGGAATGGAGATTATGCACATTTATCTCCTCAGATAAATCTGGATCAGGAGGCCAGAGACTCTCTTCTTTGGTGGTTGTCGCCGGATCATCTGTCCCAAGGGACGTGATTCCGCAGACCCTCTTGGGTGATAGTGACAACGGACGCCAGTCTACTAGGCTGGGGTGCGGTCTGGAATTCCCTGAAGACTCGGGGATGTGGACTCAATCGGAGTCTCTTATTCCAATCAATATTCTGTAATTGAGAGCAATATTCAATGCGCTTCAGGCTTGGCCTCAGTTGGCTTCGGCCAAATTCATCCGATTTCAGTCGGACAACATTACGACTGTGGCTTACATCAATCATCAGGGAGGAACGAGGAGTTCCTTAGCGATGACAGAAGTATCCAAGATAATTCGGTGGGCGGAGGCTCACTCTTATCTGTCAGCAATCTACATCCCAGGAGTGGACAACTGGGAGGCTGACTTTTTAAGCAGACAGACGTTTCATCCGGGGGAGTGGGAACTCCATCCGGAGGTCTTTGCCACCCTGATTCTCAGATGGGGCAGACCGGAATTGGATCTGATGGCGTCTCGTCAGAATGCCAAGCTCCCAAGATACGGATCCAGGTCAAGGGATCCTCAGGCCGAACTGATAGATGCCTTGGCAGTGCCTTGGTCGTTCAACCTAGCTTATGTGTTTCCACCGTTTGCTCTCCTTCCCCGGGTGATTGCACGGATCAAACAGGAGAGGGCTTCGGTAATTCTAATCGCGCCTGCGTGGCCTCGCAGGACTTGGTATGCCGATCTGATGGACATGTCCTCTCTGCCGCTGTGGAAGCTTCCATTGAGGCAGGATCTTCTCATTCAGGGACCTTTCCATCATCCAAATCTAGTTTCTTTGCAGCTGACTGCTTGGAGATTTGATTGCTTGATTTTATCTAAGCGGGGGTTCTCTGATTCGGTCATTGATACTTTGATTTAGGCACGTAAGCCTGTCACTAGAAAGATCTACCATAAGATATGGCGTAAATATCTTTATTGGTGCGAATCCAAGGGCTACTCATGGAGTATAGTTAGGATTCCCAGGCTTTTATCTTTTCTCCAAGAAGGATTGGAGAAAGGGTTATCAGCAAGTTCCTTAAAGGGAGAAATTTCTGCTTTGTCAATTTTACTACACAAGCGTTTGGCAGAGGTTCCAGACGTTCAGTCTTTTTGTCAGTCTCTGACTAGAATCAAGCCTGTGTTTAGACCAATTGCTACACCCTGGAGTTTGAATTTAGTTCTTAAAGTGGATGTAAATTTTTTACATATTGACCATCAAAATCTGTTTTTATGCACTCCATTATCAATACCGCATATTTTTTTTTATATATATTGAACATATAAAGTAATAATTACGTTAGTAACTTTGCTCCGTTTTCATGCTGCGCTCCTCCCATCCATAACTTCCTTTCTTTTCAGCGTATAACGACTAGAGCGGTCCCGCCCGCTCTATGACGTATTACCCTTGCGCGTTCACGACGGCTCCCTTTTGTGCGCATGCGTTTCTAATTTAGTCCCGAATATGCGCATGCGTTTGATATTTACTTTCTGAATCGTGCCTGCGTTTCTAAACTCGCATCGCTTAGAAAGACAGCTCAAGTGGTTATGCGCATATAAAAGACGCATGCGCAGAGATTGAAAATGACGTAAATAAAAGGGGGCTGGACGCCACGGGGTACGCCACATTATTAGTTTAGGCAAATGTCAATCAATGTTAAGAAAGCGGAACACAATGGCGGGCGGAGGGAGAATTCGAGACTTTGAGAGTTAGATAGGTATATAAATCGGTATTATATTATGTTTTTAGTAAATTCATGAATTAAACTTAAGCTATTTTTTTATGATGAAACGTTTGTGAATGTCGAGTATCGGTGAGTTTACATGCACTTTAATGTTCTTCAAGGGGTTACGTTTGAACCCATGCATTCCATAGATATTAAGTTGTTATCTTGGAAGGTTTTATTTTTGGTTGCTATTTCTTCTGCTCGTAGAGTTTCTGAGCTTTCAGCGTTACAATGTTACTCTCCTTATTTTTTATTTATTTTTTTCCATTCTGATAAGGTGGTTTTACGTATCAAACCTGGGTTTCTCCCTATGGTTGTTTCTAATAGAAATATTAATCGGGAAATTGTGGTTCCTTCATTGTATCCTAATCCTTCTTCTAAGAAGGAGCGTTTGTTGCATAACTTGGACGTGGAATTTCGTCAATCATCTTCTTTATTTATTGTTTTTGCTGGAAAGCGTAGGGGCCAGAAAGCTACGGCTACCTCTTTCTTTTTGGCTGAAGAGTATCATCCGTCTGGCATAAGAGACTGCTGCCCAGCAGCCTCCTGAAAGAATTACGGCTCATTCCACTAGGGCTGTGGCTTCTTCATGGGCATTTAAAAACTATGCTTCTGTTGAACAGATTTGCAAGGCTGCAACTTGGTCGTCTCTTCACACTTTTTTTTACAAATTTGATACTTTTGCTTCATCTGAGGCTGTTTTTGGGAGGGAGGGAGGTTCTTCAAGCAGTGGTGCCTTCCGTTTAGGTTCCTGTCTTGTCCTTCCCTTTCATCCGTGTCCTATAGCTTTGGTATTGTATCCCATAAGTAAGGATGAAATCCGTGGACTCGTCATATCTTTTAAAAGAAAAGGAAATTTATGCTTACCTGATAAATTTTATTTCTTTTACGATATGACGAGTCCACGGCCCACCCTGTCATTTCTAAGACAGGTATGTACTTATTTTTGTTAAACTTCAGTCACCTCTGCACCTTTGGCTTTTACTTTCTCTTTCTAATTTCGGTCGAATTACTGGAGTGGGAGAGAAGGGAGGAGATATATACAGCTCTGCTGTGGTGCTCTTTGCCACTTCCTGCTAAACAGGAGGCATAATCCCATAAGTAAGGATGAAATCCGTGGACTCGTCATATCGTAAAAAAAATTAATTTATCAGGTAAGCATACATTTCCTTTTTATTTAAAAACTGAAATGTGCATGAATGCATTTCAATTTGTGAGGGACACTACAAAAAATACATGTTTTATTAAATTAGAGCTTTTAATCTTTGCATCATAATGTCCAAAGTAAAGGATCTTTCGGAATAAATCTGTACTTTGCTGATAATTCCCAGTAGGCTTAAATGCATATTCTCAATTCTGTGGAGAAATGAAGGGTATCTGGGGCTGGACTCTCAAGTTGACCCCCTCTCAGAAATGAGACTCCGTCTTGAATTTATCAGAATACAGTTTGTCTCAGAAATTTAATTTGAAAAGACTTTTAAACTTATTACATGTATAGTTAACTATTTTCTTTTTCAAATTGATAATGCATTTGAAATGAGAGTAAGGGTCATTTTAACATCTGGTAATTTTTTTTTTTTACAGGAGTTCGGGCAGAAACCAACTCCAGAGTCGGAGGGGGTGAAGGATATGAAGCAGAAGGAGTGAGTGGCCTCCGAGCTCTTGGTGTCCGGGATTTGTCTTATAAACTTGTCTTCCTTGCCTGCCATGTATCGGCAACAAATCCAAGGGTATGTTGTATATTCTTGAAGTGTTTACATAAGAAAGACAATAGTTGCTACTGATTATCTAAATGATTTAAGACTTTTCATAAGTTAAAATATATGTAGTAGATCTCAATGCAAATTGCAAAAAGTATAAAGAATATGTATGCAAAAACTGGTTCGTATTTTAAAAGATTGGGATAAATTGACTTTAGATTGCTCTGGATGTCAAGGGACAACTCAATAACAGTTGAAAATAACTGTATAATTAAACATATCTGGAGTGCAAATGATATAGATATAAACACTAGAAAGAAAAATACAAATTAGACATTACCAGCATAAAAGTATGAAAATTAACTTATGTATATGTATTTTTCATACAAAATTATTACTTCTTTTTTTTCAGGACAGTTTGCTTTTTAATATTGTATAGCATGTAAAAACTCACAATAGTGCAACTTTGTTTTTATATTGAATTATATATTTTCCAGTTTGGTGGCAAGGATCTACATGATGAGGAACTTACAGCAGAGAGCATTAAAAACCAGATGTCTGTAAAGGAGTGGGAAAAGGTGTTTGAAATGAGTCAAGACAAAAATCTCTACCATAATCTTTGTACCAGTCTCTTCCCAACTGTACATGGTAAGTGATTTGGCTAGCTTCTGTGACTTTTACAAGTGCTAATGGCTTGTATAATCCTTCTTTCTTTTTAAAGATACGATGAGTTGTGGGATATCGCCTCCTGGTCAGCAGGAGGAGGCAAAGAGCACCATAGCAAAGCTGTATATATAGCTCCTCCCTTCCCTCCCAACCCAGTCATTCTCTTTGCCTGTGTTAGTGATAGGAAGACGTAAAGTGAGGTGTTAGTTTAGATTCTTCAATCAAGAGTTTATTATTTTTTAAGTAGTGCCAATGAGTGCTACTTTGTTCCAGGGTGTAGCCTAGACCTTATCAGTCTCTACAGTAGAGCATTTGGTGGCTTTAAAGCAATAGGAACTGGGGGGACATAATTCTCACTGCGCCTCCTATACTTATTTGCTGCCCTAATACAGATAGCCTAAGCTCTTTTAACTCAGGCTGATCTTAGTCCACAGGGCTATGGGAGGAAGAGGACCTCTGAAAACCTGCTGGACTGCCATGCTGTTGCACAGCGTTCAAGGTAAATGCTGACTTTATTAATTCTGGGGACAAAACATTCTCTCAGAAGGAAGTGAACACTACATTGCATTAATTCACATGTTAAGGGCTGAATTCAGAAGGGCTCTTATTGTGATGGGACTGTGGATACATACACTGGGGCTGGAAACAGTGTTATTACTTCCGGCAGTTGTATTATACAAATATTCAATCCTGGAAACGGCTAGTTTTTGTTTTATGGAGGAGTGGTTTTAATTTTTTTCAGAAGAACAAATGTACACATAATAGCGTAACTCTCCACTTCCGATATCTGTATTTTATTGCAAGCCGACAGGGAGGTATGTTTTTTTTTTTTTTATTTAAAGACTGGATAGCGGCTCCATTTTTTACTTAGCCGCCCGGGAGTTACTGCTTGATACGTCCACGATGGGCGGGGCTATAGTGTGATTCTGTTCCGGCTGCTCCATTTTTACTAAAGTTTAAGCACTGTTCTGTTTTAAAGGCACAGTACCACCCGGTTTCTAGTTAAACATCTTATGATGTATGAGGCCCTTCACCACTTGTTTACCTATATACTATTATCTCTACACATTTAAAGAGGACATTATTGGTTTTATTTGATATTCAGATGTCTGGGTGTTATTTCATCCATTTTTGAATGGAAAATAAGACACACAAAAATAACGTTCCTTTTTTGCTTAAAGACACAGTACCGTTTTTTGTGGGGTTCCTTTTGTTTGATACATTTAAGCTGTTTACTGTATTATGCAGCTTTGTATTTAAAATGGAACAAATGTACACATAAAATAAATATATTTTTTTTTCTGGCCCACATGCGGTGCTCTGCGGTTCCTGTCAATGTTCATAGGGATTGTGTGTACAAGACAGAGTTGCTTTAATGTACATAGCATTGTCTATTACCAGCAAGGTTAACATGATACTTGGATTATTTCTGACACAGAAATGAGGGTTTAAAGTGACAGTAATGTTTTTGTGTTAATTTTTAGTGAAACATTACACTCTCTTTTTCTGAACTTCTCCTTTTATGGCATTTACAGTTTGGGAGTAGGTTGACAATGATCACTTTATGCCGCAAACCTATAGTGTTTACTAAATGTTTGGACACACATGCAATGTCCTGCGCTGCCTTGCATACTCCGTACGGAGTCTTTCTTTGCATATCAGGCATTCTAGATTTTCCCCATGTGGACACTAACTTTTCTAGAGGAATTATGTTCACCTTAGCACAGGTGTATTCTACCCTAGTACGTTTTGTGAGTCACACGGAATGGAAAAGTCCGTATTCCCTATACTTAATGAATTGTTTCCCATATCTGTCTTAGCTAAGAAGCAGACATTCCCTAGGGTGAAAGGAGTAGTTCCCAACTTAGCTAGGAGAACTACTTTCTTTGTCTAGTTAGATTCTCAAGGGTTATCACAAAGATTGGGAAAGGGATGTACACCAAGGTTTACAATGACTTACAACTGTGTACTTTCTACCGTCCTTAACGGGTGGCATTTTGTTTTGATGCATTGTCTGGTCTTTTTAAGTCCGACTCTCTTCTGTATAAAATCCAGGATAGCATAACGGCTGTCATTTGACTAAGTTTCTTTCCTTGAAGTTCTTAAACTGAGGAGCGTAGGTTTCAGATTTTTCTGTTTCAGATCTCTGAGCCTTATGGTTAAAGCCTTTTGATACTGATGTATGTTTCAAGTCAAGAAGAGATTATCTTCTGAATTTAAAAAAAATAAAATAAGAAAAAGCCAGCTGTAGTAGCCTGATGGTTAGCTCAGCTGTCTGGCAAGCGGAAGGTTTGCAGTTTGAAACCAGCTACAGCTATTAGGTTCCAGTTAGCCTGCTGTTAAAGCAAGGACAGCATGAAGGACATGTCCCCGATCTGGGAAATAGGATTTCTCCAACATAGGTGTGTCCGGTCCACGGCGTCATCCTTACTTGTGGGATATTCTCTTCCCCAACAGGAAATGGCAAAGAGCCCAGCAAAGCTGGTCACATGATCCCTCCTAGGCTCCGCCTTCCCCAGTCATTCTCTTTGCCGTTGTACAGGCAACATCTCCACGGAGATGGCTTAGAGTTTTTTGGTGTTTAACTGTAGTTTTTATTATTCAATCAAGAGTTTGTTATTTTAAAATAGTGCTGGTATGTACTATTTACTCTGAAACAGAAAAGAGATGAAGATTTCTGTTTGTAAGAGGAAAATGATTTTAGCAACCGTTACTAAAATCGATGGCTGTTTCCACACAGGACTGTTGAGAGGAATTAACTTCAGTTGGGGGAAACAGTGAGCAGACTTTTGCTGCTTGAGGTATGACACATTTCTAACAAGACGATGTAATGCTGGAATTTGTCATTTTCCCTATGGGATCCGGTAAGCCATTTTTATTACATAAAGAAAAAAAGGGCTTCACAAGGGCTTTTAAGACTGTAGACATTTTCTGGGCTAAAACGATTGATATATAAGCATATTTTATACTTCATAGCTTTGAGGAATTATTTTATTCTTGGGAATTATGTAAAATAACCGGCAGGCACTGTATTGGACACCTTATTCTCTAGGGGCTTTCCCTAATCATAGGCAGAGCCTCATTTTCGCGCCTCTATTGCGCACTTGTTTTTGGGAAGCATGACATGCAGATGCATGTGTGAGGAGCTCTGATACATAGAAAAGACTTTCTGAAGGCGTCATTTGGTATCGTATTCCCCTTTGGGCTTGGTTGGGTCTCAGCAAAGCAGATACCAGGGACTGTATAGGGGTTAAATATAAAAACGGCTCCGGTTCCGTTATTTTAAGGGTTAAAGCTTTCAAATTTGGTGTGCAATACTTTTAAGGCTTTAAGACACTTTTTCACATTTGCAGTAATAAAGTGTGTTCAGTTTAAAATTTAAAGTGACAGTAACGGTTTTATTTTAAAACGTTTTTTGTACTTTGTTATCAAGTTTATGCCTGTTTAACATGTCTGAACTATCAGATAGACTGTGTTCTGTATGTGGGGAAGCCAAGGTTCCTTCTCATTTAAATAGATGTGATTTATGTGACACAAAATTTAGAGAAAATGATGCCCAAGATGATTCCTCAAGTGAGGGGAGTAAGCATGGTACTGCATCATCCCCTCCTTCGTCTACACCAGTCTTGCCCACACAGGAGGCCCCTAGTACATCTAGTGCGCCAATACTCCTTACTATGCAACAATTAACAGCTGTAATGGATAATTCTATCAAGAACATTTTAGCCAAAATGCCCACTTATCAGCGAAAGCGCGACTGCTCTGTTTTAGAAAATACTGAAGAGCATGAGGACGCTGATGATATTGGTTCTGAAGTGCCCCTACACCAGTCTGAGGGGGCCAGGGAGGTTTTGTCCGAGGGAGAAATTTCAGATTCAGGGAAAATTTCTCAACAAGCTGAACCTGATGTGATTACATTTAAATTTAAATTGGAACATCTCCGCGCCCTGCTTAAGGAGGTGTTATCTACTCTGGATGATTGTGAGAATTTGGTCATTCCAGAGAAATTATGTAAAATGGACAAGTTCCTAGAGGTCCCGGGGCCCCCCGAAGCTTTTCCTATACCCAAGCGGGTGGCGGACATTGTAAATAAAGAATGGGAAAGGCCCGGCATACCTTTCGTCCCTCCCCCTATATTTAAGAAATTGTTTCCTATGGTCGACCCCAGAAAGGACTTATGGCAGACAGTCCCCAAGGTCGAGGGGGCGGTTTCTACTCTAAACAAACGCACCACTATACCCATAGAAGATAGTTGTGCTTTCAAAGATCCTATGGATAAAAAATTAGAGGGTTTGCTTAAAAAGATGTTTGTTCAGCAAGGTTACCTTCTACAACCAATTTCATGCATTGTTCCTGTCACTACAGCAGCGTGTTTCTGGTTCGATTAACTAGAAAAGGCGCTCAATAAAGATTCTTCTTATGAGGAGATTTTGGACAGAATTCATGCTCTCAAATTGGCTAACTCTTTCACCCTAGACGCCACTTTGCAATTGGCTAGATTAGCGGCGAAAAATTCTGGGTTTGCTATTGTGGCGCGCAGAGCGCTTTGGCTAAAATCTTGGTCAGCGGATGCGTCTTCCAAGAACAAATTGCTTAACATTCCTTTCAAGGGGAAAACGCTGTTTGGCCCTGACTTGAAAGAGATTATTTCTGATATCACTGGGGGCAAGGGCCACGCCCTTCCTCAGGATAGGTCTTTCAAGGCCAAAAATAAACCTAATTTTCGTCCCTTTCGCAGAAACGGACCAGCCCCAAGTGCTACGTCCTCTAAGCAAGAGGGTAATACTTCTCAAGCCAAGCCAGCCTGGAGGCCAATGCAAGGCTGGAACAAAGGTAAGCAGGCCAAGAAACCTGCCACTGCTACCAAGACAGCATGAGATGTTGGCCCCCGATCCGGGACCGGATCTGGTGGGGGGCAGACTCTCTCTCTTCGCTCAGGCTTGGGCAAGAGATGTTCTGGATCCTTGGGCGCTAGAAATAGTCTCCCAAGGTTATCTTCTGGAATTCAAGGGGCTTCCCCCAAGGGGGAGGTTCCACAGGTCTCAATTGTCTTCAGACCACATAAAAAAACAGGCATTCTTACATTGTGTAGAAGACCTGTTAAAAATGGGAGTGATTCATCCTGTTCCATTAGGAGAACAAGGGATGGGGTTCTACTCCAATCTGTTCGTAGTTCCCAAAAAAGAGGGAACATTCAGACCAATCTTAGATCTCAAGATCCTAAACAAGTTTCTCAAGGTTCCATCGTTCAAAATGGAAACCATTCGAACAATTCTTCCTTCCATCCAGGAAGGTCAATTCATGACCACGGTGGATTTAAAGGATGCGTATCTACATATTCCTATCCACAAGGAACATCATCGGTTCCTAAGGTTCGCATTTCTGGACAAGCATTACCAGTTTGTGGCACTTCCGTTCGGATTAGCCACTGCTCCAAGAATTTTCACAAAGGTACTAGGGTCCCTTCTAGCGGTGCTAAGACCAAGGGGCATTGCAGTAGTACCTTACTTGGACGACATACTGATTCAAGCGTCGTCCCTTCCACAAGCAAAGGCTCACACGGACATTGTCCTGGCCTTTCTCAGATCTCACGGGTGGAAAGTGAACGTAGAAAAAAGTTCTCTATCTCTGTCAACAAGGGTTCCCTTCTTGGGAACAATAATAGACTCCTTAGAAATGAGGATTTTTCTGACAGAGGCCAGAAAATCAAAACTTCTAAACTCTTGTCAAATACTTCATTCTGTTCCTCTTCCTTCCATAGCGCAGTGCATGGAAGTAATAGGTTTGATGGTAGCGGCAATGGACATAGTTCCTTTTGCGCGAATTCATCTAAGACCATTACAACTGTGCATGCTCAGTCAGTGGAATGGGGACTATACAGACTTGTCTCCGACGATACAAGTAGATCAGAGGACCAGAGATTCACTCCGTTGGTGGCTGTCCCTGGACAACCTGTCACAGGGGATGAGCTTCCGCAGACCAGAGTGGGTCATTGTCACGACCGACGCCAGTCTGGTGGGCTGGGGCGCGGTCTGGGGACCCCTGAAAGCTCAGGGTCTTTGGTCTCGGGAAGAATCTCTTCTCCCGATAAATATTCTGGAACTGAGAGCGATATTCAATGCTCTCAAGGCTTGGCCTCAGCTAGCAAAGGCCAAGTTCATACGGTTTCAATCAGACAACATGACGACTGTTGCGTACATCAACCATCAGGGGGGAACAAGGAGTTCACTGGCGATGGAAGTGACCAAAATCATTCAATGGGCGGAGACTCACTCCTGCCACTTGTCTGCAATCCACATCCCAGGAGTGGAAAATTGGGAAGCGGGTTTTCTGAGTCGTCAGACATTTCATCCGGGGGAGTGGGAACTCCATCCGGAAATCTTTGCCCAAATTACTCAATTGTGGGGCATTCCAGACATGGATCTGATGGCCTCTCGTCAGAACTTCAAGGTTCCTTGCTACGGGTCCAGATCCAGGGATCCCAAGGCGACTCTAGTAGATGCACTAGTAGCACCTTGGACCTTCAAACTAGCTTATGTATTCCCGCCGTTTCCTCTCATCCCCAGGCTGGTAGCCAGGATCAATCAGGAGAGGGCATCGGTGATCTTGATAGCTCCTGCGTGGCCACGCAGGACTTGGTATGCAGACCTGGTGAATATGTCATCGGCTCCACCATGGAAGCTACCTTTGAGACGAGACCTTCTTGTTCAAGGTCCGTTCGAACATCCGAATCTGGTCTCACTCCAACTGACTGCTTGGAGATTGAACGCTTGATCTTATCAAAGCGAGGGTTCTCAGATTCTGTCATTGATACTCTTGTTCAGGCCAGAAAGCCTGTAACTAGAAAAATCTACCACAAAATATGGAAAAAATATATCTGTTGGTGTGAATCTAAAGGATTCCCTTGGGACAAGGTAAAAATTCCTAAGATTCTATCCTTTCTTCAAGAAGGTTTGGAGAAAGGATTATCTGCAAGTTCTTTGAAGGGACAGATTTCTGCCTTGTCTGTGTTACTTCACAAAAAGCTGGCAGCTGTGCCAGATGTTCAAGCCTTTGTTCAGGCTCTGGTTAGAATCAAGCCTGTTTACAAACCTTTGACTCCTCCTTGGAGTTTCAATTTAGTTCTTTCAGTTCTTCAGGGGGTTCCGTTTGAACCCTTACATTCCGTTGATATTAAGTTATTATCTTGGAAAGTTTTGTTTTTGGTTGCAATTTCTTCTGCTAGAAGAGTTTCAGAATTATCTGCTCTGCAGTGTTCTCCTCCTTATCTGGTGTTCCATGCAGATAAGGTGGTTTTGCGTACTAAACCTGGTTTTCTTCCGAAAGTTGTTTCTAACAAAAACATTAATCAGGAGATAGTCGTGCCTTCTTTGTGTCCGAATCCAGTTTCAAAGAAGGAACGTTTGTTGCACAATTTGGATGTAGTTCGTGCTCTAAAATTCTATTTAGATGCTACAAAGGATTTTAGACAAACATCTTCCTTGTTTGTTGTTTATTCTGGTAAAAGGAGAGGTCAAAAAGCAACTTCTACCTCTCTCTCTTTTTGGATTAAAAGCATCATCAGATTGGCTTACGAGACTGCCGGACGGCAGCCTCCTGAAAGAATCACAGCTCATTCCACTAGGGCTGTGGCTTCCACATGGGCCTTCAAGAACGAGGCTTCTGTTGATCAGATATGTAAGGCAGCGACTTGGTCTTCACTGCACACTTTTACAAAATTTTACAAATTTGATACTTTTGCTTCTTCTGAGGCTATTTTTGGGAGAAAGGTTTTGCAAGCCGTGGTGCCTTCCATCTAGGTGACCTAATTTGCTCCCTCCCTTCATCCGTGTCCTAAAGCTTTGGTATTGGTTCCCACAAGTAAGGATGACGCCGTGGACCGGACACACCTATGTTGGAGAAAACAGAATTTATGTTTACCTGATAAATTACTTTCTCCAACGGTGTGTCCGGTCCACGGCCCGCCCTGGTTTTTTAATCAGGTCTGATAATTTATTTTCTTTAACTACAGTCACCACGGTATCATATGATTTCTCCTATGCAAATATTCCTCCTTTACGTCGGTCGAATGACTGGGGAAGGCTGAGCCTAGGAGGGATCATGTGACCAGCTTTGCTGGGCTCTTTGCCATTTCCTGTTGGGGAAGAGAATATCCCACAAGTAAGGATGACGCCGTGGACCGGACACACCGTTGGAGAAAGTAATTTATCAGGTAAACATAAATTCTGTTTTTATAGGGGACAGAATTTTCAGTTTTTCGTTCAGGCTTGGATTCGAGATGCTCAGAATCCCTGGACAATGGAAAATTATGCTTCAGGGATTCGCAGTGGTCTGGTTCTGCTTTCAGATTTCTGCAGACCAGTTAAAGAGAGAGGCGTTTTTACATTGTGTAAGAGGCCTCTCCTCCATGGAAGTACTTAGTCTGTTCCGATGCAGGAACAGGGGCAGAATTCTTATTCAATTCCGTTTGGAATTCCCCAAGAGGGAGGGAACCCTCAGACCTATCTTTGACTTCGAGAGTCTGAGCAAGTTTTCCCAGAGTTCTCTCTTTCAGGATGGAAACTATTCGTACCATCTTTCCATTGATCTTGGAGGGTCAATTTGTGATGAGGGTGGATCTACAGGACACATTTCTTTATGTTCCTATTTCACAGAGATCGTCACAAGTTCCCGACTTTGTGACTTTCTGGGCAAACACCTTCTGGTCGTGACCTTCCTTTTTGGTCTGGCCACGGCTTCCAGAATTTCCAAAGGTTCCGGGGTTTTTCTGCTGGCGGTTCTGAGACCGCGGAGCATTGCGGTGGCGCCTTATCTGGCCGATATTCTAATCTAAGAGTCATATTGTCGGTAAACAAGGTCCAATTCTAACATTGTTTTATCTTTCCTGTATAATCACGGGTGGCAGGTAAATCTGGAACCAAGGAGCTAATGTAGCCTAGTGGTTAGCTTTGTGGCTTTGCAATTTAAAGGTTGTTGGTTCATATCCAGGTGCTGGATGCCCAATTGTTAAAGGAGTTTTTTTTAGTTCCGAAGGCAAGGGTACCCTTCTTGGGGACTCTAATCGAATCTATTTCCACGAGAGTGTTTTTCTGGCAGAAGTCGGAAAATCAGAGATTCTGAAATACATGTCGAGCCCTTCAATATACTCTTGTGTGAATCCAAGGGCTACTCATGGAGTAGGGTTAGGATTCCTAGGCTTTTGTCTTTTCTCCAAGAAAGATTGGAGAAGGGGTTGTCAAGTTCCTTAAAGGGACAGATTTCTGCTTTAACTATTTTGTTACACAAGCGTCTGGCATATGTTTCATATGTACAATCTTTTTGTCAGGCTCTGACTAGAATCAGGCCTGTATTTAGACCAATTGCTCCTCCTTGGAGTTTAAATTTAGTTCTTAAAAGTTCTTCAAGGGGTTCAGTTTGAACCTATTCATTCCATAGATATTAAGTTATTATCTTGGAAAGTTTTATTTCTGGTTGCTATTTCTTCTGCTCGAAGAGTACCTGAGCTTTCAGCATTACAGTATTATTCTCCTTATCTGCTTTTCTATTCGGGTAAGGTGGTGTTACGTACTAAACCTGGTTTTCTTTCTAAAGTTGTTTCAAACAAGAATATTAAGCAGGGGATTGTTGTTCCTTCCTTGGGTCCTAATCCTTCTTCTAAGAAGGAATGTCTGTTACAAAGTTTAGACGTAGCCCGTGCTTTGAAGTTCTACTTACAAGCAACTAAGGATTTTCGTTGAACGCCTTCCTAGGTTGTCATTTTTTCAGGGAAACATAGGGGTCAGAAAGCTACGGCTACCTCTTTCTTTTTGGCTGAAGAGTATCATCCGTTTTGCATATGAGACTGCTGGACAGCAGCCTCCTGAAAGTTTTACGGCTCTTTCCACTAGGGCTATGGTTTTTTCATGGGTATTCCAAAATGATGCTTCTGTTAAACAGATTTGCAAGGCCGCAACTTGGTCGTCTCTTCACACTTTTTCTAAATTTTACAAATTTGATACCTTTGCCTCGGCTGAGGCTGTTTTTTTGGGGGAAAGTTCTTTAAGCAGTGGTGCCTTCCGTTTAGGTTCCCTGTCTTGTCCCTCCCTTTTCATCCGTGTCCTATAGCTTTGGTATTGTATCCCACAAGTAAGGATGAAATCCGTGGACTCAACGTATCTTTAAAAAGAAAATTTATGCTTACCTGATAAATTTGTTTCTTTTTAGATACGTTGAGTCCACGGCCCGCCCTGTTCTTTTAAGACAGGTTGTTAATTTTTGTAAACTTCAGACACCTCTGCACCTTGGCTTTTCCTTTCTCTTCCTAACTTCAGTCGAATGACTGGATTGGGAGGGAAGGGAGGAGCTATATATACAGCTTTGTTGTGGTGCTCTTTGCCTCCTCCTGCTGACCAGGAGGCGATATCCCACAAGTAAGGATGAAATCCGTTTCTCTTTACTTGTGGGATATTCTCATTCCCTACAGGAAGTAGCAAAGAGAGCACACAGCAAAGCTGTCCATATAGCTCTAGCTCCACCCCCCAGTCATTCTCTTTGCTGGCTCTAAGCACTAGGGTCTCTCGGGAGTGTAAAGTGAATGTGGTGTTAGAATTGTAGTTTTATTATCTTCAATCAAAAGTTTATTTTAAATGGTACCGGCTTGTACTATTTACTCTCTAGCAGAAAAGTGATGAAGATTTCTGCTGAGAGGAAAATGATTTTAGCATGTTGTAACTAAAATCCACTGTTCCCACACAGGACTGAGGAGTACCAGAAAACTTCAGTTGGGGGGAACAGTTTGCAGGGTGATCTGCAATAAGGTATGTTCAGTCATTTATTTCTAGACAAGACTGAGATAATGCTAGAAGAGACTGGCAAGATCCCCATGAGGGGAGAGTAAGCTATGTTATCAGACTTAGTAAGGAATTTCAAGCTTACACAATAGGGCTAATATACTGGTTGGCACTTATTCAGGGCAATCGATTGTTTGGCTAAGGAAAAATCGTTTTGCAAGACACTTTGAAAGCCCTTTTGGGTTCTTTCTGGGGTTATTACCACATGGCTGTTTTTTAGTCACTTAGCAGTGATTTACTAGGCCTCTCAGCTCCAGAGTAGAGTGGTAGGGGCCTTAGAATTGCAGAGAAGTTCATGCTGTTTCACATGGAGGGTCCTGCTGATGTTTGAGGGCCTAAAAGAAGCTATATTTCCCCAAATCTGATCCCTAAGGGCAGGTAGGGCCACTGCAAGGCTGTGGTAAGGTGCTGTAGTGATTTAACTGGGTGTTGGCTTTAGGCTGCTCCGGTTTGGGCATTAAGGGGTTAATCGTTTTGAAACTTGTGGTGCAATCTTATTAAGGCTTTAGCTACATACTGTGAAAATTTCAGAAAGATTGATGCATTTTCTCTTGCAAGGTGTATCCAGTCCACGGATTCATCCTTTACTTGTGGGATATTCTCATTCCCTACAGGAAGTGGCAAAGAGAGCACACAGCAAAGCTGTCCATATAGCTCCCCCTCTAGCTCCACCCCCCAGTCATTCTCTTTGCCGGCTCTAAGCACTAGGGTCTCTCTACGGGAGGGTAAAGTGAATGTGGTGTTAGATTTGTAGTTTTATATCTTCAATCAAGAGTTTGTTATTTTTAAATGGTACCGGTTCGTAGTATTTACTCTCTAGCAGAAAAGTGATGAAGAATTCTGCTGAGAGGAAAATGATTTTAGCATGTTGTAACTAAAATCCACTGCTGTTCCCACACAGGACTGAGGAGTACCAGAAAACTTCAGTTGGGGGGAACAGTTTGCAGGCTTGACTGCAATGAGGTATGTTCAGTCAATTATTTCTAGACAAGACTGAGATAATGCTAGAAGACTGACAAGATCCCCATGTCGGGAGGGTAAGCTATGTTCTGAGACTTAGTATAGAATTGAATGCTTACATCACAGGGCTAAATAGGCTGGTTGACACTAATGCAGGGCAATCGATTATTTATTTAAGAACTTTGGAGTGTTTTACTGGGGTTATTATCCACATGGCATAAATTTAGTCACTTAGAAGTGATTTTTGTAGGCCTCACAACTCCGGCGTGGAGTGGGAGGGGCCTAATTTCGCGCCTCAGATGCGCACTTAGAATTGAAAGACTGTTCATGCTGCTTCACATGGAGGGTCCAGCTGCTGATTGAGGGCCTGAAAGAAGCTTTATTCCCCCAAATCTGATCCCTAAGGGCAGGTAGGGCTACAGCAGTAAGCTGTGGCAAGGTGCTGTAGTTAATTAACCGGTTGTTGGCTTTAGGCTGCTCCGGTTTGGGCATTAAGGGGTTAATCGTTCTGAAACTTGTGGTGCAATCATATTAAAGCCTTAGGTACATACTGTGCATTTTTCACTGTTTTGTAAAATTGTGTGCTTTTTATTTCTTAAAGGCACAGTAACGTTTTTTCAAATTGTGTTTTTTATTTGATTAAAGTGTTTTCCAAGCCTGCTTGTGTATACTACTAGTCTGTTAAACATGTCTGACACTAAGGAAAATCCTTGTTCAATGTGTTTAGAAGCCATGGTGGAACCCCCTCTCAGAATGTGTCCCAATTGCACTAATATGTCTATACACTTTAAAGATCATATTGTTGCATTTAAAAGTGTGGCCCTAGATGATTCTCAGACTGAAAGTAATGAGGATAGTTCGCCTACCTCTCCCCATGTATCACAACCAGTTACGCCCGCTCAAACGATGCCTAGTACCTCTAGTGCGTCTGCCCCTATTACATTGCAACAACTAGCGACAGTCATGGATAATTCCCTTGCGGCCTTTCTATCCAAACTGCCAGTTTTTCCTGCAAAGCGCGATAGCTCTGTTTTAAGAACAGATTATGAGCAGTCTGAAGCTTTGGTAGCCTTATCTGATGTACCCTCACAACACTCCGAAGTGGGGTGAGGGATTTGATGTCTGAGGGAGAAATTTCCGACTCAGGAAAGGTTTCTCATCAGGCAGAGTCAGATTCATTAGCGTTTAAATTTAAACTGGAACACCTCTGCGTATTGCTCAGGGAGATATTAGCCACTCTGGATGATTGTGACCCTATGGTGGTCCCAGAGAAATTGTGTAAAATGGACAAGTACCTAGAGGTCCCTGTATACACTGATGCGTTTCCGATCCCCAAAAGGGTTGTGGATATTGTTACTAGGGAGTGGGATAGACCAGGTGTCCCTTTTGTTCCCCCCCCCCCCCCTATTTTTAAGAAAATGTTCCCCATAACTGACCCCAGACGGGTCTCGTGGCAGACGGTCCCTAAGGTAGAGGGGGCTGTTTCTTCACTTGCTAAGCGCACAACCATACCAATTGAAGACAGTTGTGCTTTTAAAGATCCTATGGATAAAAAGTTAGAAGGTTTACTTAAGAATTTTTGTTCAACAAGGTTTCCTTCTCCAACCTATTGCCTGCATTATTCCTGTAACTACTGCAGCGGCTTTCTGGTTTGAGGCGCTGGAGGAGTCGCTCCAGACGGAGACCTCATATGACGAAATTATGGATAGAATTAAGGCTCTAAAGCTGGCTAATTCTTTTATCACAGATGCCGCTTTGCAATTAGCTAATTTAGCGGCAAAAAATTCAGGTTTCGCCATTATGGCGCGCAGAGCACTTTGGCTCAAGTCATGGTCGGCCGATGTGTCGTCAAAATCCAAATTATTAAATATCCCTTTCATGGGAAAGACCCTTTTCGGGCCAGAATTGAAAGAGATTATTTCAGAAATCACCGGGGGAAAGGGCCATGCTCTCCCTCAGGACAAGCCCTTTAAGGCTAGAAACAAAGCTAATTTTCGTTCCTTTCGTAACTTCAGGAGCGGTCCCGCTTCAGCCTCTACAGCTGCAAAGCAAGAGGGTAACGCTTCACAGCCCAAGGCATCCTGGAAGCCTTACCAGGGCTGGAACAAGGGTAAACAGGCCAAAAAGCCTGCAGCTGCCACCAAGACAGCATGAAGGGGTAGCCCCCGATCCGGGACCGGATATAGTAGGGGGCAGACTCTCTTCGCTCAGGCCTGGGCAAGAGATGTACACGATCCTTGGGCATTAGAGATTGTAGCCCAGGGATACCTACTAGAATTCAAGGACTCTCCTCCAAGGGGAAGGTTCCACATTTCTCGTCTGTCTACAGATCAGACAAAGAAAGAGGTGTTTTTACGCTGTGTAGAAGATCTACATCCAATGGGAGTGATCCACCCAGTTCCAATTGCAGAGCAAGGACTGGGGTTTTACTCAAGCCTGTTTGTGGTTCCCAAAAAAGAAGGAACTTTCAGACCAATCCTGGATCTCAAAATTCTAAACAAATTCCTCAGAGTCCCATCATTCAAGATGGAGACCATTCGGACAATCTTACTAATGATCCAGGAGGGTCAATATATGACTACCGTGGATCTAAAGGATGCATATCTGCACATTCCTATCCTCAAAGATCACCAGTTTCTCAGGTTCGCCTTTCTGGACAAGCATTTTCAGTTTGTGGCTCTTCCCTTCGGGTTGGCCACTGCTCCCAGAATTTTCACAAAGGTGCTAGGGTCCCTCCTGGCGGTTCTAAGACCACGGGGCATAGCAGTGGCGCCTTACCTAGACGACATCTTAATTCAGGCGTCGACTTTCCAAAGAACCAAGTCTCACACGGAGATTGTATTGGCCTTTCTGAGGTCTCACGGGTGGAAGGTGAACATCAAAAAAGAGTTCTCCCTCCACCCTCACAAGAGTTCCATTCCTAGGAACCCTGATAGACTCGGTAGAAATGAAAATATTTCTGACGGAGGTCAGAAAGCTAAAACTCTTAACTACTTGCCGAGCTCTTTATTCCATTCCTCGGCCATCTGTGGCTCAGTGCATGGAGACAATCGGACTAATGGTTGCGGCAATGGACATAGTCCCTTTTGCTCGGATACTCCTCAGACCACTGCAACTATGCATGCTCAAACAGTGGAATGGGGATTATGCAGATTTGTCTCCTCAAATTCAGTTGGACCAGGAGACCAGAGATTCTCTTCTCTGGTGGTTGTCTCAGGATCACCTGTCTCAAGGAATATGTTTCCGCAGGCCAGAGTGGATCATTGTAACGACCGACGCCAGTCTATTAGGCTGGGGTGCGGTCTGGGACTCCCTGAAAGCTCAGGGCTTATGGTCTCGGGAAGAAACTCTTCTCCCGATAAACATTCTGGAACTGAGGGCGATATTCAGGCATGGCCTCAACTAGCGGCGGCCAAATTCATCAGATTTCAGTCGGACAACATCACGACTGTAGCTTACGTCAATCATCAGGGGGGAACAAGGGTTCCCTAGCGATGACGGAAGTAACCAAAATAATCAGGTGGGCCGAGGATCAATCCTGCCATCTCTCAGCAATTCACATCCCAGGAGTAGACAACTGGGAGGCGGATTTTCTAAGTCGTCAGACTTTTCACCCGGGGGAGTGGGAACTCTGAAACCAAGGTAAGCGCGGTGTAGCTGCATCCGGAACCGGCACATACGAAGATCACACCAAGTCCTCCAATGAGAGTGGCTGAGAGAGTGCCGTAGCCAGCGATATGACTCAAGATCGCCCAAAGGTAAAATAGGAAAGAGAGCGGCAGGCACTACAAAAACCAAGCGGGCTGACACTAAAGTTTGAAAAATCAAAAAAAAAAACTTTAATGAAAGTTATCTCAAAAGTTAACAGTTAAGGCAGAACACAAGTACAGGGGGGTAAAAAAAATTGTGACAAGGAAGGCCTGACGCGTTTCGCGCCCCCTAGTGGCGCTTAATCATAGGCTACAGCACTAGGTAAGAGATACCTATTTAAAGGGAAAACCATTAACCCTAGACGTGCAGAAAATAATTTAAAAACATTATAAATTGTTAAAAACATTGGCACACTTACAGTGGGAATAATATACAAGATTGTATATATATATACAGGTTTCTATAATACAACAAGCAACAAGGTTTGAACTTAGACTGCCTGAATTAAAAGATGATAACGGATGTTAATATACGGAGAGGAGTTTAGTAAGAACTAGTATACTATATGCTTTTTAACTAATATGGTCAATTCGCTTAATTTTTATAATGAAGACAAGCAATAAAAAAAGCAGTATATAGATAATAAATATATTATATGTATATCCAACAGAACTTAGTTGTCTATTAGGTAATTCACATCACATTCTTTGTTCATTCCAAAGGGTTGCCGTGTATTTAGCTTTATTATCCAAAATATCTCCTTTTTATCTAGTATATGTTGTCTGTTACCTCCTCTAATAGGAATTCTAGCTATGTCTATAATTTGGACGGACATATCTGCCAAATGTGTGAAATGTAAACCATTAAAATGACTTGCTACTGCAGAGTCCTTACAATAGTTTTTGACATCTCTCATATGCTCTCCAAACCTTGTTCTGACTTCACGTGAGGTTTTTCCCACGTACTGACATTTACAAATATTACAAGTCAGAAGATAAATAGCAAACTTAGTTTTGCAGTTAGCATAAAAGTCTATAACATATTTCCCATGATCTACACTCGAGGAGAATTGAGTGCCTTTAATAAGGTTAGGGCAGGTATGACAATCCCTACTACCACATTTGTGAACACCCTTTCTAGATAGCCAATCCCCTGACGGGGTACTTTTTGTGTCCAAGACCAGACTGGGAGAAAGTACCTTCCCCAGTGTCTTGGGTTTTTTTGGGACAAACCTGAAATTTTTTACCAGTGGTTTAAGAATGTCATCTCCCAATAATAAATGGGAATGTTTCTTTAAGATTTTAACCACAGCATTGTAATGCATTGAGTATTCTGTGGTGAAAATAATACTCTCATTAGTGCCCAATTTAGACTCATTTTTGTTGTTAATAGGTTTATTCTTATACTTTTTTACTGCCAGTCTCGATTGTTCGAGTTTTCTTGGATTGTAACCTCTCTTAATTAACCTCTCTTTCAATTCTAGAGACTGTGTTTCATATATAAGATCGCTTTTGGTGTTCCTGCGAAGCCTAATAAACTGCCCTCTTGGTATGGCTTTCTTTACATGTTCTGGGTGCTGTGATGCGGCATGCAGAATGGTATTTCCTGCTACTGGTTTCCTGTACGTTTGGGTCACAATTTGATTGTCTATAATTTTCAATGTTAAATCTAAGTAGTTGATTTGCAACCCATTTAATTCACCTGTAAATTGCAAACCCATTAAGTTGTTACTTAGATAAGACAATAAATCATCCAAAACAACAGATTTCTTCTCATTGTTAACTATCATGAGCAAATCATCTATGTAACGAACAAAAAGTACTACTTGATCCATCCAGGGGTTATTACTTGAAAAAACATATGTTAATTCCCACCATGAAACATAAATATTAGCAAAAGCCGGGGCAAATTTTGCCCCCATGGCGGTCCCCCTTATTTGTAAGTAGTACTCTTTGTTAAACATAAAATAATTATGCGAGAGCAAAAATTGTAAAATTTCACATATGTAGTGTCTTTCCTGATCACTCAAGTTTGTTTCTCTCTTTAAAAAATAGTCCACAGCACTAATGCCTGAGTGCTGGGGTATGCTGGTATATAAAGAAACTATATCCGCAGTTATCCAACTGTAGTTGGACTGCCATTGGATGGTGTCCAATGTTGTTAGCAAGTGAGATGTGTCTCTTAAGTAGCTAAGTTGTCTTTGTGCAATGGGCTGTAGTATAGTATCTACCCATTCTCCTAAAGGTTCCAGTAAAGACCCTATGCCCGCTATAATGGGCCTGCCCGGTGGATGTTGAATATTCTTATGTATTTTGGGTACATGATGGAACAGAGGAGTAATTGGGTGTTCTGGAATTAATAAATCTACATCCTCTTCTTTAAAGATGCCCAAAATAATGCCATCGGCAACAAGTTTGGTGATTTCTTTTTTAAAAGTATGTACTGGATTGTATGGCAACAACCTATAGACACTATTATCTGAAAGCTGCCTCTGGGCCTCTTCAAAATAGTATGATTTATCCATGACAACGATGCTGCCACCCTTATCCGAATTTCTGATGACAATGTCATCGTTATTTTTCAAAGTATTAATAGCTGAACGCTCTGTGAAATTCATATTCTGGGTGGCAGCATCGCCGCCTGTACTGACATCAGCTTCAAGTTTAAGTATGTCCTCTTGGACTAGTCTATGGTAGGCATTGACCATAGGGCCCCTAAAGTTAATAGGATAAAACTTAGACCTATATTTATTTGGTCTTCCTAATTTCTCTGTTGAGCTCTCCTGGTCAGTGCCCCCCATACTGTATAACTCATTAAGTGTTGCTACAGAGCACGCATCTATGAATGGTAAATGTGGAACAACTGCATTAGATTTAGGAATAGGCAACATTATATTATCCTGATCATCATTAGTATTAGACAAAGCAAAAAACCTTTTCAAAGACAGTTTTCGTATAAATTTGTTCACATCCAAAAGTGTATTAAAGCATGAAAGCCTATTGGTTGGAGCAAAGCCCAAACCTTTTGATAACACAGCAATTTCACTATCTTTCAACTGATGTTTTGAAATATTAATAACATTAAGTCCTTCTTCTGTGCATAGTGGTGTTGGAATTATTGCTTCTGCCCCCTTTTCATCTTGATCTTTCTTTTTTCTTCCTTTGCGCCATCTTCGTCTGTATTTTTTCCTTTTTCTGAACTTTTCCTTATTTTCAGACGTGTCGCCGGTTGTTCTTCCAAGTCTTCCCCCAACTGCACCTGTAAAAAAGCACATGAGGGTGGAGGAGTAGGAGAAGAGGGAGGAGAAGAAGCAGGAGAGGAAGATGAAGCAGTTGAGGAGCAGAAAGAAGAAATAGAGGAGACTGCTGAGATGTTAGCTTCTGAATCCGTGGACTCTCCCTCTGAAGCACTGAATGCCACTTTCCTGGCTTTCTTGTTCTTATTTTTAAGGATAGATTTAGGAACTTGTTTAGTTGGATCCTTATCATTCCCTTTTTCCTTGTGCTTATTTTTCATCTGTTGTTTAATTTTCCACGACTTGTTTTTTCGTTCACGTTGCTGTTGGCGCACCTCTGCCCAGTTATAAACTTTATCCTGATCATAATCATCTTTGTCACGTATAAATTTAGTTCCCTTTCTAGAGGCTTGTTCCTGATCACATCTCTTAAGGGTCTCATCCAATTTCTTCTTGTGCTCTAAGTATTTGGAGCTTACTTCCAAAGGTTTGAGGTCCTCTTTAATATTATCCACTTCTGCTTTGAGCTTCGTTCTTTTTTTCTCTTTAACTCTAATCAATACCTTGATGAGTTTAAATGAGCACTCTGTGAGTGCTATATTCCAATCCTCCATATCCAGAGGATCTTCAAAGTCAAAAGATGGATATTTCTTAATTCTAAGACCCCTTGGGATTCTTTCCGCTTCCACATATTTATTGAATGCAACAATATCCCACATCAGGCGTAAATCAGAAATTAGAATCTTTTGTAAGGCTTTGAAATTGGTTTTTAAGCTAGACTCCTCAATATCACTTTCTGCTTTAGAGAAAATTTTATTGAAAAAATCCTCTCTATTATACATATCAAACATGTCAATAGTCTCTTCCACATTGCTGTTAGTATCTGAATCCTGAATAGAATGGGTGAAATCTGTTCCCAAACCCTCCCTGTTTGTGTCTGCCATTTTTAAAGAACTGTATGTTATTTTATAGCCCTTTGGATTATATCCCAGCTAGATGCTCAAAGGAAAATGCCGGTATTTTTAATGCTTAGAATGTCCCAACCATAATACAGCAAGGATTAGTACAGACAGATCCTTAAGCTATTATCCCAACAGGTAAAACTTTCACGCTACAAAAAACACTAGAGAGCGAAAACAAATTAACTCACAGTGTGTAGCTTCAGAAGGTTGTCCGGACAAGGATGAAGGCGGTCTGGGTTATTCTATGGTCGGACGGCTTGCCAAGCGCTGTTAGGAGAGTCGAATTGCTACACGCTGAAACCAAGGTAAGCGCGGTGTAGCTGCATCCGGAACCGGAACCGGCACATACGAAGATCACACCAAGTCCTCCAATGAGAGTGGCTGAGAGAGTGCCGTAGCCAGCTATATGACTCAAGATCGCCCAAAGGTAAAATAGGAAAGAGAGCGGCAGGCACTACAAAAACAAGAACAAGAAAGCCAGGAAAGAAAGCCAGGAAAGTGGCATTCAGTGCTTCAGAGGGAGAGTCCACGGATTCAGAAGCTAACATCTCAGCAGTCTCCTCTATTTCTTCTTTCTGCTCCTCAACTGCTTCATCTTCCTCTCCTGCTTCTTCTCCTCCCTCTTCTCCTACTCCTCCACCCTCATGTGCTTTTTTACAGGTGCAGTTGGGGGAAGACTTGGAAGAACAACCGGCGACACGTCTGAAAATAAGGAAAAGTTCAGAAAAAGGAAAAAATACAGACGAAGATGGCGCAAAGGAAGAAAAAAGAAAGATCAAGATGAAAAGGGGGCAGAAGCAATAATTCCAACACCACTATGCACAGAAGAAGGACTTAATGTTATTAATATTTCAAAACATCAGTTGAAAGATAGTGAAATTGCTGTGTTATCAAAAGGTTTGGGCTTTGCTCCAACCAATAGGCTTTCATGCTTTAATACACTTTTGGATGTGAACAAATTTATACGAAAACTGTCTTTGAAAAGGTTTTTTGCTTTGTCTAATACTAATGATGATCAGGATAATATAATGTTGCCTATTCCTAAATCTAATGCAGTTGTTCCACATTTACCATTCATAGATGCGTGCTCTGTAGCAACACTTAATGAGTTATACAGTATGGGGGGCACTGACCAGGAGAGCTCAACAGAGAAATTAGGAAGACCAAATAAATATAGGTCTAAGTTTTATCCTATTAACTTTAGGGGCCCTATGGTCAATGCCTACCATAGACTAGTCCAAGAGGACATACTTAAACTTGAAGCTGATGTCAGTACAGGCGGCGATGCTGCCACCCAGAATATGAATTTCACAGAGCGTTCAGCTATTAATACTTTGAAAAATAACGATGACATTGTCATCAGAAATTCGGATAAGGGTGGCAGCATCGTTGTCATGGATAAATCATACTATTTTGAAGAGGCCCAGAGGCAGCTTTCAGATAATAGTGTCTATAGGTTGTTGCCATACAATCCAGTACATACTTTTAAAAAAGAAATCACCAAACTTGTTGCCGATGGCATTATTTTGGGCATCTTTAAAGAAGAGGATGTAGATTTATTAATTCCAGAACACCCAATTACTCCTCTGTTCCATCATGTACCCAAAATACATAAGAATATTCAACATCCACCGGGCAGGCCCATTATAGCGGGCATAGGGTCTTTACTGGAACCTTTAGGAGAATGGGTAGATACTATACTACAGCCCATTGCACAAAGACAACTTAGCTACTTAAGAGACACATCTCACTTGCTAACAACATTGGACACCATCCAATGGCAGTCCAACTACAGTTGGATAACTGCGGATATAGTTTCTTTATATACCAGCATACCCCAGCACTCAGGCTTTAGTGCTGTGGACTATTTTTTAAAGAGAGAAACAAACTTGAGTGATCAGGAAAGACACTACATATGTGAAATTTTACAATTTTTGCTCTCGCATAATTATTTTATGTTTAACAAAGAGTACTACTTACAAATAAGGGGGACCGCCATGGGGGCAAAATTTGCCCCGGCTTTTGCTAATATTTATGTTTCATGGTGGGAATTAACATATGTTTTTTCAAGTAATAACCCCTGGATGGATCAAGTAGTACTTTTTGTTCGTTACATAGATGATTTGCTCATGATAGTTAACAATGAGAAGAAATCTGTTGTTTTGGATGATTTATTGTCTTATCTAAGTAACAACTTAATGGGTTTGCAATTTACAGGTGAATTAAATGGGTTGCAAATCAACTACTTAGATTTAACATTGAAAATTATAGACAATCAAATTGTGACCCAAACGTACAGGAAACCAGTAGCAGGAAATACCATTCTGCATGCCGCATCACAGCACCCAGAACATGTAAAGAAAGCCATACCAAGAGGGCAGTTTATTAGGCTTCGCAGGAACACCAAAAGCGATCTTATATATGAAACACAGTCTCTAGAATTGAAAGAGAGGTTAATTAAGAGAGGTTACAATCCAAGAAAACTCGAACAATCGAGACTGGCAGTAAAAAAGTATAAGAATAAACCTATTAACAACAAAAATGAGTCTAAATTGGGCACTAATGAGAGTATTATTTTCACCACAGAATACTCAATGCATTACAATGCTGTGGTTAAAATCTTAAAGAAACATTCCCATTTATTATTGGGAGATGACATTCTTAAACCACTGGTAAAAAATTTCAGGTTTGTCCCAAAAAAACCCAAGACACTGGGGAAGGTACTTTCTCCCAGTCTGGTCTTGGACACAAAAAGTACCCCGTCAGGGGATTGGCTATCTAGAAAGGGTGTTCACAAATGTGGTAGTAGGGATTGTCATACCTGCCCTAACCTTATTAAAGGCACTCAATTCTCCTCGAGTGTAGATCATGGGAAATATGTTATAGACTTTTATGCTAACTGCAAAACTAAGTTTGCTATTTATCTTCTGACTTGTAATATTTGTAAATGTCAGTACGTGGGAAAAACCTCACGTGAAGTCAGAACAAGGTTTGGAGAGCATATGAGAGATGTCAAAAACTATTGTAAGGACTCTGCAGTAGCAAGTCATTTTAATGGTTTACATTTCACACATTTGGCAGATATGTCCGTCCAAATTATAGACATAGCTAGAATTCCTATTAGAGGAGGTAACAGACAACATATACTAGATAAAAAGGAGATATTTTGGATAATAAAGCTAAATACACGGCAACCCTTTGGAATGAACAAAGAATGTGATGTGAATTACCTAATAGACAACTAAGTTCTGTTGGATATACATATAATATATTTATTATCTATATACTGCTTTTTTTATTGCTTGTCTTCATTATAAAAATTAAGCGAATTGACCATATTAGTTAAAAAGCATATAGTATACTAGTTCTTACTAAACTCCTCTCCGTATATTAACATCCGTTATCATCTTTTAATTCAGGCAGTCTAAGTTCAAACCTTGTTGCTTGTTGTATTATAGAAACCTGTATATATATATACAATCTTGTATATTATTCCCACTGTAAGTGTGCCAATGTTTTTAACAATTTATAATGTTTTTAAATTATTTTCTGCACGTCTAGGGTTAATGGTTTTCCCTTTAAATAGGTATCTCTTACCTAGTGCTGTAGCCTATGATTAAGCGCCACTAGGGGGCGCGAAACGCGTCAGGCCTTCCTTGTCACATTTTTTTTACCCCCCTGTACTTGTGTTCTGCCTTAACTGTTAACTTTTGAGATAACTTTCATTAAAGTTTTTTTTTTTGATTTTTCAAACTTTAGTGTCAGCCCGCTTGGTTTTTGTAGTGCCTGCCGCTCTCTTTCCTATTTTACCTTTGAGTGGGAACTCTACCCGGAGTTATTTGTCCAGCTGACTCAGCTATGGGGCACCCCAGAGTTGGATCTGATGGCGTCCCGTCAGAACACCAAACTTCCTATTTACGGGTCCAGGTCCCGGGATCCCAAGGCGGTATTGTTAGATGGTCTAGCAGCGCCTTGGTCCTTCAATCTGGCTTATGTTTTTCCACCGTTTCCTCTCCTCCCGCGTCTGGTTGCCAGAATCAAGCAGGAGAAGGCTTCGGTGATTCTTATAGCGCCTGCGTGGCCACGCAGGCCTTGGTATGCAGACCTAGTGGACATGTCGTCTGTCCCACCATGGACACTGCCAATGAGGCAGGATCTTCTAATACAGGGTCCGTTCAAGCATCCAAATTTAGTTTAGGATTCCCTTTCTCCAAGAAGGATTGTCAGTTAGTTCCTTAAAAAGGACAAATATCTGCTTTATCTATCCTGTTACACAAGCGTCTGGCAGAGGTACCAGACGTTCAAGCGTTTGCTCAGGCTTTAGTCAGAATCAAGCCTGGCTATAAACCTGTGACTCCGCCATGGAGTTTGAATCTAGTTCTTTCAGTTCTTCAAGGGTTTCCGTTTGAACCTTTACATTCCATAGACATTAAGTTGTTATCTTGGAAAGTTTTGTTTTTGATAGTTATCTCTTCTGCTCGAAGAGTTTCAGAATTATCTGCCTTACAGTGTGATTCACCTTACCTGGTGTTCAACATAGATAAGGTAGTTTTGCGTATCAAGCCTGGTTTTCTTCCTAAAGTTGTTTCTAACAAGAATATTAACCAGGAAATAGTTGTTCCTTCTCTGTGTCCTAATCCATCTTCGAAGAAGGAACGTCTATTACACAATCTTGATGTAGTTCGTGCTTTAAAGTTCTATTTACAAGCAACTAAGGTTTCAGACAAACATCTTCCTTGTTTGTTATCTATTCTGGTTAGAGGAGAGGTCAGAAAGCGACTGCTACCTCTCTTTCCTTTTGGCTGAAAAGCATCATCCGTTTGGCCTATGAGACTGCTGGCCAGCAGCCTCCTGAAAGAATTACTGCTCATTTTACCAGAGCAGTGGCTTCCACATGGGCTTTCAAAAATGAGGCTTCTGTTGAACAGATTTGTAAGGCAGCGACTTGGTCTTCACTGCATACTTTTGCCAAATTTTACAAATTCGATACTTTTGCTTCTTCGGAGGCTATTTTTGGGAGAAAGGTTTTGCAAGCAGTGGTGCCTTCCGTTTAAGGTACCTGTCTTGTTCCCTCCCTTCATCCGTGTCCTAAAGCTTTGGTATTGCTATCCCACAAGTAAAGGATGAATCCGTGGACTGGATACACCTTGCAAGAGAAAACAGAATTTATGCTTACCTGATAAATTACTTTCTCTTGCGGTGTATCCAGTCCACGGCCCGCCCTGGCATTTAAGTCAGGTAAAAAATGTTTTGTTTAAACTACAGTCGCCACTGCACCCTATGGTTTCTCCTTTTTCTTCCTAACCTTTGGTCGAATGACTGGGGGGTGGAGCTAGAGGGGGAGCTATATGGACAGCTTTGCTGAGTGCTCTTTGCTACTTCCTGTAGGGAATGAGAATATCCCACAAGTAAAGGATGAATCCGTGGACTGGATACACTGCAAGAGAAAGTAATTTATCAGGTAAGCATAAATTCTGTTTTATCAGGTAAGCATATATTTTCCTTTTTATTTATTTTTTAAATCTAGGCAATGACGAAGTAAAGAGAGGCATTCTGCTAATGCTGTTTGGTGGTGTCCCTAAAACCACAATGGAAGGCACCTCTCTGCGTGGTGACATTAATGTGTGCATTGTTGGGGATCCAAGTACAGCAAAAAGCCAGTTCCTCAAGTAAGTATTACTCAAGTTCATAGTTCCAGTTAAATGTAATACACTTCTTACAAAACCATATGAATTATTGTTATATTTGTGTATAGTTAGTAGTATGCATTCTTCCTTTTAGGCATGTTGAGGAGTTCAGTCCCCGTGCTGTGTACACAAGTGGGAAAGCTTCTACTGCCGCTGGTTTAACAGCAGCTGTTGTAAAAGATGAAGAGTCTCATGAGTTTGTAATTGAGGCTGGAGCGCTGATGTTGGCTGACAATGTGAGTATTGTGTTCTGTGGACTTATGCCTGCCACAGCTTTGAACATTAAAGGAATAGTTTAGTCAAAATTAAACTTTCATGATTCAGATAGAAAGTTGCTTAAAATTGCATGCTCTAATTTTTTTCCTATTATAAATTTTCCTTTTACAAGATATGCGAGTCCACAGATTTCATTCTTATGGGATTACGCCTCCTGGTCAGCAGGAGGAGGCAAAGAGCATCACAGCAGAGCTGTATATATAGCTCCTCCCTTCCCTCCCACTCCAGTCATTCTTTTTGCCTGTGTTAGTGATAGGAAGAGGTAAAGTGAGGTGTGAGTTTAGATTCTTCAATCAAGAGTTTATTATTTTTAAACGGTACCGGTGTGTACTATTTTACTCAAGGGTAAAGCAAGGGGAGCTGTACAGATTCAAAACGTTCTTTTCTGTGACTCCCAGACTGTGTGCTGCCCTGCTGAATATGGTCTTAGCAGATTTTATCTAAGGCCCAGTTTTGTTCCCACAGATTCCTGGAGGAGAAGGACCTTTAGCAGTGTGGGACAAGCCATGCTGTTACTCAGCATTGAGGTATGTGCAGTCTATTACTTTCTGTGACACCTAGAAAACTCGTTTTCCTCTGTGAACTGGCTATCCTAACCTATGTCTGTGTGCTACTATTGCACGGTTCTAGAGGGCTGCCATCATTATTGGGCCTGTTTATGGGGCTGCATGAGGTACATTTGGGGGTGTTTTTTAAGAAGATAACCCCTTCAGGATTTGGGCTTACGCTGGGGATTTTATTAGTGTATTACACTCCGGTATGCTGCTCTTGTATATTCCCGGCTCAGTGGTTGTCTCAACAGTCCGGGAGTTGTTAGATTTAAATGGGGGACTGGCTTTTTCTATATTAGACTTGTGTTTTTGGTCACATTTGTCCCGGCGACTCCATTTTGTGCTACTGTACAGAGCCGTCCGGGAGTTTCGTTTGGCACTCATTCTCGCGCTGAGAGAAGCCACGCAGTGTCTTTCTGGGAGTTGGACAGAGTAATTGACTCCGGTTATAAAACAAAACCAATGGCACTACTAGTTCATTATTTTAGACAAGGCCTAAAGATCACCCATAAATATCAGGCTAGTTGTAGTCTCTAGTTTATTTCGGGTATAGGTGCTTGTGTATTGATAATCATTTTATTTACAACTGGTGGCAAGAAGAGACTTGCTCCCAAAAGAATACACACTATAGCACTCAGGACTTGTGCATATTAATTGCAGTATATACTTAGCATGGATACAAGATATTGACAAATGCTAGTGAATCAAAAATTAAAATATAACTTTTAATAATATATGTTAAAATAGGATTTGAAATTAAAAACACTCTTAAGCTGCAAACGGCAGTGGATACATATAGGTTAAGTATTATTTGGTTCAGCTCCACCTTTTTCCAGAAAGTATTAAACTTTTCAATTATGCTAAAAATAGTAGCTCGTCTTCGCACTTTCAGTAAAAAAGTACCAATGTAGTGCGTTGCTTAAGGTGAAAGGTAAATACAATATAATTCAGTTTGTCTCTATCACCCTAGCTACTAGATATAATTCAATATCGCTTATATGCCTTTGAGTCCTAGTTATCTAGTAGATTAGCTGGCAGACACGCTACTCAGTATTCACACTGATATCACGCTCTCTATAAGTTTGAGGCATGTTTCAAATTTCACTGTGCCTCATATATTCCTATCTCTTGCAACTCACAATGTCTACTACGTGTATGAGGTGCTGTAGGTAGAGGTTTCATACAGTTTCAATTCTTAGTTGTATTGGATTGGCTTTTCTGCAGAGAAACGCTGCATATTTGGTGTGCGGGGTGTAGCTGATCCTTTATTGTCAGTGTTTACGCTGTTCCTAATACTAAGTGTGGAGAGCGTGACGAATAATTGGTCTGTTTGGATTCGCTACCAAATACACTTATCAGTGTTAACACCCCTCCTCGCTTTCTATACATCTAGCGTTATATTAAACTTATAAGTACTGTTAGTGTTTTTCTCTATGCAGACCTACAAAGTCAGCCGAATGTTTAATACCATACATACATTTGTTAATTATTACCTGACCGGCTTTTACAAAATTGCGGTCAGAGAGATCGTTGTGTTTTGTACAGAGTTGAGTAAACATGCGATCAGTAACTAGATTAGTTTCACTTCTCATTCACTCAGACGGAACATTGCAAGTTTTGTTTTAAGAGAGTAGCTGATCAGTCTGCAATTGGAAATATAATATGCTTGCGAGTGCTCAGAACTTCAGTTGAAGCTGGCAGCGGTGCTTGCTCTCTGCTTAATACTAGAAGCTGTAAGAATACATAATTGAACTGGTGGAAACAGACCACCTGTAACTATATTGACAACAGTATCGACTACAGTAATTTTATATGCAGCTTAAGGCTTGCCTAAAAACACAGGAGCTCCTAGGACTCCTCACCATTTCCCTATCTTTCCTGACATGTTTCGCCGTAACCCGGCTTTTTCAAAGGACATCGCGCCGCGGGAAACTCTGCTTTTTATAGCGTGTAGTTCACGCCCATTAGTATTGTCATTCCTTAAGGTAGACGTTGATTGGTTCTGGGGTTATCACACCCCTTCTAAGGTGTTCTGAGACATTTCCCCAATCGTTACTGGTTGTTGCCTTCCAGTTTGTTGTTATTCCCAATGTTAAATTTAACATGTAAATGCAGCATTTAAATGTAGACTCATTTAAAGTCTATATTCATAGTTGGATCCTTATTGTTTACAATCTCTTTATACATATTTATGTATTTATGTCTGCTATCGTTGCTGTTTGGTATTATTGCATTTGGTACTTAGTAGTCTAGTATTGTTAAATCTTATAGGTAATTTTAGATGTAACTTATCTGACAGATTGATAATCCTTATCTTGTGTGTTTTTTAACCATCTGTATCATTTATTTTCCTTTTTGTATCAGTGCGTAATAAAGTGTTTTTTCTTAAACAATATCTTAATGGACTCATATATATTTCTTGTATGCTATTGATTTTTTGTTATAAGTCATGTTTTCAGCAAAAGTCTCCTTTGGTTTTACTTTCTATATTATAAAATGCGATAAATGAGCTAAAAAAAGGGGGAGAAATAAGATTCTATGTGATCTATATTAGATTTTGTAAGTGGAATGGATCACGTTAACCACGCGAACTGTTAGGATTTCCCACTAATAAAAACGTGAAAAAGTTGCATAAAAATAACTAATTAATATTGAAAAAATTATATATTTTTAGTGAAATATTTGTCTCTAGTGTAATCTTTCTTAAATTTAATTTAACATGGTTGTGTGAGTTGTGAAATATAAAAGATCTTTATTAAATAATGTACGATTTACATCATATTTAAGCGTGTAACATTGTCCAAATGTGCCAACTTAAAATATTTTGTGAATTGACCGTGCTATTAAAATATGAATTGTGAAATAGGATATTAGAATAAAATAAAATTAGTTTGCGTGTTTAATGATGTGTTCACAAATCTAACAGTGGGTATTTGCTTTATTAGTTCATCCTTTCGTGTGGGTTCAACCTTCCACTAGAATAGAACTTCCGTTTGACTTTCTATTCATTGTTCTTCTGGAGGGAATAGTATTTCTAAAGTTTTATATCAATTAACAAAATGTTATTCATGAAGATGGTGGATAAATTGTAATATTATTGATAAATGATATTTTGTACAGAAATAGTAATACTCATCCCCTTGAATGGTTGCATTGTATTATGTATACCAAATTGTATCTATATGCATTTATGTGATATTCAGGTCTTGTAGCAGAATTGTTTTAATTTTAAGAAGCCTTTTTTTTGTTTTTATACGATTGTATCCTTAAGGCATTATAGGAAGGCAGAAAAATTGTTTTTTGTTCGTTAAGACCATAGGGCTGCACTGTGTTCAATAGAAAAATCCATCTACTCTCAGCCTGCAGGAGTTTTGTTTCAATGTCTCCTCCTCTGATGCCTACATTTATTCTTTGGATACCATAACATTTCAGTTCTGATTGTTTAGAGTTATGTTTAGAATAGAAATGACGAGCTACTGATGTTAGTTGTTTGCCTGCATCCAAATCTTTTGAGGCATTTTTAATGTTTCTTAAATGTTCTTGTACTCTCGTGCGGATCTTTCTAGTCGTCATGCCTACATATGTTAAATTACATTTACAGGTTAGTGCATAAGTCACACCTTCTGTGTGGCAGTTGATGTACTCATTGATTTTGTGAGTTTTGTTGAAACGATCCTTGATGTCATGTTTTTTGACCATGTAGCTACAAGTGCTGCATGTCCCACATTTATGTGACCCTTTGGAGATTGCTCCTCTAGTTCTCTGGCCTCCAAAGTGACTTGGGCTTATCAGATCTTTAAGATTTTTAGTTCTCCTATATCCGGTGTTTGTCTGGACCGCGTGGCAAGGCGGTTTAGACACTCTGCTGTTCGGATGCTCGTTTGTCCCTGGGTCATAGGGAGCAGGTAGGCGCTGCAGCAGAGATGTGGCGAGGTGATCTTATTTTTTAATGGTGTAAGTTACTTCTCCAAATTAGTTGACAGTTTATGGGATACGTAAAAACACAACGTTTTTGTCTCCAAAGCCACAAATGTTAAAACTTTTTAGTACAGTGTACTGAGCAAAACATTCTTATTTTTTAAAGGCACAGTGGCTTTTATTTTTACAACGGTTTTCTATATAAAAAGTGTATTACATAATTAAATAACATTTTGTTTTCACAATGGATGATCTTAATGCCAGTACTTGTTCCATGTGTTTTAAATGCCAATGTGGAACCTCCGGTTACTTTTTGCCCCTCATGCACTGAGAGGGCATTGCAATGTAGAGAGCAGATTTTCTTTAACAAAGATATATCTAAGGAGGTTTCTCAGGGTATGCCACTACTTTCTCCCCAAGCGTCACAGCCTTTAACGTCCACACAAGCGACGCCATGTTCTTCAACTGCGTCCACTTCATTTACTCTGCAGAATATGGCTGCAGTTATGTCATCCACTCTTACAGAATTTTTATCTATGTTGCCGGTGTTACAAGGCAAACGCAGCAGGACAGAAGCCCTTTTTGTTCCTGCGACTTCTGATGCTTTGATGGCTATCTCCGATGTGCCCTCCCAGGGATCTGATTTGGGGGGGTAGGGAGATTCTGTCTGAGGGGGAACTTTCTGACTCAGGGAGTGCGTTACCTCAGACAGACTCGGACGTCATGTCCTTCAGATTTAAGCTTGAACACCTTCCCCATCTTACTTCGGGAGGTTTTAGTGACTCTGGACGATTGTGACTCTATTGTGGTACCACCAGAGAAATGGTGTAAGATGGACAAATACTTAGAGGTTCTTTCTTATTCTGATGTTTTTCTGGTTTCGGAAATTGTTACGCGGGAATGGGAAAGACCGGGTATCCCGTTCTCACCTTCCCCTAATTTTAAGAAAATTTACCCTATAGCTGACACTGTTCGGGATTCTTGGCAAACTATCCCTAAGGTGGAGGGAGCTATCTCTACCCTGGCTAAGCGTACAACTATCCCTATTGAGGACAGTTGTGCTTTGAAAGACCCTATGGATAAAAAGTTGGAGGGTCTTCTAAAAAAAGCTATTTGTTCATCAAGGGTTTCTATTACAACCGACGGCCTGCATTGTACCAGTCACAACTGCGGCTGCCTTTTGGTTTGACGCCTTAGAAGAGTCTCTTAAGACTGAGACTTCTTTAGAGGAAATATTGGATAGAATTAAGGCCCTTAAGCTGTCTAATTCTTTTTTTACGGATGCCGCCTTTCAGATTGCCAAATTGGCGGCTAAGAATGCAGGATTTTCCATTTTAGCGCGCAGAACCTTATGGTTAAAATCTTGGTCTGCGGATGTGTCCTCTAAATCCAAGCTTTTGGCTATTCCTTTCAAAGGTAAGACCCTGTTCGGGCCTGACTTGAAGGAGATCATTTCTGACATTACGGGAGGTAAGGGTCACCTCCTACCTCAGGATAGAACATCTTAACAAAGGGGTAAACAGAGTAATTTTCGTTCCTTTCGAAATTTCAAGGGAGTCCCCTCTTCCGCTAAACAGGAAGGGAATTTTGCAAAAGCCAAGTCCATCTGGAGACCCAACCAGGCTTGGAGCAAGGGTAAACAGCCCAAGAAGCCCGTTGCTGCTCCCAAAACAGCATGAAGGGACGGCCCCCAATCCGGGACCGGATCTAGTAGGGGTAGATTTTCTCTCTTTGTCCAAACATGGATATGAGACGTTCAGGACCCATGGACACTAGATATCGTGTCTCAAGGGTATCAGTTGGAGTTCAAAAATTCCTTCCCAAGGGGAAGGTTTCTTCTTTCACGATTGTCTGTAGACCAGATAAAAAGAGAGGCGTTCTTACGTTGTGTAAAAGATCTCTCCACTATGGGAGTAATTTGTCCCGTTCCAATACAGGAACAGGGGCTGGGGTTTTACTCAAATCTTTTTGTGGTTCCCAAAAAAGAGGGAACGTTCCGACCCATTTTAGATCTCAAGAGTCTAAACAAGTTTCTCAGAGTTCCATCCTTCAAGATGGAGACTATTGGGTCAATTCTTCCATTGATACAGGAGGGTCAATATATGACTACCGTGGGCACTTAGGATCTTCACAAAGGTTCTAGGGTCTCTGCTGGCGGTTCTCAGACCGCGGGGCATTGCAGTGGCACCTTATTTGGACGATATTCTGATCCAGGCGTCTTATCAACTGACAGTCTCATACCGACATTGTTCTATCCTTTCTAAGGACTCACGGGTGGAAGATGAATCTAGAAAAGAGTTCACTAATTCCACAGACAAGGTTTCCTTTACTGGGAACTCTAATAGATTTGGTATCCATGAAAATCTTTTTGACGGAAGTCAGAAAGTTAAAAATTCTGAATACATGCCGATCCCTTCAGTCCAATCCTCGGCCATCAGTGGCTCAGTGCATGGAGGTAATTGGATTGATGTTGGCAGCAATGGACATCATTCCGTTTGCTCGTTATCATCTCAGAGCTCTACAGCTGAGCATGCTCAGGCAGTGGAATGGAGATTATGCAAATTTGTCTCCTCAGATAGATCTGGATCTGGAGACAAGAGACTCTTCTTTGGTGGTTGTCGTCGGATCATCTGTCCCAAGGGACTTCCGCAGACCCTCATGGGTGATAGTGTCAACGGACGCCAGTCTACTAGGTTGGGGTGCATTCTGGAATTCCCTGAAGGCTCAGGGTGTGTGGACTCGGTCGGAGTCTCTACTTCCGATCAATATTCTGGAATTGAGAGCAATATTCAATGTGCTTCAGGCTTGGCCTCAGTTGGCTTCGGCCAAATTCATCCGGTTTCAGTCGGACAACATCACGACTGTGGCTTACATCAATCATCAGGGAGGAACAAGGAGTTCCTTAGCGATGACAGAAGTATCCAAGATAATTCGGTGGGCGGAGGCTCACTCTTGTTATCTGTCAGCAATCTACATCTCAGGAGTGGACAACTGGGAAGCGGATTTTTTGAGCAGACAGACGTTTCATCCGGGGGAATGGGAACTCCATCCGGAGGTGTTTGCCACCCTGATTCTCAGATGGGGCAGACCTGAGCTGGATCTTATGGCATCTCGTCAGAATGCCAAGCTCCCGAGATACGGATCCAGGTCCAGGGATCCTCAGGCCGAACTGATAGATGCCTTGGCAGTGCCTTGGTCGTTCAACCTAGCTTATGTGTTTCCACCGTTTGCTCTCCTTCCCCGGGTGATCGCTCGGATCAAACAGGAGAGGGCTTCGGTGATTCTCATTGCTCCTGCGTGGCCTCGCAGGACTTGGTATGCCGATCTGGTGGACATGTCCTCTCTGCCACCGTGGAAGTGATGCGTACCTTCATGTTCCCATTCACAAGGATCATTACAGGTTTCTGAGATTCGCCTTCTTGGACAATCGCTTTCAGTTTGTGGCCCTTCCATTCGGCCTTGCCACAGCTCCAAGAATTTTCTCAAAAAGGTTTTGGGCACTCTTTGGCAGTGCTTCGGTTTTGGGGCATTGCAGTGGCGCCATACTTAGACGTCATTCTGGTTCAGGTGCCATCTTTTCAACAAGCAAAATCTCATACGGATATCTTGTTGTCTTTTGTTCGCTCCCACGGATGGAAGGTGAATCCGGAAAAAAATTCTCCTATTCCAGTTTAAAGGGTCGTGTTTTTGGGGACCATAATAGACTCCCTCTTGGTGAAGATATTTCTGACGGAGGTCAGAAAAAGATTTTCGACTCTTGTCTTGCCCTTCAGTCCTCTCCTCAGCCGTCAGTGGCTCAATGTATGGATGTGATTGGTCTGATGGTGGCTTCCATGGACATCATTCCGTTCGCTCGGTTCCATCTCAGGCATCTGCAGTTATGCATGCTCAGACAATGGAACAGGGATTATGCGGATCTGTCTCTGCAAATAGATCTGGATCAGGCGACACTAGCCTTTCTTCCGTGGTGGTTTTCTCAGGACCATCTCTCCCAGGGAACTTGCTTTCGCAGACCCTTCTGGGTGATTGTGACCACGGATGCAAGCCTTCTGGGTTGGGGAGCAGTCTGGGGCTCGTTGAAGGCTCAGGGCCTATGGACTCGGGAGGAATCGGCTCTGCCCATAAACATCCTGGAGCCGAGAGCGATCTTCAATGCTCTACTGGCATGGCCCCAGTTAGCTTTAGCCCGGATTATCAGTTTCTAATCGGGCAACATAACCTCGGTGGCGTACAGTCTTTCTGCGATCCACATCCCAGGAGTGGACAATTGGGAAGCGGATTTTCTGAGCAGACAGACTTTTCATCCCGGGGTGTGGGAACTTTATCTGGAGGTGTTTGACTCTCAAATGGGGGCAGCCAGAACTGGATGTAATGGCTCTTGGCAGAATGCCAAGCTCCTGAAGTACGATTCGAGGTCAAGTAATCCACAGGCAGTTCTGATAGATGCTCTGACGGTTCCTTGGAACTTCAGTCTAGCATACCTGTTTCCTCCGTTGGCTCTCTTTCCAAGGGTCATTGCTCGGAGAGGGCGTCTTATTCTCATAGCCCCGGTGTAGCCTTGCACGATTCGGTATGCAGACCTAGTGGAAATGTCATCCTTTCCACCTTGAAGACTTCCTCTGAGGAAGGACTCTACTTCAGGGTCCCTTCCTTCATCCAAATCTTGTTTCTCTGAAGCTGACTGCTTGGAGATTGAACGCTTAATTTTATCCAAGCGTGGGTTCTCGGAGTCGGTCATTGAGACCTTGATCCAGACTCGTAAGCCTGTGACTCGTATGATCTACCATAAGATTTGGCGGGAATATTTGTATTGGTGTGAATCCAAGGGATACTCTTGGAGTGGAGTCGGGATTCCTAGGATTTTGTCCTTTCTCCTGGATGGTCTGGAGAAGGGTTTGTCAGCTAATACTCTGAAGGGTCAGATTTCGGCATTGTCTATTTTGTTGCTTAAAGGGCCACTGTAAGTAAATATTTTCTATGCCTAACTACCCCAAATATGCTTTTTATCAATAGCATTTCATTAACATATCTCTACCGTATATCAGAAATCTTGTCTGCAAATTTAATTGTTTTCCAAACCCACTCCGTGGGTATCCTTTGCTCTGTACCAATCCGTTTACAATACCTAGGTTTCAAAATGGCGCTTTAAACACAAAGTTATTGGTTTAAGTATTTTGAACATGCAGTGCTGAAAATAGTGGGCAGGATAACGTGACATCATCATGGGCGAATAAAAGATATAACTTTTAGAACGTTATGAAACTTCGGTTTGAAGAAAATATAGGTCAGTAGGTTTTAATTAATGTTTATTAACTTTAATATGTTAGTTGTTTAGCTTAAAAATTATAACAGAAAGTAATCCTTTAAGCGTTTGGCGGATGTGCCAAACGTGCAATCTTTTTGTCAGGCCTTGGTCAGGATCCGGCCTTTGTTTAAACCAGTTACTGCTCCCTGGAGTCTTAATCTTGTTCTTAAGGTTTTACAGCCGGCTCCATTTTGAGCCTATGCATTCCCTTAGATATTAAATTGTTATCTTGGAAAGTTTTGTTTCTTGTTATTTCCTCAGCTCGGAGAGTTTCAGAGCTCTCGGAGCTACAGTGTAATTCCCCTGCTCTTATCTTTCATTCCGATAAGGTGGTTTTGCGTATTAAGTTGGGTTTCCTGCCTAAAGTTGTTTTGTTCAAGAATATTAATGAGGAAATAGTTGTTGTCCTAACCCTTCTTCTCATAAGGAAGGTTTGTTGCATAACCTAGATGTCCGTGCGCTGAAATTCTATCTGTAGGCAACTAAGCACTTTCGTCGGTCCTCTACCTTGTTTGTTTGTTTCGCTGGGAAACGCAAGGGTCAGAAAGCTACGGCTACTTCGCTTTTCCTTTGGCTGAAGTGTTATCCGTTTTGCCTATGAGACTGCTCGACAGTAAGCTCCTGAGAATATCACGGCTCATTCCCCTAGGGCTGTTTCTTCTTCCTGGGCTTTCAAGAATGAAGCTTCCGTGGAACAGATTTGCAAGGCTACAACTTGGTCATCTTTGCATACGTTTTCTAAATTCTATAAGTTTGATATTTTTGCCTCAGCTGAGGATTCTTTTGGGAGAAAGGTTCTTCAAGCAGTGGTGCCTTCTGTTTAGGTTACCTGTCTTGTCCCTCCCTTATCTGTGTCCTCTAGCTTGGGTATTGGTTCCCAACAGTAATTGATGATGATCCGTGGACTCACCGTGTCATTAGAAAGAAAACAAAATTTATGCTTACCTGACAGTTTTTTATTTATCTCTGCACCTTGTGTTACTAACTTTCTCTCCTTTCCTTTGGTCGAATGACTGGGGGGTTGTGGGAGGGGAGGTGATACTTATCAGCTTTGCTGTGGTTCTCTTTGCCTCCTCCTGCTGGTCAGGAGTGATTCTCATCAGTAATTGATAATGATTCGTGGACTCACCGTGTCAAGAAAGAAATACATTTATCAGGTAAACATACATTTCTTTCATGTAATTAGCAAGAGTCCATGAGCTAGTGACGTATGGGATATACATTCCTACCAGGAGGGCAAAGTTTCCCAAACCTTAAAATGCCTATAAATACACCCCTCACCACACCCACAATTCAGTTTTACAAACTTTGCCTCCCGTGGAGGTGGTGAAGTAAGTTTGTGCTAGATTCTACGTTGATATGCGCTTCGCAGCAGGCTGGAGCCCGGTTTTCCTCTCAGAGTGCAGTGAATGTCAGAGGGATGTGACGAGAGTATTGCCTATTTGAATTCAATGGTCTCCTTCTACGGGATCTATTTCATAGGTTCTCTGTTATCGGTCGTAGAGATTCATCTCTTACCTCCCTTTTCAGATCGACGATATACTCTTATATACCATTACCTCTACTGATTCTCGTTTCAGTACTGGTTTGGCTGTCTACTATATGTAGATGAGTGTCTTAGGGTAAGTAAGTCTTATTTTATTATGACACTCTAAGCTATGGTTGGGCACTTTATATGTAAAGTTCTAAATATATGTCTTTAAACTTATATTTGCCATGATTCAGGATAATCAGTATTCCTTCTTTCAGACTGTCAGTTTCATTATTTGGGAAAATGCATATGAATTAAATATTTTTTCTTACCTTAAAGAAATTTTCTATTTGACTTTTTTCCTTGCGGACTGTTAGGCTCGCGGGGGCAGAAAATGCTTCAAATTATTGCGTTATTCTTGGCACAAACTTTTTTGGTGCAAAATTTTGTCATTTCCGGCGCCATAGTTGACGCCGGAAGTTTACACGTGGTTGCGTCATTTTTGACGCATGTGTGTTACAGACGTTTTTTTGCGCCAAAAAGTGTGGGCGTCATACTTGGCGCCAAAAAATGTGGGCGCCATACTTGGCGCCACTTTTTTTCACATTATTTAAGTCTCACTTTTTTGTTGCTTCTGGTTGCTAGAGGCTTGTTTGTTTTGCATTTTTCCCCATTCCTGAAACTGTCATTTAAGGAATTTGATAATTTTGCTTTATATGTTGTTTTTTTCTATTACATATTGCAAGATTTTCCATAAATTATTCCTGGATCAGAACATACTGAGGGATTCCTGTTGACTAAGAAGTCCTACCAAAGCTAAGTTCATTTATTTTAAATGTTATGAATCTTTATCTTTAGCTATGGTTTGAAATAAGTTATCATGATAAACTTTTACATGCAGAATCCAATAGTATTTATGCTTTATGTATTGCTTTTCTTTTTACATCTTATGTACAAGATATACTTAGAAAATTTATAAGAATATTTTTCTGATTCTAGGTTAAGGCTTTGTCTGACTGCGCCTTCTATTAAAAAATTTTTAGGTCTTTTTCAAACTTCTTTTTGATGAAGTTTCAAATGACCAACAACATACTGAATTATCCTTCTCTGATGATGTTTTTTCTCTTTCAGAACTTTTCTTCATCAGATATTGACACTAACAAATCTACTTTTTTATTTTTTATTAGAGTACATTTGTTTTTTGTTGAAAAGGTGTTGATTATTTTGGATATTGAGGTAACTAGTTCTTTTTCAAAACTAGCTAACATTTTATTTCTGCTTATCTTCTGTGTCTTCAGAGGGTTTTTTTTTCCATTCCTTCATACTAGGGAATGGAATAGGCTGACAATTTCCTTCAAAGATTTTAAATGATATTCTTTGCCGGCAGTTAATTCAATTTTGAAGGTTCTCCAATTTAATGGGGCTATCTCTACTCCTGCTAAATTATGCTATTGTTTCTATAGCAAAATAGTATTTATTTTCTTTTTTAAATGGTTGTATCCTATTTAAGGAAAATATTTTATTTTCAGGTACTTTTCTTGGACCTGTAATTTATTTGGATGATGTTGCTTTTGCTCCATTTTTTTCTGTATGTATTATTTAGCATTGTTAAGGGACAAAGTCTACTGCTCATTTGAGGTTCAGACTGGGTGCTGTTGCATTTGTCTTGTTGTCTTGCATTTTTGTTTATGCAAGTCCGGTGTGTTCTGGTCCCTTAACTGGATTAACATGCTAATAATTTTATTTGTTTCTTAATTTTTATTGAATATTTTCACAAATGAGGTTTAATCTATGTCTTTAGCTGTTTTTAGCTAGAAGAAATTTTGTGATTTCTAAAAAATCCTTATTTCTTTTTTTCCAAGATAATCAATTATTTGATTCATATTGGATTCAATTCTTAACTGTTACTCTGGGCTTCAAGATTAAGTTCTTAGACTAAAACTTTAAGCTTATTTTAGTTTGGTTGTTCTTACTTAAGAACAAAATTCTAAATTCTTACCCAAGTAACATGTTTTTATTTAGAAGTTTTTTTGGTTCTATTCGGTCCAAAATTCTTAGATTTTGGGTACAAAATAAAATTTGAAGTAAAACCGTCTGTGAGAAGTCTTTTTCTCTCTATTATATTCCAGCTATTCCAGTAAGGCTAACACTTTCCTTAATGTGTTTCAGTCCCATATATTTTGGGTAATGTTGAAGTGCGGTTGATCACCTGTTGAGGATCAAGCGCTGCTCAGATCTGGAATCTTCTGTGGTATTTATTCCAGTTCCATTTTTAGGATCTGGGTTTTGGGGTTTTATTCAAACTATTCATTGTTCCAAAGATAGAAAATCTTTTTATTATATAATGTACCATCTTTTAGATTGGTATTTATATGGTCTATTCTGACTTTTTTTGGTCAATGATAGCATTATTTGTTTTCATTAGATACAATAGATGCATATCTTCATTTCTGTTTTCATTCAGATTATTTTTATTTTCGAGACTACGGAATCTCATATGATTCAATTTTGTTTTTTCAAGACATGGTTAGAGGATCTTTTTATCAAAAGCTCTTGATTCCTCACTCAAGGGTCACCTTTTTTAGGTTTCCAGATAGATTGTGTCACTGTCTTTGTCACTAACAGATAAGTGATTTTTTTTGTTCTTATTGGGTTCCGTCTGTCGGTACCTTCAGTCTCTATTATTTCCTTCAGTTGCTATATATGCATGGAAATTTAGGTCTTATGGCTGCAGCATTGGATTCATTTTCCTTTGCTCATTTTCATAGAATACCTTTCTAGTTTTTTATGCTGCATAATGGTGCAGGGATTCTAGGATTTCACTTTTTAAATCTTCGAATTCTATGTTTTATCTATCTTTGATTCGGTGGTTAAGATCACCATCATTTAGTTCTACAGGTCTCTTCGATTCTTTCAACCTGGACCATGATCTCTATAGATGCGAGTCTTCTAGGTTGGGAGGCTGTCTGAGGTTCTCTGTCAGCACAAGGGGTTTGTAAATCTCAGGAGGCGAGATTACCATTTGATATTTTGGAACTCTGTGCATTCCCAGAGTTCTTCAGTTGGTTTCTTTTGAAGAAGAGACGTTTATTGTTTTTTTCAGACATTATCACATCTGTGGTGTATGTCAATCATCAGGGTGTGACTATCAGTCTTTAGACTGTGATAAGTATCTCGGATATTTGCTTGGGCTAAATCCAGCTCCTATCTAAATTCTGGGGTCCTTTTCCCAGGTATAGACGTTTGGGAAGCGGATTATCTCTGTTAATCAAGCTTTACATCCGGGAGAATGGTCTTTACCCAGATATGTTTTTCAAGAAATAGATCTGTTGGCCTCTCGTCTTAACAAGGAATTTCCCAGGGGCCTATTTCAGGTCCGGGGATCCTCAGGCGGAAGTAGCGTGTGCATTGACACTTCCTTGGAATTATCATTCTGTCTATATCTTCCGCCTCTAGTTCTTCAAAAATTCTAATGGAGCGTTTGTTTGTACGGCTGGTGGTTCCAGCATGGCCTCACAGGTTTTGGTATGCGGATCTCATTCGGATGGCCAGTTGCCAACCTTGGACATTTCCGTTAAGACCAGACCTTTTATCTCAAGGCCCATTTTTCCATCAGGATCTCAAATCATTTAATTTGAAGATATGGAGATTGAACGTTTGATTCTTAGTCATAGAGGTTTCTCTGACTCAGTGATTAATACTATGTTACAGGTTTGTAAATCTGTCTCTAGAAAGATTTATTATCGAGTTTGGAAGACTTTCATTTCTTGGTGTTCTTCTCATAAATTCTTTTGGCATTCTTTTAGAATTCCTAGAATTTTACAATTTTTCAGGTTGGTTTTGTCTGCAAGTTATTTGAAAGGACAAATCTCTACTCTTTCTGTTCTTTTTCACAGAAAGATTGCTATTCATTCTGATATTCATTGTTTTGTACAGGCTTTGGTTTGTATCAAGCCTGTCATTAAGTCAATATCTCCTCCTTGGAGTCTCAATTTGGTACTGAGGGCTTTACAGGCTCCTCCGTTTGAACCTTTGCGTTCTCTGGACATTAAAATTACTTTCTTGGAAAGTATTGTTCCTTTTGGTTATCTCTTCTGCTAGAAGAGTTTCTGCGTTTTCTGCTCTTTCTTGTGGATCTCCTTTTCTGATTTTTCATCAGGGTAAGGCAGTGTTCCTTCCTGTTATTCATTATTTTGTTCAGGCTTTGGTTCTTATCAAACCTGTCATTAAGCCAATTTCTCCTCCTTGGAGTTTTAATTTGGTTCTAAGGCTTTACAGGCTCTTCTATTTGAGCATATGTTTTCTCTAGACATTATTTACTTTCGTGGAAAGTATTGTTCTTTTTAGACATCTCTTCAGCTAGAACAATTTTTAATTATCTTCTTTCTTGTGAGTCTCCTTTTTCTGATTTTTTTTCATCAGGATAAGGTGGTTTTTGCTATCCTCATTTCAATTTTTACCTAAAGTTGTGATTTCTATCAACATTAGGGAGGAATTATTGTCTTTTACTAAGACTTCTTTGGTAAGATTCTTACATTCTTTGGATATGGTAAGAGTTTGAAATCTTATGTTGAAGCTCTTCAGATTTCAGATAGTCTTCTAGTCTATTTGTTATCTTTTCTGGTGTTAGGAAGGTCAGAAGGCTTCTGCCATTTATTTGGCATCTTGCTTACACTTTTGATTCATCATGCTTATTTGGAGTCGGGTGGATTCCTGCCTCGGAGGATTATGGCTCATTCTACTAGGTAAGTTTCTACTTCCTGGGCTTTTTAAGAATGAAGCTTCTGTTGATCAGATTTGCAAAGCAATGACTTGGTCTTCTTTGCATACTTTTACTATGTTCTACCATTTTGATTTTTTCTCTTCTTTAGAAGCAGTTTTGGTAGAATGGTACTTCAGGCAGCTGTTTCAGTTTGATTCTTCTGCTTATATTTTCAGGGGTTTTTTTTTTTGGTTTTTTTTCATTATACAAATTGAAACTTTTTTGATTTGGGTAGTGGATTAATTTTTCAGCGGAATTGGCTGTCTTTATTTTATCCCTCCCTCTCTAGTGACTCTTGCGTGGAAGTTCCACATCTTGGGTATTTATTATCCCATACGTCACTAGCTCATGGACTCTTGCTAATTACATGAAAAAACATAATTTATGTAAGAACTTACCTGATAAATTAATTTCTTTCATATTAGCAAGAGTCCATGAGGCCCACCCTTTTTTTGTGGTGGTTATGATTTTTTGTATAAAGCACAATTATTCCAATTCCTTATTTCTCCAACATAGGTGTGTCCGGTCCACGGCGTCATCCTTACTTGTGGGATATTCTCCTCCCCAACAGGAAATGGCAAAGAGCCCAGCAAAGCTGGTCACATGATCCCTCCTAGGCTCCGCCTACCCCAGTCATTCTCTTTGCCGTTGTACAGGCAACATCTCCACGGAGATGGCTTAGAGTTTTTTAGTGTTTAACTGTAGTTTTTCATTATTCAATCAAGAGTTTGTTATTTTCAAATAGTGCTGGTACGTACTATTTACTCAGAAACAGAAAAGAGATGAAGAATTCTGTTTGTATGAGGAAAATGATTTTAGCAACCGTAACTAAAATCCATGGCTGTTCCACACAGGACTGTTGAGAGCAATTAACTTCAGTTGGGGGAACAGTTTGCAGTCCCTTGCTGCTTGAGGTATGACACATTCTAACAAGACGATGTAATGCTGGAAGCTGTCATTTTCCCTATGGGATCCGGTAAGCCATGTTTATTACGATTGTAAATAAGGGCTTCACAAGGGCTTATTTAAACTGTAGACTTTTTCTGGGCTAAATCGATTGATTATTAACACATATTTAGCCTTGAGGAATCATTTTATCTGGGTATTTTGATATAATAATATCGGCAGGCACTGTTTTAGACACCTTATTCTTTAGGGGCTTTCCCAAAGCATAGGCAGAGTCTCATTTTCGCGCCGGTGTTGCGCACTTGTTTTTGAGAGGCATGGCATGCAGTCGCATGTGAGAGGAGCTCTGATACTTATAAAAGACTTCTGAAGGCGTCATTTGGTATCGTATTCCCCTTTGGGTTTGGTTGGGTCTCAGCAAAGCAGATACCAGGGACTGTAAAGGGGTTTAAAGCTTAAAACGGCTCCGGTTCCGTTATTTTAAGGGTTAAAGCTTCCAAAATTGGTGTGCAATATTTTCAAGGCTTTAAGACGCTGTGGTGAAAATTTGGTGAATTTTGAACAATTCCTTCATGTTTTTTCGCAATTGCAGTAATAAAGTGTGTTCAGTTTAAAATTTAAAGTGACAGTAACGGTTTTATTTTAAAACGTTTTTTGTACTTTCTGATCAAGTTTATGCCTGTTTAACATGTCTGAACTACCAGATAGACTGTGTTCTGAATGTGGGGAAGCCAGAATTCCTATTCATTTAAATAAATGTGATTTATGTGATAATGACAATGATGCCCAAGATGATTCCTCAAGTGAGGGGAGTAAGCATGGTACTGCATCATTCCCTCCTTCGTCTACACGAGTCTTGCCCACTCAGGAGGCCCCTAGTACATCTAGCGCGCCAATACTCCTTACTATGCAACAATTAACGGCTGTAATGGATAATTCTGTCAAAAACATTTTAGCCAAAATGAACCCTTGTCAGCGTAAGCGTGGCTGCTCTGTTTTAGTTACTGAAGAGCATGACGACGCTGATATTAATATCTCTGAAGGGCCCCTAACCCAATCTGAGGGGGCCAGGGAGGTTTTGTCTGAGGGAGAAATTACTGATTTAGGGAACATTTCTCAGCAGGCTGAATCTGATGTGATTACATTTAAATTTAAATTGGAACATCTCCGCATTTTGCTTAAGGAGGTATTATCCACTCTGGATGATTGTGAAAATTTAGTCATCCCAGAGAAACTATGTAAAATGGACAAGTTCCTAGAGGTGCCGGGGCTCCCAGAAGCTTTTCCTATACCCAAGCGGGTGGCGGACATTGTTAATAAAGAATGGGAAAGGCCCGGTATTCCTTTCGTCCCTCCCCCCATATTTAAAAAATTGTTTCCTATGGTCGACCCCAGAAAGGACTTATGGCAGTCAGTCCCCAAGGTCGAGGGAGCGGTTTCTACTTTAAACAAACGCACCACTATTCCCATAGAGGATAGTTGTGCTTTCAAAGATCCTATGGATAAAAAATTAGAAGGTTTGCTTAAAAAGATGTTTGTTCAGCAGGGTTACCTTCTACAACCCATTTCATGCATTGTCCCTGTCACTACTGCCGCATATTTCTGGTTTGATGAACTGCTTAAGGTGCTCGATAGTGACTCTCCTCCTTATGAGGAGATTATGGACAGAATCAATGCTCTCAAATTGGCTAATTCTTTCACTCTAGACGCCTCTTTGCAATTGGCTAAGTTAGCGGCTAAGAACTCTGGGTTTGCTATTGTGGCGCGCAGAGCGCTTTGGTTGAAATCTTGGTCGGCTGATGCGTCTTCCAAGAACAAGCTACTAAACATTCCTTTCAAGGGGAAAACGTTGTTTGGTCCTGACTTGAAGGAGATTATCTCTGATATCACTGGGGGTAAGGGCCACGCCCTTCCTCAGGATCGGCCTTTCAAGGCAAAAAATAGACCTAATTTTCGTCCCTTTCGTAAAAACGGACCAGCCCAAGGTGCTACGTCCTCTAAGCAAGAGGGTAATACTTCTCAGGCCAAGCCAGCTTGGAGACCAATGCAAGGCTGGAACAAGGGAAAGCAGGCCAAGAAACCTGCCACTGCTACCAAGACAGCATGAAATATTGGCCCCCGATCCGGGACCGGATCTGGTGGGGGGCAGACTCTCTCTCTTCGCTCAGGCTTGGGCAAGAGATGTTCTGGATCCTTGGGCGCTAGAAATAGTCTCCCAGGGTTATCTTCTGGAATTCAAGGGACTTCCCCCAAGGGGGAGGTTCCACAGGTCGCAGTTGTCTTCAGACCACATAAAAAGACAGGCGTTCTTACATTGTGTAGAAGACCTGTTAAAAATGGGAGTGATTCATCCTGTTCCATTAAGAGAACAAGGGATGGGGTTCTACTCCAATCTGTTCATAGTTCCCAAAAAAGAGGGAACGTTCAGACCAATCCTAGATCTCAAGATCTTAAACAAATTTCTCAAGGTCCCATCGTTCAAGATGGAAACCATTCGAACTATCCTTCCTTCCATCCAGGAAGGTCAATTCATGACCACGGTGGATTTAAAGGATGCGTATCTACATATTCCTATCCACAAGGAACATCATCGGTTCCTAAGGTTTGCATTCCTGGACAAACATTACCAGTTCGTGGCGCTTCCTTTCGGATTAGCCACTGCTCCAAGGATTTTCACAAAGGTACTAGGGTCCCTTCTAGCGGTGCTAAGACCAAGGGGCATTGCAGTAGTACCTTACCTGGACGACATTCTGATTCAAGCGTCGTCCCTTCCTCAAGCAAAGGCTCACACGGACATTGTCCTGGCCTTTCTCAGATCTCACGGCTGGAAAGTGAACGTGGAAAAGAGTTCTCTATCCCCGTCAACAAGGGTTCCCTTCTTGGGAACAATTATAGACTCCTTAGAAATGAGGATCTTTCTAACAGAGGCCAGAAAAACAAAGCTTCTGGACTCTTGTCGGATACTTCATTCCGTTCCTCTTCCTTCCATAGCTCAGTGCATGGAAGTGATCGGGTTGATGGTGGCGGCGATGGACATAGTTCCTTTTGCGCGCATTCATCTAAGACCATTACAACTGTGCATGCTCAGTCAGTGGAATGGGGACTATACAGACTTGTCTCCGAAGATACAAGTAAATCAGAGAACCAGAGACTCACTCCGTTGGTGGCTGTCCCTGGACAATCTGTCTCAAGGGATGATGTTCCACAGACCAGAGTGGGTCATTGTCACGACCGACGCCAGTCTGATAGGCTGGGGCGCGGTCTGGGGATCCCTGAAAGCTCAGGGTCTTTGGTCTCGGGAAGAATCTCTTCTACCGATAAATATTCTAGAACTGAGAGCGATATTCAATGCTCTCCAGGCCTGGCCCCAGCTGGCGAGGACCAGGTTCATACGGTTTCAATCAGACAACATGACGACTGTTGCGTACATCAACCATCAGGGGGGAACAAGGAGTTCCCTAGCGATGGAAGAAGTAACCAAAATTATTCTTTGGGCGGAGTCTCACTCCTGCCACCTGTCTGCTATCCACATCCCAGGAGTGGAAAATTGGGAAGCGGATTTTCTGAGTCGGCAGACATTGCATCCGGGGGAGTGGGAACTCCATCCGGAAATCTTTGCCCAAGTCACTCACCTGTGGGGCATTCCAGACATGGATCTGATGGCCTCTCGTCAGAACTTCAAAGTTCCTTGCTACGGGGCCAGATCCAGGGATCCCAAGGCGGCTCTAGTGGATGCACTAGTAGCACCTTGGACCTTCAAACTAGCTTATGTGTTCCCGCCATTTCCTCTCATCCCCAGGCTGATAGCCAGGATCAAGCAGGAGAGGGCGTCGGTGATCTTGATAGCTCCTGCGTGGCCACGCAGGACTTGGTATGCAGATCTGGTGAATATGTCATCGGCTCCACCTTGGAAGCTACCTTTGAGACGAGACCTTCTTGTTCAGGGTCCGTTCGAACATCCGAATCTGGTTTCACTCCAGCTGACTGCTTGGAGATTGAACGCTTGATTTTATCGAAGCGAGGATTCTCAGATTCTGTTATCGATACTCTTGTTCAGGCCAGAAAGCCTGTGACTAGAAAGATTTACCACAAAATTTGGAAAAAATATATCTGTTGGTGTGAATCTAAAGGATTCCCTTGGGACAAGGTTAAGATTCCTAGGATTCTATCCTTCCTTCAAGAAGGATTGGAAAAAGGATTATCTGCAAGTTCCCTGAAGGGACAGATTTCTGCCTTGTCGGTATTACTTCACAAAAAGCTGGCAGCTGTGCCAGATGTTCAAGCCTTTGTTCAGGCTCTGGTTAGAATCAAGCCTGTTTACAAACCTTTGACTCCTCCTTGGAGTCTCAATTTAGTTCTTTCAGTTCTTCAGGGGGTTCCGTTTGAACCCTTACATTCCGTTGATATTAAGTTATTATCTTGGAAAGTTTTGTTTTTAGTTGGGATTTCTTCTGCTAGAAGAGTCTCAGAATTATCTGCTCTGCAGTGTTCTCCTCCTTATCTGGTGTTCCATGCAGATAAGGTGGTTTTACGTACTAAACCTGGTTTTCTTCCAAAAGTTGTTTCTAACAAAAACATTAACCAGGAGATTATCGTACCTTCTCTGTGTCCAAAACCAGTTTCAAAGAAGGAACGTTTGTTGCACAATTTGGATGTTGTTCGCGCTCTAAAATTCTATTTAGATGCTACAAAGGATTTTAGACAAACATCTTCCTTGTTTGTTGTTTATTCAGGTAAAAGGAGAGGTCAAAAGGCAACTTCTACCTCTCTCTCTTTTTGGATTAAAAGCATCATCAGATTGACTTACGAGACTGCCGGACGGCAGCCTCCCGAAAGAATCACAGCTCATTCCACTAGGGCTGTGGCTTCCACATGGGCCTTCAAGAACGAGGCTTCTGTTGATCAGATATGTAGGGCAGCGACTTGGTCTTCACTGCACACTTTTACCAAATTTTACAAGTTTGATACTTTTGCTTCTTCTGAGGCTATTTTTGGGAGAAAGGTTTTGCAAGCCGTGGTGCCTTCCATTTAGGTGACCTGATTTGCTCCCTCCCTTCATCCGTGTCCTAAAGCTTTGGTATTGGTTCCCACAAGTAAGGATGACGCCGTGGACCGGACACACCTATGTTGGAGAAAACAGAATTTATGTTTACCTGATAAATTTCTTTCTCCAACGGTGTGTCCGGTCCACGGCCCGCCCTGGTTTTTTTAATCAGGTCTGATATTTTATTTTCTTTAACTACAGTCACCACGGTACCATATGGTTTCTCCTATGCAAATATTCCTCCTTAACGTCGGTCGAATGACTGGGGTAGGCGGAGCCTAGGAGGGATCATGTGACCAGCTTTGCTGGGCTCTTTGCCATTTCCTGTTGGGGAGGAGAATATCCCACAAGTAAGGATGACGCCGTGGACCGGACACACCGTTGGAGAAAGAAATTTATCAGGTAAACATAAATTCTGTTTTTTTTTATGCTTTCGCTCCTTTTTTATCACCCCACTTCTTGGCTATTCGTTAAACTAAATTGTGGGTGTGGTGAGGGGTGTATTTATAGGCATTTTAAGGTTTGGGAAACTTTGCCCCTCCTGGCAGGAATGTATATCCCATACGTCACTAGCTCATGGACTCTTGCTAATATGAAAGAAATTAATTTATCAGGTAAGTTCTTACATAAATTATGTTTTTGTTTCTTTTATGATTCAGAGCATGCAATTTTAAGCAACTTTCTAATTTACTCCTATTTTTTTTTTCTTTGTTATCTTTATTTGAAAAAGCAAGAATGTAAGCTTACGAGCTGGCCCATTTTTGGTTCAGGACCCTGGATAGCGCTTGCTGATTGGCTGCATTTAGTTACCGATCGGCTACCCAGGTGCTGAACCAATGTTGGACCAGCTTGTAAGCTTACATTCCTGCTTTTTTGAATAAAGATATCAAGAGAACGAAGAAAAATTGATAATAGGAGTAATTTGGAAAGTTGCTTAAAATTGCATTCTCTAGATCTGAATCATGAAATAAAAAAAAATTGGTTTCAGTATCCCTTTGTACAGTATTATGAGGACACTATCAGATCTTATTTCATTGTAAATGTAATGGATAACTAACATTGAATTTATAACTACTAGATTACTGATTCTCATCCAAACTCTTGGGGGTACACTTGGCATAGTTTGTCTTAAAGGGACACTCAAGTCAAAATTTTATGATTCAGATACAGCATGCAGTTTAAAGACACTTTCCAATTGACTTCCATTATCAAATTTTGCACAGGGTATACGTATACTAGTCTGTGATTGGCTGATGTATGTCACTATAAGTGATCTGATGAAAGTCTAATGTATACAGCGAATCCTCTGTTATAGCGATTCACTGTTAGCATCGGCAGTCACAGAAGCAGGTTCAGTGCCGAATACCCCATACAGACATACAATGAGCATTAATTTTTTAAGGTAAATTTAATTCTAAAAGTTTAACCAAACACTCTTTTGGTTTTTTAAATTTGAACTGTATTTAAAGTGAATGTAAAGTTTGCGGAACGAGTGCCTGGTTTAAAAAAAATCCTATTAAAAACAGGGGCACTTTCATTCATCAAATTTTACATTTCACTGGCTTTGTTAAAATGCTTACCTTTACTTCTTGAAAGCCGCTCCAGGGCTTCTCCACCCGTCGCAAGCCTCTTAATACATTAGCAATGACGATTCGGGCATCCCCCCGGGGAATCATTGCCTAAAGCAACGCTGGGATCGTCATTTCTGATGTAGGAATAGGGCGGGGGAAGCTCTGGAGCCGCTTTCACATAGAAAAGGTAAGTATTTTATCAAATCCAATAAAAGTGCCCCTGTTTTTAATTATTAAAAACCGTGGTGGGGATTGGATCCAAGCAGAAAGCAGTAGTTCAAGAGTAAAGATTACCATTATTTAAAGTAGACCATCAAAATGTGTATTTCCATCATTAAAAAAAATGATACTGTTTATTTTAGGGTGTTTGCTGTATTGATGAGTTTGACAAAATGGATTTGAAGGATCAAGTAGCCATTCATGAAGCCATGGAACAACAAACTATTTCAATTACTAAAGCAGGTGTTAAGGTAAAATAAATTATTTTATGTAGAAGTGTTGATTACTGGATTACAATATTATTATCCTTGTGCTGTACTGTGTTGCTTATTTGCATTCCTCTTTTCAGGCCACACTGAATGCACGAACTTCAATCCTGGCAGCTGCAAATCCCGTTGGGGGTCGATATGATAGGGCAAAGTCCCTAAAACAAAATGTGAACTTGTCTGCTCCAATTATGTCAAGATTCGATCTTTTCTTCATTCTAGTAGATGACTGTAATGAGGTAATCTGCTGCTTTGATCTTTGTGGTTATCAATTTTATAGAGAACAAATTGGGTAGATGGACCTGCCAAGAGTACTGTTGCAAATCATATCTCATGATTGGTGATCGACAAACAGCTGGACTTGTAGGCTTTCATGCCAAGGGCACACACAGAAGAGAATAATGGCGCTAACACTCTTTGGCAATATTAATAATATTTCTTAACTAACTCACTTTACTTATTTAAAAATACCACATTAAACATATTTCATAAACCAGATAAACATATAAAACTGGTACGTACAAAGATAAAAGAACAATATTATCTCCTTTTGTTAGAAACGGAATGACCCAAATATACAAACATAAAAAATATATATTACCACCTCCGGATGGAATCAACTATATCCCACTTGAGACCTCTGCTGCTTATTCGCCAAATGTATCCTTCATACCACTTGCAGTAGGGCAGGAACTTTCACTCTAAAAGAAAAAAGCGCAAACAAGACACAAGTGCAATAAAACACACAGTGGCACCAGCGCTCTAAAATTCACACTTACAATGTTTATTAAAAATCAAAGCACTTAGAAACAATCAACAGCAAACGGCTTCTGTCCTAAAAACTCCTGGTACTCAGCTGTTCCAAAAACGCTCTCTCTTCTATGTATAGTCTGTTCCACACGTCTTCCGGAACTTAGGTAGTAGGGAAAAACTTCATGCTCAAACTACGGAAGCCCTGTATAACAAAGCAAGGCAAGCGTATTCCTCCTAGAACACTTGAGACTACGGATCCTCTGAACAGTCACAAGTCCTCAATGATTACCCCAACGCGTTTCATCTGCTAACGTGCAGACTTCCTCAAGGAGAATAGTAAGTATTGTGAAATACTTACTATTTTCCTTGAGGAAGTCTGCACGTTAGCAGATGAAACGCTATGTCATTTCATACAAACAAAAGTTGTGCCGATATCATTAGGTCTTGGCAGAGCATCACTTTTCAGAGTCACTTAAAAATATTTTTTGCGATATGCTTGTATTTGCAATTAATGTTTGAGAAAGTTTTCATATCTTTCTTATAACTTTTCTCTTGTATGTAGTTTGCTGATATGCCAATATTCTCTGCTTGGTATTTCAAAATCACTTGAATCTTCTGTTTTACACACACACAATTTTTCATAACTTATTATAACATATTTTCTTCCTGCTAAGGGTAATGTGTTAATGAACTTATTTGTATTTTATGTTTCTTGATAGCTATTGGCCAAGAACCTTTTTATGAGTCCTAGAACTTATGTAAAACCTGTTTTTCAGGTGACTGATTACGCCATTGCTCGACGTATTGTTGACCTACATTCTAGAATTGAAGACTCTATTGATAGAGTGTATTCTTTAGATGATATCAGAAGGTACCTGCTGTTTGCCAGGCAATTTAAGCCAAAGGTATATTTTTGGGGTGCAAAAACATTTATATTTTATGTCTTCCTTGGCCTTTCAGTAAGTAATATTTTTCAATGCATACAGATCTCTAAAGAGTCAGAGGACTTCATAGTGGAGCAGTACAAGCGACTGCGCCAGAGAGATGGTTCTGGAGTTTCCAAGTCAGCCTGGAGGATTACAGTGCGACAGCTGGAAAGCATGATACGGTTGTCGGAGTCCATGGCAAGGATGCACTGTAGTGATGAGGTCAGAAATACAAAGAGTTTTTTTTTCAAATGTTTATAAAGTAAATTCAAGATACATTCGTTTTATATGTAGTACATATATTACCTGCCTTCATTAAAATTGTGTTAGATTGCTTATTTTGTTGCCACCGTGTGCGTAACCTATTTTGAAATGAACTTGCCCGCTTGTATTTGGCTAGATAAATCAGCGAGAGACCTTCAGGCATGCCAGTGGAACGTCCTTGCTTGTTCAGTCCACTTGCCGTGGCTGCAACTCATTTTGTACTTTCTTTTACAAGATACGACGAGTCCACGGATTTCATCCTTACTTATGGGATATCGCCTCCTAGTCAGCAGGATGGATGCAAAGAGCACCACAGCAGAGCTGTATATATAGCTCCTCCCTTCCCTCCCACTCTCATTCTCTTCGCCTGTGTTAGTGATAGGAAGAGGTAAAGTGAGGTGTTAGTTTAGATTCTTCAATCAAGAGTTTATTATTTTTTACAGTAGTGCCTCTGAGTGCTACTTTGTTCTGGGGTGTAGCCTAGACCAGATCAGTCTCTTCCATAACAAAAGAGAAGCATTTGGTGGCTTTAGAGCAATGGGAACTTGTGGGGCATAATTCTCGCTGCTCCTCCCATGTACTTGTTTGCTACCCTTACCAAGAAAACCTAAGGGATATTTAATCAGGATTTCTCCAACATAGGTGTGTCCGGTCCACGGCGTCATCCTTACTTGTGGGATATTCTCTTCCCCAACAGGAAATGGCAAAGAGCCCAGCAAAGCTGGTCACATGATCCCTCCTAGGCTCCGCCTACCCCTGTCATTCTCTTTGCCGTTGTACAGGCAACATCTCCACGGAGATGGCTTAGAGTTTTTTAGTGTTTAACTGTAGTTTTTATTATTCAATCAAGAGTTTGTTATTTTAAAATAGTGCTGGTATGTACTATTTACTCAGAAACAGAAAAGAGATGAAGATTTCTGTTTGTATGAGGAAAATGATTTTAGCACCGTAACTAAAATCCATGGCTGTTCCACACAGGACTGTTGAGAGCAATTAACTTCAGTTGGGGGAACAGTGTGCAGTCTCTTACTGCTTGAGGTATGACACATTCTAACAAGACGATGTAATGCTGGAAGCTGTCATTTTCCCTATGGGATCCGGTAAGCCATGTTTATTAAGATAGTAAATAAGGGCTTCACAAGGGCTTATTAAGACTGTAGACTTTTTCTGGGCTAAATCGATTCATTATTAACACATATTTAGCCTTGAGGAATCATTTATTCTGGGTATTTCGATATGATTATATCGGCAGGCACTGTTTTTGACACCTTATTCTTTAGGGGCTTTCCCTAATCATAGTCAGAGCCTCATTTTCGCGCCGGTATGGCGCACTTGTTTTTGAGGACAGCATGGCATGCAGCTGCATGTGTGTGGAGCTCTGTTACATAGAAAAGTCTTTCTGAAGGCATCATTTGGTATCGTATTCCCCTTTGGGCTTGGTTGGGTCTCAGCAAAGCAGATTCCAGGGACTGTAAAGGGGTTAAATATAAAAACGGCTCCGGTTCCGTTATTTTAAGGGTTAAAGCTTCCAAATTTGGTGTGCAATACTTTTAAGGCTTTAAGACACTGTGGTGAAATTTTGGTGAATTTTGAACAATTCCTTCATACTTTTTCGCAATTGCAGTAATAAAGTGTGTTTAGTTTAAAATTTAAAGTGACAGTAACGGTTTTATTTTAAAACGTTTTTTGTGCTTTGTTATCAAGTTTATGCCTGTTTAACATGTCTGAACTACCAGATAGATTGTGTTCTGACTGTGGGGAAACCAAGGTTCCTTCTCATTTAACTATATGTATTTTATGTCATAAAAAATTTTAGTAAAAATGATGCCCAAGATGATTCCTCAAGTGAGGGGAGTAAGCATGGTACTGCATCATCCCCTCCTTCGTCTACACCAGTCTTGCCCATACAGGAGGCCCCTAGTACATCTAGTGCGCCAATACTCCTTACTATGCAACATTTAACGGCTGTAATGGATAATTCTATCAAAAACATTTTAGCCAATATGCCCACTTATCAGCGAAAGCGCGACTGCTCTGTTTTAGAAAATTCTGTAGAGCATGAGAACGCTGATGATATGGTTCCTGAAGGGCCCCTACACCAGTCTGAGGGGGCCAGGGAGGTTTTGTCTGAGGGAGAAATTTCAGATTCAGGAAACATTTCTCAACAAGCTGAACCTGATGTGATTACTTTTAAATTTAAGTTGGAACATCTCCGCGCTCTGCTTAAGGAGGTGTTATCCAATTTGGATGATTGTGATTATCTGGTCATTCCAGAACCACTATGTAAAATGGAAAAGTTCTTAGAGGCCCCGGGGCCCCCCGAAGCTTTTCCTATATCCAAGCGGGTGGCGTACATTGTTAGTAAAGAATGGGACAGGCCCGGTATACCTTTAGTACCTCCCCCCATATTTATAAAATTGTTTTCCTATAGTCGACCCCAGATAGGACTGATGGCAGACAGTCCCCAAGGTCGAGGGGGCGGTTTCTACTCTACACAAGCGCGCCACTATACCCATAGAAGATAGTTGTGCTTTCCAAGATCCTATGGATAAAAAATTAGAAGGTCTGCTAAAGATGTTTGTTCAGCAAGGTTCCCTTCTACAACCAATTGCATGCATTGTCCCTGTCACTGCAGCCGCGTGTTTCTAGTTTGATGAGCTAGGAAAGGCGATTATTAGTAATTCTTCTTCTTATGAGGAGATTATGGACAGAATTCGTGCTCTTAAATTGGCTAATTCTTTCACCCTAGACGCCACCTTGCAATTGGCTAGGTTAGCGGCGAAAAAATTCTGGGTTTGCTATTGTGGCGCAGAGCGCTTTGGTTAAAATCTTGGGCAGCGGATGCGTCTTCCAAGAACAAATTGCTTGACATTCCTTTCAAGGGGAAAAACACTCTTTGGCCCTGACTTGAAGGAGATTATCTCTGATATCACTGGGGGCAAGGGCCACGCCCTTCCTCAGGATAGGTCTTTTCAAGACCAAAAATAAACCTAAGTTTCGTCCCTTTCGCAGAAACGGATCAGCCCCAAGGGCTACGTCCTCTAAGCAGGAAGGTAATACTTCTCAAGCCAATCCAGCCTGGAGACTTATGCAAGGCTGGAACAAAGGAAAGCAGGCCAGGAAACCTGCCACTGCTACCAAGACAGCATGAAATGCGGGCCCCCGATCCGGGACCGGATCTGGTGGGGGGCAGACTCTCTCTCTTCGCTCAGGCTGGGGCAAGAGATGTTCTGGATCCTTGGGCGCTAGAAATAGTCTCCCAAGGTTATTCTCTGGAGTTCAAGGGGCTTCCTCCAAGGGGGAGGTTCCACAGGTCTCAGTTGTCTTCAGACCACATAAGAAGACAGGCATTCTTACATTGGGTAGAAGACCTGCTAAAAATGGGAGTGATTCATCCTGTTCCATTAGGAGAACAAGGGATGGGGTTCTACTCCAATCTGTTCATAGTTCCCAAAAAAGAGGGAACGTTCTGACCAATCTTAGATCTCAAGATCTTGAACAAGTTTCTCAAGGTTCCATCGTTCAAGATGGAAACCATTCGAACACTTCTTCCTTCCATCCAGGAAGGTCAATTCATGACCAAGGTGGATTTCAAGGATGCGTATCTACATATTCCTATCCACAAGGAACATCATCGGTTCCTAAGGTTTGCATTCCTGGACAAGTTCTCATAGGTACTAGGGTCCCTTCTGGCGGTGCTAAGACCAAGGGGCATTGCTGTAGTACCTTACTTGGACGACATTCTGATTCGAGCGTCGTCCCTTCCTCAAGTAAAGGCTCACACGGACATTGTCCGGGCCTTTCTCAGATCTCACGGATGGAAAGTGAACGTGGAAAAGAGTTCTCTATCTCCGTCAACGAGGGTTCCCTTCTTGGGAACTATAATAGACTCCTTAGAAATGAGGATTTTTCTGACAGAAGCCAGAAAAACAAAACTTCTAGATTCTTGTCGGATACTTCATTCCGTTCCTCTTCCTTCCATAGCGCAGTGCATGGAAGTGATAGGTTTGATGGTAGCGGCAATGGACATAGTTCCTTTTGTGCGCATTCATCTAAGACCATTACAACTGTTCATGCTCAGTCAGTGGAATGGGGACTATTCAGACTTGTCTCCGAAGATACAAGTAAATCAGAGGACCAGAGACTCATTCCGTTGGTGGCTGTCCCTGGACAACCTGTCACAAGGGATGACCTTCCGCAGACCAGAGTGGGTCATTGTCACGACCGACGCCAGTCTGATGGGCTGGGGCGCGGTCTGGGGATCCCTGAAAGCTCAGGGTCTTTGGTCTCGGGTAGAATCTCTTCTACCGATAAATATTCTGGAACTGAGAGCGATATTCAATGCTCTCAAAGCTTGGCCTCAGCTAGCGAGGGCCAAGTTCATACATCAACCATCAGGGGGGAACAAGGAGTTCCCTAGCGATGGAAGAAGTGACCAAAATCATTCTATGGGCGGAGTCTCACTCCTGCCACCTGTCTGCTATCCACATCCCAGGAGTGGAAAATTGGGAAGTGGATTTTCTGAGTCGTCAGACATTGCATCCGGGGGAGTGGGAACTCCATCCGGAAATCTTTGCCCAAGTCACTCAACCGTGGGGCATTCCAGACACGGATCTGATGGCCTCTCGTCAGAACTTCAGAGTTCCTTACTACGGGTACAGATCCAGGGATCCCAAGGCGGCTCTAGTGGATGCACTAGTAGCACCTTGGACCTTCAAACTAGCTTATGTGTTCCCGCCGTTTCCTCTCATCCCCAGGCTGGTAGCCAGGATCAATCAGGAGAGGGCGTCGGTGATTTTGATAGCTCCTGCGTGGCCACGCAGGACTTGGTATGCAGATCTGGTGAATATGTCATCGGCTCCACCATGGAAGCTACCTTTGAGACGAGACCTTCTTGTTCTAGGTCCGTTCGACCCACTCCAGCTGACTGTTTGGAGATTGAACGCTTGATCTTATCAAAGCGAGGGTTCTCAGATTCTGTTATTAATACTCTTGTTCAGGCCTGAAAGCCTGTAACCAGAAAAATTACCACATAATTTGGTATATCTGTTGGTGTGAATCTGCAGGATTCCCTTGGGACAAGGTTAAGATTCCTAAGAGTCTATCCTTCCTTCGAGAAGGATTGGAAAAAGGATTATCTGCAAGTTCCTTGATGGGACAGATTTCTGCCTTGTCTGTGTTACTTCACAAAAAGCTGGCAGCTGTGCCAGATGTTCTAGCCTTTGTTCAGGCTCTGGTTAGAATCAAGCCTGTTTACAAAATTTTGACTCCTCCTTGGAGTCTCAACCTAGTTCTTTCAGTTCTTCAGGGGGTTCCGTTTGAACCCTTACATTCCGTTGATATTAAGTTATTATCTTGGAAAGTTTTGTTTTTGGTTGCAATTTCTTCTGCTAGAAGAGTTTCAGAATTATCTGCTCTGCAGTGTTCTTCTCCTTATCTGGTGTTCCATGCAGATAAGGTGGTTTTGCGTACTAAACCTGGTTTTCTTCCAAAAGTTGTTTCTAACAAAAACATTAACCAGGAGATAGTTGTGCCTTCTTTGTGTCCTAATCCAGTTTCAAAGAAGGAACGTTTGTTGCACAACTTGGATGTAGTTCGTGCTCTCAAATTTTACTTAGCAGCTACTAAGGATTTCAGACAAACTTTGTCTTTGTTTGTTGTTTATTCTGGTAAACGGAGAGGTCAAAAAGCAACTTCTACCTCTCTCTCCTTCTGGATTAAAAGCATTATCCGATTGGCTTATGAGACTGCCGGACGGCAGCCTCCTGAAAGAATCACAGCTTACTCCACTAGGGCTGTGGCTTCCACATGGGCCTTCAAGAACGAGGCTTCTGTTGATCAGATATGTAAGGCAGCGACTTGGTCTTCACTGCACACTTTTTCTAAATTTTACAAATTTGATACTTTTGCTTCTTCTGAGGCTATTTTTGGGAGAAAGGTTTTGCAAGCCGTGGTGCCTTCCATTTAGGTGACCTGATTTGCTCCCTCCCTTCATCCGTGTCCTAAAGCTTTGGTATTGGTTCCCACAAGTAAGGATGACGCCGTGGACCGGACACACCTATGTTGGAGAAAACAGAATTTATGTTTACCTGATAAATTACTTTCTCCAACGGTGTGTCCGGTCCACGGCCCGCCCTGGTTTTTTTTTAATCAGGTCTGATAATTTATTTTCTTTAACTACAGTCACCACGGTAACATATGGTTTCTCCTATGCAAATATTCCTCCTTAACGTCGGTCGAATGACTGGGGTAGGCGGAGCCTAGGAGGGATCATGTGACCAGCTTTGCTGGGCTCTTTGCCATTTCCTGTTGGGGAAGAGAATATCCCACAAGTAAGGATGACGCCGTGGACCGGACACACCGTTGGAGAAAGTAATTTATCAGGTAAACATAAATTCTGTTTTTCCTTTTCATTACAGGTCCATGTGAGGGAGAGGACCTCACACACCTGGAGACAGCACTTACCTCATCTCCTGCCGGACAGAAAGGCAAACTTTACTCTGGGGGTGGATGAAATAGTCTCAGAAAAAAGTTAGGCACTTTGTTTTATTCCTCATCAGATTTACCCCCTTCTCACTATAGATAGATTCCCTCTGTATTTCAGGGGATAATTGGGACAGTTAAACGCAGCCTTGTCCTGTTGGGCACATGGGCTCTTTTTTTTTTTCTTCTCATTACTGTAGAGCCACAGATAAAGAGTGACGGTATCGCCTAGCCCAGTGTGAACCTCGAAGCCGTCACTGCAGTAATAAGGCAGTGTGAGGTACTGCATACAATTGGGAATAGCGACTGACAGTGTCATAGTACTTGCATGCTTATCTCCTGGCGGTTCAAATATAGCCGACCGGGAGCTCTCATATTGTTATATTTGGCCGTTACGTGGAGCTATATTTTACTGCATGAGCTCCGTGTAAGGTGACGCATGGGTCTTATGTTCTTTTCTACCGGCGGTTTACTAATGGCCGATCGGGAGATCGATTGTGGCCATGCTTATGGGGTTTGTTTGTGCGGCTCAGTGTGAGAAGATACCGCAGTGATTTACTACTTTTCGAACTAGTCTGTTCAGTCCATTTCTTTTTCCCCTCAGGCCTTTTGTTAAGTTAATGGCGGCCGGGAGAGGTTTTTTTCTAACGCCCACGATGGGCGGAGTTGGGTTTAGTGCCTTTTTAGTTGCGCGCCTCTGTGTGGTGTTCTTCCTGATATCGGAAGAATGGGTCTCTCTTTAGGATATTATTGCACAGGACGGTTTTTAGTCCTGTTATTTGCAATTAAAGAGAGTATCACAGGGACAGCTGTTTACTTGCTTTTTTCTTCCCTGAATGGTTGTAACAAAAGCAAATATATAATGATTTCCTTTTTACAGTTTAAAGTGACAGTAATAGGTGTTACTTTTATTAAAGTGTTTCAGCTGTACATTTGTTCATTTCATCCCTGGGTTTTAGGATGTGACAAGAGCATATCTATGATAATATTTCCTTTTAAGCCTTAAAGTGACAGTAACGCTTTTTAAGTGTTACCTTATTTAAGACCTTCAGCTGTTTATTTGCTCATTCCATCCCTGTGTTTTAGGATGTGACAAGAGCATATCTATATTTCCTTTTAAGCCTTAAAGTGACAGTAACGCTTTTTAAGTGTTACCTTATTTAAGACCTTCAGCTGTTTATTTGCTCATTTCATCCCTGTGTTTTAGGATGTGACTAGAGCACATCTATGATAACATTTTCCTTTTTAGGTTTAATGTGACAGTAACCTTTTTAAGGGTTACCTTTATTGAAGATTTTCGGCTGTTTTTTTGGCTTATTTCATCCTTGTGTTTAGGATGTAAAAAGACCATATATGTAATAGTTTCCTTTTAAGGTTTAAAGCGACAGTAAAAATTTTTTTAAGTATTAGCTTTATTAAGGAATTTCAGCTGTTTATTACTTATTCCATTCTTGCGTTTCGGGTGGAACAAGAGCACTTATGGATAATAGAGACATCATCGTGTTGGTTGTCATTCCAGAGTCTAGACTAATTAGTCGGACATTATGGGACAGGAAGATGTTTTCTTTAGCTGATTCAGTTAAAAGGGTTTGACCAACTGTTACTAGGGTAGAAACTGTTTTTAACCTTGGCTCAGAGATGTGCTAGCCCTATAGAGGTTAGTTGGGCTTATAGATCCGATGGATGATCAATTAGAGGATTTTATTAAAATCAATTTTACCAGTATATACAGGAAACCAACGGTATATATATCTACAGTCGCGTGTGTGGCCGTCTACTGGTTTGATACTCGGAATGCTGATATCAAGCAAGTCTTCCTTGGACGGAATCCAGATCAGGGGATTATCACAAGCTTATTGGCTTTTGAGTAGGCACCACAATTTTCTGTATTTTTGGTTGGTCTGCGGACGTTTTCATCCAAGTCATACCTTCTAGTTGCCCCTTGCAGGGGGAGGACCCTGTTAGGTCCTGTTCTGCAGGAGATTTTTTCTGTTATTTCGGGAGGTGGGTGTCACCTCCCTCAGAATCAAACTAGACTAAGTTAACTGGAGACCCGCTCAATCTTGGTATGAGGATACTCAGTCCAAGGAGGCGGCCAATAATCTGAGACATGAAGGGCCAGACTTCTTTTTCATTCAGCCTTGGGGGCGAAGGATCCCTGGGTTTTGGAAATTGTGTCTCATCGATACCAACTGGTGTTCAGAAATTCTTCCCTCTGAGGAAGATTTCTTCGTTCAAGACTATTCGCAGTACAATTTAGCAGAGGCGCGCTCTTGAATGGTGTGAGACCTCTCTTCCATGGGAGTGGATTATCCAGCTCTGATACAGGGTTTTTATCAAATCTGTTTGTAGTTCCCAACTAGGAGGGAGCCTTCAAACTTATCTTAGACCTTAAGAGTCTAAACTAGTTTCTCAGTGTTCTACCTTTCATGACGGAAACGATTCGTGCCGTCCCCCCCTTGATCCAGGATCAATTTTTGCCTTTCCGTGGATCTAAAGGATGCATATCCACAGAGATCATCTCGAGTTCCTGAAGTTTGCCTTCTAGGCAAGCATTTTCAGTTTGTTGCCTTAATTTCGGTCTGGCCACGGCTCCTAGAAGTTTCACGGTTCTGGGATCTCTGCTGCCGGTTCTAAGACCGTGGGGCATTGCAGTGGCGCCTTTTCTAGACGATATTCTGATCCAGGCGTCGTTTTATAAGCTGACTAAGTCTCATTCCGACTTTGTGCTGTCCTTTCTGAGGACTCACGGGTGGAAAGTGAATCTTGAACAGGATTCGCTAGCTCCACAGACAATCTAATCGACTCTCTATCCATGTAAATATTTTTGACAGAGGTCAGAAAGTTAAATATTCTGAATACATGCTGATCCTTTCAGTCCGACCCTTGGCCGTCAGTGTATCAGTGCATGGAGGCAATTGGATTGATGGTGGCTGCAATGGACATCATTCCGTTTGCTCGTTTTCATCTCAGACCTCTACAACAGAGATTATGCAAATTTATCTCCTCAAATAGATCTGGATCAGGAGACAAGGGCCTCTCTTCTTTGGTGGTTGTCGCTGGATTATCTGTCCCAAGGGATGTGTTTCCGCAGACTCTCATGGGTGATAGTGACAACAGACGCCAGCCTGATAGGATGGGGTGCAGTCTGGAACTCCCTGAAGGCTCAGGGGGTGTGGACTCGGTCGGAGTCTCTACTTACCATCAATATTCTGGAGTTGAGAGCCATATTCAATGCGCTTCAGGCTTGGCCTCAGTTGGCCTCGGCCAAATTCATCAGATTCCAGTCGGACAACATCACGACTGTGGCTTACATCAATCATCAGGGAGGAACAAGGAGTTCCTTAGCGATGACAGAAGTATCCAAGATAATTCGGTGGGCGGAAGCTCACTCTTGTTATCTGTCAGCAATCTACATCCCAGGAGGGGACAACTGGGAGGCGGATTTTTTGAGAAGACAGACGTTTCATCCGGGGGAACTCCACCCGGAGGTCTTTGCCCATCTGATTCTCAGATGGGGCAGGCCGGAACTGGATCTTATGGCGTCTCGTCAGAATGCCAAGCTTCCGAGATACGGATCCAGGTCCAGGGATCCTCAGGCCGAACTGATAGATGCCTTGGCAGTGCCTTGGTCGTTCAACCTAGCTTATGTGTTTCCTCTATTTGCTCTCCTTCCTCGGGTGATTGTTCGAGTCAAACAGGAGAGGGCTTCGGTGATCCTCATCGCTCCGGCGTGGCCTCGCAGGACTTGGTATGCCGATCTGGTAGACATGTCATTTCTGCCACCGTGGAAGCTTTCATTGAGGCAGGAACTTCTCATTCAAGGACCCGTCTGGCAGATATTCCGGATGTTCAAACTTTTTGTCAGGCTCTGACTAAAATCAGGCCTGTGTTTAGACCAATTGCTCCTCCTTGGAGTTTGAATTTAGTTCTTAATGTTCTTCAAGGGGTTCCGTTTGAACCTATGCATTCCATAGATATTGTTTGTTATCTTGAAAAGTTTTATTTTTGGTGGCTATTTCTTCTGCTCGCAGAGTTTCTGAGCTTTCAGCATTACAATGTGATTCTCCTTATCTTATTTTTCATTCCGATAAAGTAGTGTTGCGTACCAAACCTGGTTTTCTTCCTAAGGTTGTTTCCAACAAAAATATTAATCAGGAAATTGTTGTTCCTTCATTGTGTTCTAATCCTTCTTCAAAGAAGGAGCGTCTGTTACATAATTTGGATGTAGTCCGTGCCCTGAAATTTTACTTGCAGGCGACTAAGGAATTTCGTCAATCGTCTTCATTATTTGTTGTTTTTCTGGGAAACGTAGGGGTCAGAAAACTACGGCTACCTCTTTTTTTTTTTGGTTGAAAAGTATCATCAGTTTTGCATACGAGACTGCTGGACAGCAGCCTCCTGAACGAATTGCAGCTCATTCCACTAGGGCTGTGGCTTCCTCATGGACATTTAAAAATGATGCTTCTGTTGAACTGATTTGCAAAGCTGCAACATGGTCATCTCTTCATACTTTTTACAAATTTGATACTTTTACCTTGTCCGAGGCTGTTTTTGGGAGAAAGGTTCTTCAAGCAGTGGTGCCTTCCGTTTAGGTTCCTGTCTTGTCCCTCCCTTTCATCCGTGTCCTATAGCTTTGGTATTGTATCCCATAAGTAAGGATGAAATCTGTGGACTCGTCATATCTTGTAAAAGGAAATTTATGCTTACGTGATAAATTTATTTCTTTTACGATACGACGAGTCCACCCACCCGGTCATTTTCTAAGACAGGTCTTTATTTTTGTTAAACTTTAGTCACCTCTGCACCTTGTCTTTTCCTTTCTCTTCCTAACTTCGGTCGAATGACTGGAGTGGGAGGGAAGGGAGGAGCTATATATATATATTATATTATTGTGATTCAGTATGGACCAAGGAGACTTGCAAAGTGTCACTTGCTCCTTGTGTTTTGATGTAAACGTGGAACCACCAATTCCTTTCTTTCTCTCATGTATTGAGAGGACTGTAAATTATAGGGAAAATATTTTTTCTGAGCAAAACTTTTCAAAGGCGGATGCTGTCCAAGAGTCTAATGACAAGGTTCAAGGAATGGCGCAGCTTTCTCCCCAAGCGTCCCAAAATGTACCGCCCGCACAAGCAGTGCCCTGCACTTCTGCTCTAGCTCCCGCTGGAGTTACCTTAAAAGACATAGCTTCCCTCATGTCTTCTACCATTTCTGATGTATTGTCTGCTTTCCCAATGTTGCAGGGCAAACGTAAGAGGAAGACCAGACATTCAGTAAGTTCTGATGCAATTGTTGCAATATCGGAGGTACCCTCCCAAGGTCACGAAGAGGAGGGTACTGCTGTAGCATCTGAGGGTGAAATCTCAGATTCAGAAAGTTTATTGCCTTTGACGGACTCGGAGGTTGTAACTTTTAGGTTTAAACTAGAAAACCTCTGCCTGTTGATCAGGGAGGTTTTGGTTGCTTTGGACGACTGTGACTCCACGGTAGTGGTTGTCCCTATGAAGTCTAGTAAATTGGACAGATATTTTGAGGTTCCTTCTTACTCATGCGTATTTCCAGTCCCAAAGTGAGCTTCGGAGATCATTACTAAGGAGTGGGAGAGGCCAGGTATACCCTTTTCTCCCTTTCCTATTTTAAGAAGATGTTTCCCATAGCTGACTCTTTCAAGGAGGCTTGGCAAACAGTTCCTAAGGTGGAAGGGGCTGTTTCCACCCTAGCCAAGAGAACTACTATTCCTATAGAGGATAGTTGTGCTTTCAAAGATCCTATGGACAAGAAGTTAGAGGGTCTACTTAAAAAGATTTATGTTCACCAGGGTCTGCAATGGCAACCAGCTGCATGCATTGCTACTGTCACTAGTTCGGCAGCTTATTGGTTTGATGCATTGTCTGAGTCTCTAAGGACTGAGACTTCCTTGGAGGAGATCTAAGACAGGATAAAGGCTCTGAAGCTAGCTAATGCCTTTATTACGGACGCTTCCCTTCAAATTATTAAACTGGGAGCTAAGATTTCAGGTTTTTCTATTCTAGCCCGCAGAGCTTTATGGTCTACGGATGTTTCCTCTAAGTCTAAGCTTCTGGCTATTCCTTACAAGGGCAAGACCTTGTTTGGACCTGGTCTATCGGAATTTATCTCTTGATAGCACGGGAGGTAAGGGTCATCTTCTCCCTCAAGAAAAGAGAAACAAACAGAAAGGACGACAGAGCAATTTTCGTTCCTTTTGAAATTTCAAAGGAAATTCTTCATCTTCCGCCTCTAAGCAGGAACAATTCAAACCTGCATGGAGACCTAACCATTCTTGGACTAAGGGAAAGCAATCCAAGAAGCCTGCTATTGAATCCAAGATAACATGAAGGGCATGCCCCCGATCCGGGACCGGATCTTGTAGGGGGCAGACTTTCCTTCGCTCAGGTTTGGGTTCAGGATCCCTGGGCAATAGAGATTGTGTCCCAGGGATACAAACTAGAGTTCAAAAGTTTTCCTCCCAGAGGCAGGTTTCTACTTTCAAGATTATCTGCAAACCAGATAAAGAGAGGCGTTCTTACATTGCGTAAGAGACCTCTCCACCCTGGGAGTGATTGTTCCTGTTCCAGTAATGGGTCAGGGTTTTTATTCCAATCTGTGGTTCCCAAAAAGGAGGGAACCTTCAGACCAATTTTAGACCTCAAGAGTCTAAACAAATTTCTAAGGGTTCCGTCTTTAAAGATGGAAACTATTCGTTCCATTCTTCCCTTAATCCAGGAGGGTCAATTTAGGACAACAGTGGATTTAAAGGACGCGTACCTACATTTTCCTATTCACAGGGATCATCACAAGTTCCTAAGGTTTGCCTTCCAGGACAAACACTTTCAGTTCGTGGCTCTTCCTTTCGGTCTTGCCACTGCTCCCAGAATTTTCACAGAGGTTCTGGGGTCTCTGTTGGCGGTGCTTCGGTCACGGGGCATTGGGGTGGCGCCTTATCTGGACAACATCCTAGTCCAGGCACCATCCTTTCAACAAGCAAGATCCCACACCGACATGGTGTTATCTTTCCTGCGAACTCACGGGTGGAAGATAAATTTGGAAGAGAGTTCCTTAGTTCCAGACACAAGGGTAACCTTGGGAACCATAATAGACTCCCTGTCTATGAAATTTTTTCTGACAGAAGTCAGGAAATTAAAGATTATCGATACTTGCCTAGTCCTTCAGTCTACTCCCCGGCCGTCAGTGGCTCAGTGGAGGTAATCGGGCTGATGGTGGCGGCAATGGACATCATCCCATTTGCTCGGTTCCATCTCAGACCTCTGCAGTTAAGCATGTTCAGACAATGGAACTGAGATTATGCGGACTTGTCTCCTCGAATAACTGGATCAGGAGACAAGGGACGGTCTTCAATGGTGGTTGTCTCTGCATCATCTCTCCCATGGAACCTGTTTTTGCAGACCATCTTGGGTGATTGTAACAACAGACGCCAGCCTTCTGGGGTGGGGAGCAGTCTTGGGCTCTCTAAAAGCTCAGGGAGTTTGGACTCGGTCAGAGTCTGTTCTTCCTATAAACATTCTAGAACTGAGAGCAATCTTCAATGCCCTTCTGGCCTGGCGCCATTTAGCCTCACTCCGGTTTATCAGTTTCCAGTCGGACAACATAACTTCAGTGGCTTACATCAATCATCAGGGAGGAACGAGGAGTTCTTTAGCGATGACAGAGGTAGCCAAAATAATCCAGTGGGCGGAAGGCCACTCTTGTTGCCTATTGGCGATCCACATCCCAGGGGTGGACAACTGGGAGGCGGGTTTCCTGAGCAGGCAGACCTTTCATCCGGGGGAGTGGGAACTCCATCCGGAAGTATTCTCCAACCTGATTCTCAAGTGGGGTCAGCCGGAATTGGATCTCATGGCATCCCAACAGAATGCCAAGCTCCCGAGATACGGGTCGAGGTCCAGGGACCCCCAGGCGGAGCTGATAGATGCTCTGGCGGTCCCTTGGACCTTCAGTTTAGCATACCTTTTTCCTCCGTTTGCTCTTCTTGGGTAATTGCTCGAATCAAACAGGAGGGAGCCTCGGTGATCCTCATAGCACCAGCTTGGCCTCGCAGGATTTGGTATGCAGATCTGGTGGAGATGGCATCTCTGCCACCTTGGAGACTTCCGTTGAGGAAGGACCTTCTGATTCAGGGGTCCTTCCTTCACCCAAATCTAGTTTCTCTGAAGCTGACTGCTTGGAGATTGAACGCTTAATTTTATCCAAGCGGGGGTTTTCTGACTCGGTCATAGAGACCATGATTCAGGCTCGTAAGCCTGTAACTAGAAGGATTTACTATAAGATTTGGCGTAAATATCTCTATTGGTGTGAATCCAGGGCTACTCATGGAGTAGTTAGGATTCCTAGAATTTTGTCTTCTCCAAGAAGGTTTGGAGAAGGGTTTATCGACAAGTTCCCTAAAGGGTCAAATCTCGGCCTTATCTATTTTGTTACACAAACGTCTAGCGGATGTCCCAGATGTACAATCATTTTGTCAGGCCTTGGTCATCAGGATCAGGCCTGTGTTCAAACCAGTTACTCCTCCATGGAGTCTTAATTTAGTTCTCAAAATGGGCTCCGTTTGAGCCTATGCATTCCTTAGATATTAAGTTGTTATCTTGGAAGGTTTTATTTCTTGTTGCTATTTCTTCGGGTCGTAGAGTGTCAGAGCTCTCGGTATTGCAGTACGAGTCTCCTTACCTTATTTTCCATTCAGATAAGGTAGTTTTACGAACTAAATTAGGATTTCTTACTAAGGTTGTTTCTGATCGAAACATTAATCAGGAAATTGTTGTTCCTTGTTGTTCCTTCTTTGTGTCCTAAGCCTTCTTCTCAGAAGGAATGACTTCTGCACAATTTGGACGTGGTCCGTGCTTTTAAGTTTTACCTGCAGGCGACTAAGGTCTTTCGTCAGTCTTCTTCTTTGTTTGTGATTTTCTCAGGCAAACGTAAGGGACAGAAAGCTACGGCTACTTCTGTCTTTTTGGCTGAAGCGTATCATACGTTTTGCATATGAGACTGCTGGACAGCAGCCTCCCGAGAGGGTTACGGCTCATTCCACGAGGGCTGTTGCTTCCTCAAGGGCATTCAAAAATGAAGCTTCTGTGTAACAGATTTGCAACGCTGCAACTTGGTCCTCTCTACACACTTTTTCAAAGTTTTACAAATTTTACACTTTTGCCTCGGCTGAGGACACTTTTGGGAGAAAGGTTCTTCAAGCAGTGGTGCCTTCCATTTAGGTACCCTGTCTTGTCCCTGCCGTATCATCTGTGTACTCCTAGCTTGGGTATTGAATCAAATTAGTAATTAAGATTATCCGTGGACTCATCGTGTCATAAAAAAGAAAACAAAATTTATGCTTACCTGATAAATTTATTTCTTTTTTGACACGACGAGTCCACGGCCCGCCCTGTTCTTGTAAGACAGGTTGTGGGTTATTGTAAACTTCAGACACCTCTGCGCCTTGGCTTTTCCTTTCTTTCCTTAACTTCGGTCAAATGACTGGAGTGGGAGGGAAGGGAGGAGCTATTTAACAGCTCTGCTGTGGTGCTCTTTGCCGCCAGGAGGTGAATATCCCATTAGTAATTAAGATGATCTGTGGACTCATCGTGTCAAAAAAGAAATAAATTTATCAGGTAAGCATAAATTTTCTTTTCTTCTATAAGATACGACGAGTCCACGGATTCATCCTTTACTTGTGGTATATTATCCTCCTGCTAACAGGAAGTGGCAAAGAGCACCACAGCAGAGCTGTCTATATAGCTCCTCCCTTAGCTCCACCCCCCCAGTCATTCTCTTTGCCTAGGAAGGGTAAAGTGAAAGAGGTGATAAAATGTTAGTTTTCTCCAACATAGGTGTGTCCGGTCCACGGCGTCATCCTTACTTGTGGGATATTCTCCTCCCCAACAGGAAATGGCAAAGAGCCCAGCAAAGCTGGTCACATGATCCCTCCTAGGCTCCGCCTTCCCCAGTCATTCTCTTTGCCGTTGTACAGGCAACATCTCCACGGAGATGGCTTAGAGTTTTTTGGTGTTTAAATGTAGTTTTTATTCTTCAATCAAGAGTTTGTTATTTTTAAATAGTGCTGGTATGTACTATTTACTCTGAAACAGGAAAGAGATGAAGATTTCTGTTTGTAAGAGGAAAATGATTTTAGCAACCGTTACTAAAATCGATGGCTGTTTCCACACAGGACTGTTGAGAGGAATTAACTTCAGTTGGGGGAAACAGTGAGCAGACTTTTGCTGCTTGAGGTATGACACATTTCTAACAAGACTCGGTAATGCTGGAAGCTGTCATTTTCCCTATGGGAACCGGTAAGCCATTTTCTTAGTTTAAGTAAAAGAATAAAGGGCTTCATTAGGGCTTAAAAAACTGGTAGACATTTTTCTGGGCTAAAACGATTACTTTACTAAGTATATTTGGCAGATTATTACTTTTAATAGTTGTTAAATCTTGGGGATTGTTTTAATAAAAACGGCAGGCACTGTATTGGACACCTTTTTCACTGGGGGCCTTTTCTAGTCATAGACAGAGCCTCATTTTCGCGCCTCTAATGCGCAGTTGTTTTTGGAAAGCATGGCATGCAGATGCATGTGTGAGGAGCTAAGAACCACTGAAAAAGCTTATAGAAGGCATCATTTGGTATCGTATTCCCCTCTGGGCTTGGTTGGGTCTCAGCAAAGCAGATACCTGGGACTGTATAGGGCTTAAATGTAAAAACGGCTCCGGTTCCGTTATTTTAAGGGTTAAAGCTTTCAAATTTGGTGTGCAATACTTTTAAGGCTTTAAGTTACTGTGGTGAAATTTTGGTGAAATTTGAACAATTCCTTCATACTTTTTCACATATTCAGTAATAAAGTGTGTTCAGTTTGAAATTTAAAGGGACAGTAACGGTTTTATTGTAAAACGTTTTTTGTGCTTTGTTGACAAGTTTAAGCCTGTTTAACATGTCTGAACCATCAGATAACGATGTTCTATATGTATGAAAGCCAATGTGTCTCCCCATTTAAATATATGTGATATATTTGTGTCATAATGTCCAAACAAAGTAGGGATAATAATGCCATAGATATGATATTGCCCAAGATGATTCCTCTAATGAGGGGAGTAAGCATGGTACTGCATCATCCCCGTCTGTGTCTACACCAGTTTTGCCCACACAAGAGGCCCCTAGTACATCTAGTGCGCCAATACTTATTACCATACAACAATTAATGACTGTAATGGATAATTCTATTGAAATGCATTTTTTCCAAAATGCCTACTTATCAGAGAAAGCGTGATTGCTCTGTTTTAAACACTGAAGAGCAAGAGGACGCTGATGATATCTGTTCTGACATACCCTCACACCTATCTGAAGGGGCCAGGAGGGAGGTTTTGTCTGAGGGAGAAATTTCAGATTCAGGGAAAATTTCTCAACAAGCAGAACCTGATATTGTAACTTTTAAATTTAAATTTCAACATCTCCACGCACTACTTAAGGAGGTATTATCTACTCTGGATGATTGTGACAATTTGGTCATTCCAGAGAAATTAGGTAAGATGGACAAGTTCCTAGAGGTTCCGGTGCCCCCCGATGTTTTTCCTATACCCAAGCGGGTGGCGGACATAGTAAATAAGGAGTGGGAAAGGCCCGGCATTCCTTTTGTCCTCCCCTTATATTTAAGAAATTAGTTCCTATAGTCGACCCCAGAAAGGACTTATAGCATACAGTCCCCAAGGTCGAGGGGGCGGTTTCTACTCTAAACAAACGCACTTCTATTCCTATAGAAGATAGTTGTGCTTTCAAGATCCTATGGATTAAAGGTTAGAGGGTTTGCTTAAAAAGATGTTTGTTCAGCAAGGTTACCTTCTACAACCAATTTCATGCATTGTTCCTGTCACTACAGCTGCGTGTTTCTGGTTCGAAGAACTAGAAAAGTCGCTCAATAAAGAATCTTCGTACGAGGAGGTTTTGGACAGAGTTCAAGCTCTTAAATTGGCTAACTCTTTTTTATTTTAGATGCCGCTTTGCAATTAGCTAGATTAGCGGCGAATAATTCAGGGTTTGCTATCGTGGCGCGCAGAGCGCTTTTGCTTAACATCCCTTTCAAGGGTAAAACACTGTTTGGCCCTGACTTGAAAGAGATTATTTCAGACATCACTGGGGGAAAGGGCCACGCCCTTCCTCTGGATAGGTCTTTTAAGGCTAAAAAGAAGCCAAATTTTCGTCCCTTTCGCAGAAACGGACCAGCCTCAAATTCTACACCCTCTAAGCAAGAGGGTAATACTTCTCAAACCAAGCCAGCCTGGAGGCCGATGCAAGGCTGGAACAAGGGTAAGCAGGCCAAGTCACCTGCCACTGCTACCAAAACAGCATGAAGTGTTGGCCCCCGATCTGGGAAGGATCTGGTGGGGGGCAGACTTTCTCTCTTTGCTCAGGCTGGGGCAAGAGATGTTCAGGATCCTTGGGCGCTAGAAATAGTTTCTCAAGGTTATCTCCTGGAATTCAGGGAACTACCCCCAAGGGGAAGGTTCCACGGGTCTCAATTATCTTCGAACAGGCATTCTTACACTGTGCATGGGAGTGATTCATCCTGTTCCATTAGGAGAACAAGGGATGGGTTTTTACTCCAACCTGTTCATAATTCCCAAAAAAGAGGGAACATTCAGACCTATTTTAGATCTCAAGATTCTAAACAAGTTTGTCAGGGTTTCATCATTCGAAATGGAAACCATTCGAACGATTCTTCCTACCATCCAGGAAGGTCAATTCATGACCACGGTGGACTTAAAGGATGCGTACCTACGTATTCCTATCCACAAGGAACATTTTCGGTTCCTAAGGTTCGCCTTTCTGGACAAGCATTACCTGTGGCACTTCCATTCGGATTAGCCACTGCTCCAAGGATTTTCACAAGGGTACTAGGGTCCCTTCTAGCGGTGCTAAGACCAAGGAGCATTGCAGTAGTACCTTACTTGGACGACATCCTGATTCAAGTGTCGTCTCTGTCAAAAGCAAGGGCTCATACGGACATTGTCCTAGCCTTTCTCAGATCTCACAGGTGGAAAGTGAACATAGAAAAAAGTTCTCTGTCCCCGTCAACAAGAGTTCCCTTCTTGGGAACAATAATAGTTTCCTTAGAAATTAAGGTTTTTCTGACAGAGGCCAGAAAATCAAAACTTCTAAGCTCTTGTCAGGTACTTCATTCTGTTCTTCTTCCTTCCATAGCGCAGTCCATGGAAGTAATAGGTTTGATGGTTGCGGCAATGGACATAGTTCCTTTTGCACGAATTCATCTAAGACCATTGCACCTGGGCATGCTCAGACAGTGGAATGGGGACTATACAGACTTGTCTCCGACGATACAAGTAGATCAAATAACCAGAGATTCACTCCGTTGGTGGCTGACCCTGGACAACCTGTCACAGGGAATGAGCTTCCGCAGACCAGAATAGGTCATTGTCACGACAGACGCCAGTCTGGTGGGCTGGGGCGCGGTCTGGGAACCCCTGAAAACTCAGGGTCTATGGTTTCGGGAAGACTCTCTTCTCCCGATAAACATAATGGAACTGAGAGCGATATTCAATGCTCTCAAGGCTTGGCCTCGACTAGCAAAGGCCAAATTCATAAGGTTTCAATCAGACATCATGACGACTGTTACATATATCAACCATCAGGGGGTAACAAGGAGTTCCCTGGCGATGGAGGAGCATCCGGGGGAGTGGGAACTCCATCTGGAAATCTTTGCCCAAATAACTCAATTATGGGGCATTCCAGACATGGTTCTGATGGCCTCTCGTCAGAACTTCATGGTCCCTTGTTACGGGTCCAAATCCAGGGATCCCAAGGCGACTCTATTGGATACAATAGTAGCACCTTGGATCTTCAACCTAGCTTATGTATTCCCACCGTTTCCTCTCATTCCCAGGCTGGTAGCCAGGATCAATCTGGAGAGGGCTTCGGTGACCTTGATAGTTCCTGTGTGGCCACGCAGGACTTGGTATGCAGACCTGGTGAATGTATCATCGGCTCCACCATGGAAGCTACCTTTGAGACAGGACCTTCTTATTCAGGGTCCATTCGAACATCCGAATCTGGTTTTCCTCCAACTGACTGCTTGGAGTTTGAACGCTTGATTTTATCAAAGCGTGGGTTTTCAGATTCTGTAATAGATACTCTTATTCAGGCTAGAAAGCCTGTAACTAGAAAAATTTACCATAAAATATGGAAAAAATATATCTGTTGGTGTGAATCTAAAGGATTCCCATGGAACAAGATAAAAATTCCTAAGTTTCTTTCCTTTCTACAAGAAGGTTTGGAGAAAGGATTTTCTGCGAGTTCTCTGAAGGGACAGATCTCTGTTTTATCTGTTTTACTTCACAAAAGGCTGGCAGCTGTGCCAGACGTTTAAGCGTTTGTTCAGGCTCTGGTTAGAATCAAGCCTGTTTACAGACCTTTGACTCTTCCCTGGAGTCTTAATCTAGTTCTTTCAGTTCTTCAAGGGGTTCCGTTTGAACCCTTACATTCCGTAGATATTAAGTTATTATCTTGGAAAGTTTTGTTTTAGGTTGCAATTTCTTCCGCTAGAAGAGTTTCTGAGTTATCTGCTCTGCAGTGTTCTCCGCCCTATCTGGTCCATGCAGATAAGGTGGTTTTTACGTACTGAGCCTGGTTTTCTTCCGAAGGTTGTTTCCAACAAAAATATTAACCAGGATATAGTTGTACCTTCTTTGTGTCCGAATCCAGTTTCATAGAAGGAACGTTTGTTACACAATTTGGACGTTGTCCGTGCTCTAAAATTCTATTTAGATGCTACAAAGGATTTCAGACAAAAATCTTCCTTGTTTGTTGTTTATTCTGGTAAAAGGAGAGGTCAAAAAGCAACTTCTACCTCTCTATCTTTTTGGCTTAAAAGCATCATCAGATTGGCTTATGAGACTGCCGGACGGCAGCCTCCTGAAAGAATCACAGCTCATTCCACTAGGGCCGTGGCTTCCACATGGGCCTTTAAGAACGATGCTTCTGTTGATCAGATATGTAAGGCAGCGACTTGGTCTTCACTGCACACTTTTACCAAATTTTACAAATTTGATACTTTTGCTTCTTCTGAGGCTATTTTTGGGAGAAAGGTTTTGCAAACCGTGGTGCCTTCCATCTAGGTGACCTGATTTGCTCCCTCCCATCATCCGTGTCCTAAAGCTTTGGTATTGGTTCCCACAAGTAAGGATGACGCCGTGGACCGGACACACCTATGTTGGAGAAAACAGAATTTATGTTTACCTGATAAATTACTTTCTCCAACGGTGTGTCCGGTCCACGGCCCGCCCTGGTTTTTTTTTAATCAGGTCTGATGATTTATTTTCTTTAACTACAGTCACCACGGTATCATATGATTTCTCCTATGCAAATATTCCTCCTTTACGTCGGTCGAATGACTGGGGAAGGCGGAGCCTAGGAGGGATCATGTGACCAGCTTTGCTGGGCTCTTTGCCATTTCCTGTTGGGGAGGAGAATATCCCACAAGTAAGGATGACGCCGTGGACCGGACACACCGTTGGAGAAAGTAATTTATCAGGTAAACATAAATTCTGTTTTTATTTTCTTCATGCAAGAGTTTTTTATTTTAAATGGTACCGGTGTGTACTATTTTCTCTCAGGCAGCAGATGGATGAAGACTTCTGCCTGGAGGCTGATGTTCTTAGCATTGTCACTAAGATCCAGAGCAGTTCCCACAGAATGGCTGAGGAGTGCTTAAGAAACTTCAGTGTGAGGAACGTTTTTCATGCTATAAGCAGTGAGGTATGTTCAGTCATTTTTTTCTGGAGAGACTGTGGTATTTCAGAATTGGCTGACAGTATCCCCATGAGGGTAAGGGTAAGCAGTAATCCTAAGAGAAGAGGGGTATTACTAAGCTTGCATATAGGTGCTAAGAAAAAATGGTTGACACTGAGTTTGAATGTTTGTGGGCAAACGTTTTTTTAACTGGGAGTGCTGATAACGTTTTTTGGCAAGAAAATATTTATTACATCAGGAACGTTTTTGAGGCTGTAATAAGAGGGTACACTTAGCTTCTTTTTGGGTTTAGGAACCCACATGGCTAGTTTGAGACCGCTCTGGTGCGGTTCATTTGGACTGAGAGATATCAAGTGAGATGGGCGGGGCCTATTTTCACGCCTCAGTTGCGCAGTTGTATTTGACAGGCAAGCTCCAACTCCGGTGGGCCCTTGTGAGAATATTGGGCCAAATCGAAGCTTTAACCCTGTTTTCCAGATCCCTAAGGGCAGGTAGGCGCCACAGCAGGGCTGTGGCGAGATGCAGGGGGTGTTTTTTCCGGATTTAAAAGTTTATTAATTATACGTTTTTTTTTTCAGTAAGGGTTAAGTGTTCCTTTCCTTGTGGGGCAAACAGCTGCATTATTTGAATACTTATGTCAAAAATTGAAACAATTTGATTATTTTAAAGCAGTTTTGCAAAAAGTGTATGCTTTTTTTTTCTCTTAAAGGCGCAGTACCATTTTTTTTTTTTTAAGATTGTTATTTTTTCACTAAATAAAGTGTTTTCAAGCCTGTTTGTGGTCATTACTAGCCTGTTTAACATGTCTGACATTGAGGAAAGCCAATGTTGAATGTGTTTGGAAGCCATTGTGGAACCCCCACTTAAAATGTGTCCCTCATGCACTGAGTGTCCCTCATGCACTGAAAGGGCAATAAATTCCAAAGAACATATTTTAGCTGATAAAAGTATGTCGCAGGATGATTCTCAGTCAGAAGGGAATCAGGTTATGCCATCTAATTCTCCCCAAGTGTCACAACCATTAACGCCCGCACAAGCAACGCCAAGTACTTCTAGTGCATCTAATTCTTTCAACCTGCAAGATATGGCCGCAGTTATGAATACTACCCTCACAGAGGTTTTATCTAAGCTGCCTGGGTTGCAGGGGAAGCGCAGTAGGTCTGGTGTGAGTCAATGCTGAGCCCTCTGACGCTTTATTAGTCATATCCGATGTACCCTCACAATGTTCTGAGTTGGGTGAGGGATTTGCTGTCTGAGGGAGAGATTACTGATTCAGGAAAGATGTTCCCTCAGACAGACTCGGATATGACGGCTTTTAAATTTAAACTAGAACACCTCCGCTTGTTGCTCAGGGAGGTTTTAGCGACTCTGGAAATATTGTGACCCTATTGTAATTCCAGAGAAATTGTGTAAAATGGATAGATATCTAGAGGTTCCTGCTTACACTCCGGTCCCTAAGAGGATTTCGGACATTGTTACTAAGGAGTGGGATAGCTAGTTATTCCGTTTTCTCCCCCTCCTACTTTTAAGAAAATGTTTCCCATATCAGACACCATGCGGGATTCGTGGCAGATGGTCCCTAAGGTGGAGGGAGCTGTTTCTACCTTGGCTAAGCGTACAACTATACCTATTGAGGACAGTTGTGCTTTCAAAGATCCTATGGATAAAAAATTAGAGGGTCTTCTTAAGAAAATATTTATTCATCAAGGTTTTCTTCTTCAACCTATTGCGTGCATTGTACCTGTAACTACTGCAGCTGCTTTTTGGTTCGAGGCTCTAGAGGAGGCTCTTCAGGTTGAGACCCCATTAGATGATATTCTGGATAGAATTAGGGCTCTCAAGCTAGCTAATTCTTTCATTACAGATGCCGCTTTTCAACTGGCTAAATTAGCGGCAAAGAATTCAGGTTTTGCCATTTTAGCGCGTAGAGCGTTATGGCTTAAGTCCTGGTCTGCTGACATGTCATCAAAATCTAAGCTTTTAGCCATCCCTTTCAAGGGTAAGACCCTATTCGGGCCTGAACTGAAAGAGATCATTTCAGACATCACTGGAGGAAAAGGCCATGCCCTTCCTCAGGATAAGACAAATAAGATGAGGACCAAACAAAATAATTTTTGTTCCTTTCGAAACTTCAAAGGTGGTCCCTCTACCTCCTCCCCTGCTGCAAAGCAGGAGGGGAATTTTGCTGAATCCAGGTCAGTCTGTAGACCTAACCAGACTTGGAACAAAGGTAAACAGGCCAAGAAGCCTGCGGCTGCCACCAAGACGGCATGAAGGGGCAGCCCCCGATCCGGGACAGGATCTAGTAGGGGGCTGACTTTCTCTCTTTGCTCAGGCTTGGGCAAGAGACGTTCAGGACTCATGGGCTTTAGAAATTGTGACCCAGGGGTATCTTCTAGACTTCAAAGATTCTCCTCCAAGGGGGAGATTCCATCTTTCTCGATAGTCTGTAAACCAGACAAAAAGAGGCGTTCTTACACTGTGTAGAAGACCTATATACCATGGGAGTAATCTGCCCAGTTCCAAAAACAGAACAGGGGCAGGGGTTTTACTCCAATCTGTTTGTGGTTCCCAAGAAAGAGGGAACCTTCAGACCAATTTTAGATCTCAAGATCCTAAACAAAGTCCTCAGAGTCCCATCCTTCAAGATGGAGACCATTCGGACTATTTTACCAATGATCCAGGAGGGTCAATATATGACCACCGTGGATTTAAAGGATGCATATCTGCACATCCCTATCCACAAGGATCATCACCAGTTTCTCAGGTTTGCCTTTCTGGACAAGCATTACCAGATTGTGGCTCTTCCCTTCGGGTTGGCCACAGCTCCCAGAATTTTCACAAAGGTGCTAGGGTCCCTTCTGGCGGTTCTAAGACCACGGGGCATAGCAGTGGCGCTTTATCTGGACGATATCTTAATTCAGGCGTCATCTTACCAACTAGCCAAATCTCACACGGACATCGTGTTGGCTTTTCTAAGATCTCACGGGTGGAAGGTGAACATAAAAAAGAGTTCCATTCCTGGGAACTCTGATAGATTCGGTAGACATGAACATTTTTCTGACGAAGGTCAGGAAATCAAAGATTTTAACCACCTGCCGAGCTCTTCATTCCATTCCTCGGCCTTCAGTGGCTCAGTCTATGGAGGTAATCGGACTAATGGTAGCGGCAATGGACATAGTTCCGTTTGCTCGCTTGCATCTCAGACCACTGCAACTATGCATGCTCAATCAGTGGAATGGGGATTATGCGGATTTATCTCCTCAGATAAATCTGGATCAAGAGACCAGAGACTCTCTTCTTTGATGGTTGTCACAGGATCATTTGTCCCAGCATGGGTCATAGTGACGACGGACGCCAGCCTATTGGGCTGGGGTGCAGTCTGGAATTCCCTGAAAGCACAGGGTGTGTGGACTCAGGAGGAGGCTCTCCTTCCAATAAATATTCTAGAACTGAGAGCGATATTCAACGCTCTTCAGGCGTGGCCTCAGCTGGCTTCGGCCAGATTCATAAGATTCCAGTCGGACAATATCACGACTGTAGCATATATCAATCATCAGGGGGGAACAAAGAGTTCTCTAGTGATGATAGAGGTTTCCAAAATAATTTGATGGGCAGAGACTCACTCTTGCCATCTATCAGCAATCTATATCCCAGGAGTGTAGAACTGGGAAGCGGATTTTCTAAGTCGTCAGACTTTTTTCATCCGGTGGAGTGGGAACTCCATCCGGAGGTGTTTGCACAATTGATTCATCAATGGGGCACACCAGAATTGGATCTGATGGCGTCTCGTCAGAACGCCAAACTTCCTTGCTACGGGTCCAGATCAAGGGATCCTCAAGCAGTACTGATAGATGCTCTAGCAGTACCTTGGTCGTTCAACTTGGCTTATGTGTTTCCACCATTTCCTCTCCTCCCTCATCTGATTGCCAGAATCAAACAGGAGAGAGCTTCGGTGATTTTGATAGCACCTGCGTGGCCATGCAGGACTTGGTATGCAGACCTGGTGGGCATGTCATCTCTACCACCATGGACAATGCCACTGAGACAGGACCTTCTTATTCAAGGTCCGTTCCAGCATCCAAATATAGTTACTCTGCGGCTGACTACCTGGAGATTGAACGCTTGATTTTATCCAAGCGGGGATTCTCTGAGTCGGTCATAGAGACCTTGATTCAGGCTCGAAAGCCTGTTACTAGGAAAATTTATCATAAGATATGGCGTAAATATCTTTATTGGTGTGAATCCAAAGGCTACTCATGGAGTAAGATCAGGATTCCTAGGATTTTGTCCTTTCTCCAAGAAGGATTGGAGAAGGGGTTATCAGCTAGTTCCCTAAAGGGACAGATATCTGCTTTATCAATTTGACTGCACAAGCGTCTGGCAGATGTTCCAGACGTTCAGTCGTTTTGTCAGGCTTTAGTTAGAATCAAGCCTGTGTTTTCTTCAAGGGGTTCCGTTTGAACCTATGCATTCCATAGATATTAAGCTTCTATCTTGGAAAGTTCTGTTTTTAGTTGCTATCTCTTCGGCTCGAAGAGTTTCTGAACTATCTGCATTGCAATGCGACTCGCCTTATCTTGTTTATCTTTCTGATAAGGTGGTTTTGCGTACCAAACCTGGATTTCTTCCTAAGGTTGTTACTAATAAGAATATTAATCAGGAAATTGTTGTTCCTTCCCAGTGTCCTAATCCTTCCTCTAAGAAGGAGCGTCTGTTTCACAACTTGGACGTGGTTCGTGCTTTGACGTAAATCTTTGGTCACTTGCAAGTAAAACTTCAAACATCTTCTCTGTTTGTTGTCTATTCTGGAAAGCGTAGAGGTCAAAAATCTACGGCTACCTCTCTTTATTTTTGGCTGAAAAGCATCATCCATTTGGCATACGAGACTGCTGGACAGCAGCCTCCTGAAAGAATTACAGCTCACTCTACTAGAGCGGTGGCTTCCACATGGGCTTTTAAAAATGATGCTTCTGTTGAACAGATTTGTAAGGCTGCGACTTGGTCTTCACTTCATACCTTTTACAAATTTTACAAATTTGATACTTTTGCTTCTTCTGAGGCTATTTTTGGGAGAAAAATTCTTCAAGCAGTGGTGCCTTCTGTTTAGGCATTTGTCTTGTCCCTCCCGTTCATCCGTGTCCTATAGCTTTGGTATTGTATCCCACAAGTAAAGGATGAATCCGTGGACTTGTCGTAATCTTATAGAAGAAAAGTAAATTTATGCTTACCTAATAAATTAATTTCTTCTATGATACGACGAGTCCACGGCCCGCCCTGTCATTTTAAGACAGATTATATTTTTTTTATTTTAAACTTCAGTCACCTCTGCACCTTTTTAGTTTCTCCCTTTTTTCTTCCTGTACCTTCGGTCGAATGACTGGGGGGTGGAGCTAAGGGAGGAGCTATATAGACAGCTCTGCTGTGGTGCTCTTTGCCACTTTCTGTTAGCAGGAGGATAATATCCCACAAGTAAAGGATGAATCCGTGGACTCTTCGTATCAGGTAAGCATATATTTACTTTTTCTAAATTTTTTATAAAATTGTTTTGCTTCTGCTGAGGCTTCTTTTGGGAGAAGGGTTCTTCAAGCAGTGGTGCCTTCTGTTTAGGTTACCTGTCTTGTCCCTCCCTTATCGGTGTCCTCTAGCTTGGGTATTGATTCCCAACAGTAATTGATGATAATCTGTGGACTCAGTGTCATTAGACAACGAAATTTATGCTTACCTGATAAATGTATTTATTTCTTGACACGGTGAGTCCACGGCCCGTCCTATTTTTTAAGATAGTTTTTTGGTATATAAACCTCAGGCACCTCTGCACCTTGTGTTATTTCCTTTTCTCCTTTCCTTTGGTCGAGTGACTGGGGTTTGTGGGTAGGGAAGTGATACTTAACAGCTTTGCTGTTGTGCTCTTTGCCTCTTCCTGCTGGCCAGGAGTGATATTCTTAACAGTAATTGATGATAATCCGTGGACGCACCGTATCAAAGAAAAAAAATTTATCAGGTAAGCATAAATTTTGTTTTTATAAATATAAAGTGTAACTTAAATCCCAGAATAAGCATGTTTTTAGATAAATGTGTATTTACTTAACTGCAATTCTATTATTTTATACAGGTACAACCAAAACATGTAAAAGAAGCATTTCGGTTAATAAACAAGTCTATCATAAGAGTTGAGACCCCAGATGTTAACTTGGACCAAGAAGATGAACATGAAATAGAAGAGCAGCCTCAAATAAATGGTATGATGCAGTTATAATAACATAATACCTGCTTGGTAATAAGTGTGAATAATAAAGCTAATATTTAAAATGTCCTAGGTGATGCTGCTATACCGAATGGTATAAATGGTCATGAAAATGGAGTCATCGATCATACAGATGATGAAATAAAGGAAACTGCAAAGCCCTCACTACGTCTCAGCTTTGCTGAATATAAGCGGATATCAAACTTGCTTGTCCTTCAGCTAAGAAAACGTGAAGGTTTGTATATCTACATACATATATTATCATTACTAAGGGGTAAATCTATGAAACTGCATTTGCAGCTTTTGAGGCTATGCGGAGTGTGAGCCTGCAACAAGATATTTAAGAAGCAGAAACTGATTCTTTTGCCTCCCCACCACCTCAGAGTTGGCAAGATCAATCATCCCAACACTTGCTTGTTCAGGGTAACTGGCATGCCCTCCTTTTGCCCAATTGATGACGCAGGATTGTGGAAGCGGCATTGCATTGCTCCTTGTGTAATGTTAAATTTCACCATGTGATGCAGCATTGCAGGCGGTCAGGTTCACTACTTGTAAACCTGTCTGCCTGCATTGAAGATACATTTTGCTCTAAGGATAGTTTTAACACTATAAACCATTTTAATGTCTCCTTTGCAGATGAAGAGGATTCTTCACAAAAGAAGAGTGGCCTTATTAATTGGTACTTAAAAGAAATAGAGGCTGAAATAGACTCTGAAGAAGAATTAATTAATCGGAAGCAGATCATAGAGAAAGTCATCCATAGACTTGTACACTATGTAAGTATGTTTTATTTATAAAACCTATATCTGGCTAACCACAGGAAAATTTTAGATGGCATATAGCCAAGGCTGCTGTACTTGTTTACGTTTAAGTTTGCTTTGTAGGAGGTCATTTTTGTAGTTTGTTACGTTTTAGAAGACCTCAGTAATATTGACCCTAACTCGTTAACATTAACACTATATTAAAATTAATTGTGCAGGTCTTGATAGTTAAATGACATGTTAAGAGCTTTGTGCCTTGATAAGTCATGTGTCTAACATGGAACTACTAATTGTTTTCTCTCGTACACTTGATTTATGTAAATACGTTTTCTTTTACAAGATACGACGAGTCCACGGATTTCATCCTTATGGGATATCGCCTCCTGGTCAGCAGGAGGAGGCAAAGAGCACCACAGCAGAGCTGTATATATAGCTCCTCCCTTCCCTCCCACTCCAGTCATTCTCTTTGTCTGTGTTAGTGATAGGAATAGGTAAAGTGAGGTGTTAGTTTAGATTCTTCAATCAAGAGTTTATTATTTTTAAATGGTACCAGTGTGTGCTATTTTATTCAGGGCTAGAGCTACAAGCTTCTCAGCAATGGGGACTGGAGAGATTTTCATTCCTTCTGCGACTCCCATACTGTCGGCTGCCCTGCTGATGGTCTTAGCAGATATTTTCTAAGACCCTGTTTGTTCCCACAGATCTGTTGGAGGTGATGACAAGAACACCTTCATGATGTGGGACAAATTCATGCTGCGCTCAGCATTAAGGTGTGTGTAGTCGTTTGCTTCTGGGGAGACTGAGTAACTCAGAACAGACTGGCATTTATTCCCTATACCGGGAGGGGGTAATCAATTTGATCTGGAACATAAAGAGTGTGCATGGGTCTACCCTGTTTATAAGGTGTGCTGAAATTCAGCTGTGCTATCAAGGGACTATAATATATTATTAGACCGGGGATAGCATGACAGAGTGTTTGAGCTTGACGCTGGGAGATCATGGGTTTTTACCCTAGGGACCTAACCTTATCTGTGACTAAGTCTATGGCAGGACAGGTTGTGTGTTTGAAGGGGCGCTTAGGTGGTTCGTGGTACACTTGCTTTAGATTGCTTTATGTTACCGACATATTTATTCCCCATGCGGTACTGTCCAGGGGAAGTTAGTTCTGCCCACGATGGGCGGGTCTTAGCACTTAGCCGCGCAATTGATATCCGGATCCTGAACTTACGGCTGCATGGCTAGAGGCTCCAGTGTGACCTAGGTTGGGTTGTGTCTGTAATCTCACAAGCGGTCTTAGGCGCTGTTCACGGAGTGCTACTAAGTGACTTGTTGGGGGCAGGTAGGCGCTGCAGCAGAGCTGTGGCGAGGTGCAAGTGCTATTTCTTTCATGTAATTAACAAGAGTCCATGAGCTAGTGACGTATGGGATATACATTCCTACCAGGAGGGGCAAAGTTTCCCAAACCTTAAAATGCCTATAAATACACCCCTCACCACACCCACAAATCAGTTTTTACAAACTTTGCCTCCAAGGGAGGTGGTGAAGTAAGTTTGTGCTAGATTCTACGTTGATATGCGCTCCGCAGCAAGTTGGAGCCCGGTTTTCCTCTCAGCGTGCAGTGAATGTCAGAGGGATGTGAGGAGAGTATTGCCTATTGAATGCAGTGATCTCCTTCTACGGGGTCTATTTCATAAGGTTCTCTGTTATCGGTCGTAGAGATTCATCTCTTACCTCCCTTTTCAGATCGACGATATACTCTTATATTTACCATTTCCTCTACTGATTCTCGTTTCAGTACTGGTTTGGCTTTCTACAAACATGTAGATGAGTGTCCTGGGGTAAGTAAGTCTTATTTTCTGTTACACTCTAAGCTATGGTTGGGCACTTTATTTATAAAGTTCTAAATATATGTATTCAAACATTTATTTGCCTTGACTCAGAATGTTCAACTTTCCTTATTTCCAGACAGTCAGTTTCATATTTGGGATTATGCTTTAATTATCATATTTTTCTTACCTCAAAAATTTGACTTTTTCCCTGTGGGCTGTTAGGCTCGCGGGGGCTGAAAATGCTTCATTTTATTGCGTCATTCTTGGCGCGGACTTTTTTGGCGCAAAAATTCGTTTCCGGCGTCATACGTGTCGCCGGAAGTTGCGTCATTTTTTTGACGTTATTTTGCGCCAAAAATGTCGGCGTTCCGGATGTGGCGTCATTTTTGGCGCCAAAAGCATTTAGGCGCCAAATAATGTGGGCGTCTTATTTGGCGCCAAAAAATATGGGCGTCGTTTTTGTCTCCACATTATTTCAGTCTCATTTTTCATTTGCTTCTGGTTGCTAGAAGCTTGATGTTTGGCATTTTTTTCCCATTCCTGAAACTGTCTTATAAGGAATTTGATCTATTTTGCTTTATATGTTGTTTTTTCTCTTACATATTGCAAGATGTCTCACGTTGCATCTGAGCCAGAAGATACTACAGGAAAACCTCTGCCTGCTGGATCTACCAAAGCTAAGTGTATCTGCTGTAAACTTTTGGTAGCTATTCCTCCAGCTGTTGTTTGTATTAAATGTCATGACAAACTTGTTAATGCAGATAATATTTCCTTTAGTGATGTACCATTGCCTGTTGCAGTTCCCTCAACATCTAAGGTGCAGAATGTTCCTGATAACATAAGAGATTTTGTTTCTGAATCCATAAAGAAGGCTTTGTCTGTTATTTCTCCTTCTAGTAAACGTAAAAAGTCTTTTAAATCTTCTCTCTCTACAGATGAATTTTTAAATGAACACCATCATTCTGATTCTTTGGACTCTTCTGGTTCAGAGGATTCTGTCTCAGAGATTGATGCTGATAAATCTTCATATTTATTTAAGATGGAATTTATTCGCTCTTTACTTAAAGAAGTACTAATTGCTTTAGAAATAGAGGATTCTAGTCCTCTTGATACTAATTCTATACGTTTGGATAAGGTTTTTAAAGCTCCTGCGGTTATTCCAGAAGTCTTTCCTGTTCCTAATGCTATTTCTGCAGTAATTGCTAAGGAATGGGATAGATTGGGTAATTCATTTACTCCTTCTAAACGTTTTAAGCAATTATATCCTGTTCCGCCTGACAGATTAGAATTTTGGGACAAAATCCCTAAAGTTGATGGGGCTATTTCTACCCTTGCTAAACGTACTACCATTCCTACATCAGATGGTACCTCGTTTAAGGATCCTTTAGATAGAAAAATTGAATCTTTTCTAAGAAAAGCTTATCTATGTTCAGGTAATCTTCTTAGACCTGCTATATCATTGGCTGATGTTGCTGCAGCTTCAACTTTTTGGTTGGAAACTCTAGCGCAACAAGTAACAAATCGTGATTCTCATGATATTATTATTCTTCTCCAGCATGCTAATAATTTCATCTGTGATGCCATTTTTGATATTATTAGAGTTGATGTTAGATTTATGTCTCTGGCTATCTTAGCCAGAAGAGCTTTATGGCTTAAGACTTGGAATGCTGATATGGCTTCTAAATCAACTCTACTTTCCATTTCTTTCCAGGGAAACAAATTATTTGGTTCTCAGTTGGATTCTATTATTTCAACTGTTACTGGTGGGAAAGGAACTTTTTTTTTTACCACAGGATAAAAAGTCTAAAGGTAAAAACAGGGCTAACAATCGTTTTCGTTCCTTTCGTTTCAACAAAGAACAAAAGCCTGATCCTTCGTCCTCAGGAGCAGTTTCAGTTTGGAAACCATCTCCAGTCTGGAATAAATCCAAGCCTGCTAGAAAGGCAAAGCCTGCTTCTAAGTTCACATGAAGGTACGGCCCTCATTCCAGTTCAGCTGGTAGGGGGCAGGTTACGTTTTTTCAAAGAAATTTGGATCAGTTCTGTTCACAATCTTTGGATTCAGAACATTGTTTCAGAAGGGTACAGAATTGGTTTCAAGATGAGACCTCCTGCAAAGAGATTTTTTCTTTCCCATGTCCCAGTAAATCCAGTGAAAGCTCAAGCATTTCTGAATTGTGTTTCAGATCTAGAGTTGGCTGGAGTAATTATGCCAGTTCCAGTTCCGGAACAGGGGATGGGGTTTTATTCAAATCTCTTCATTGTACCAAAGAAGGAGAATTCCTTCAGACCAGTTCTGGATCTAAAATTATTGAATCGTTATGTAAGGATACCAACGTTCAAGATGGTAACTGTAAGGACTATATTGCCTTTTGTTCAGCAAGGGAATTATATGTCCACAATACATTTACAGGATGCATATCTGCATATTCCGATTCATCCAGATCATTATCAGTTCCTGAGATTCTCTTTTCTAGACAAGCATTACCAATTTGTGGCTCTACCATTTGGCCTTGCTACAGCTCCAAGAATTTTCACAAAGATTCTCGGTGCCCTTCTGTCTGTAATCAGAGAACAGGGTATTGTGGTATTTCCTTATTTGGACGATATCTTGGTACTTGCTCCGTCTTTACATTTAGCAGAGTCTCATACGAATCGACTTGTGTTGTTTCTTCAAGATCATGGTTGGAGGATCAATTTACCAAAAAGTTCTTTGATTCCTCAAACAAGGGTAACCTTTCTGGGTTTCCAGATAGATTCAGTGTCCATGACTTTGTCTTTAACAGACAAGAGACGTCTAAAATTGATTACAGCCTGTCGAAACCTTCAGTCTCAATCATTCCCTTCGGTAGCCTTATGCATGGAAATTCTAGGTCTTATGACTGCTGCATCGGACGCGATCCCCTTTGCTCGTTTTCACATGCGACCTCTTCAGCTCTGTATGCTGAACCAATGGTGCAGGGATTACACGAAGATATATCAATTAATATCTTTAAAACCGATTGTTCGGCACTCTCTAACGTGGTGGACAGATCACCATCGTTTAATTCAGGGGGCTCCTTTTGTTCTTCCGACCTGGACTGTAATTTCAACAGATGCAAGTCTCACAGGTTGGGGAGCTGTGTGGGGATCTCTGACGGCACAAGGAGTTTGGGAATCTCAGGAGGTGAGATTACCGATCAATATCTTGGAACTCCGTGCAGTTTTCAGAGCTCTTCAGTTTTGGCCTCTTCTGAAGAGAGAATCGTTCATTTGTTTTCAGACAGACAATGTCACAACTGTGGCATACATCAATCATCAAGGAGGGACTCACAGTCCTCTGGCTATGAAAGAAGTATCTCGAATTTTGGTTTGGGCGGAATCCAGCTCCTGTCTAATCTCTGCGGTTCATATCCCAGGTGTAGACAATTGGGAAGCGGATTATCTCAGTCGCCAAACGTTGCATCCGGGCGAATGGTCTCTTCACCCAGAGGTATTTCTTCAGATTGTTCAAATGTGGGGGCTCCCAGAGATAGATCTGATGGCCTCTCATCTAAACAAGAAACTTCCCAGGTATCTGTCCAGATCCCGGGATCCTCAGGCGGAGGCAGTGGATGCATTATCACTTCCTTGGAAGTATCATCCTGCCTATATCTTTCCGCCTCTAGTTCTTCTTCCAAGAGTAATCTCCAAGATTCTGAGGGAATGCTCGTTTGTTCTGCTAATAGCTCCGGCATGGCCTCACAGGTTTTGGTATGCGGATCTTGTCCGGATGGCATCTTGCCAACCATGGACTCTTCCGTTAAGACCAGACCTTCTGTCTCAAGGTCCTTTTTTCCATCCGGATCTGAAATCCTTAAATTTAAAGGTATGGAGATTGAACGCTTGATTCTTGGTCATAGAGGTTTCTCTGACTCCGTGATTAATACTATGTTACAGGCTCGTAAATCTGTATCTCGAGAGATATATTATAGAGTCTGGAAGACTTATATTTCTTGGTGTCTTTCTCATCATTTTTCTTGGCATTCTTTTAGAATACCGAGAATTTTACAGTTTCTTCAGGATGGTTTAGATAAGGGTTTGTCCGCGAGTTCTTTGAAAGGACAAATCTCCGCTCTTTCTGTTCTTTTTCACAGAAAGATTGCTATTCTTCCTGATATTCATTGTTTTGTACAAGCTTTGGTTCGTATAAAACCTGTCATTAAGTCAATTTCTCCTCCATGGAGTTTGAATTTGGTTTTGGGAGCTCTTCAAGCTCCTCCGTTTGAACCTATGCATTCATTGGACATTAAATTACTTTCTTGGAAAGTTTTGTTCCTTTTGGCCATCTCTTCTGCTAGAAGAGTTTCTGAATTATCTGCTCTTTCGTGTGAGTCTCCTTTTCTGATTTTTCATCAGGATAAGGCGGTGTTGCGAACTTCTTTTGAATTTTTACCTAAAGTTGTGAATTCCAACAACATTAGTAGAGAAATTGTGGTTCCTTCATTATGTCCTAATCCTAAGAATTCTAAGGAGAAATCATTGCATTCTTTGGATGTTGTTAGAGCTTTGAAATATTATGTTGAAGCTACGAAATCTTTCCGTAAGACTTCTAGTCTATTTGTTATCTTTTCCGGTTCTAGGAAAGGCCAGAAAGCTTCTGCCATTTCTTTGGCATCTTGGTTGAAATCTTTAATTCATCTTGCCTATGTTGAGTCGGGTAAAATTCCGCCTCAAAGAATTACAGCTCATTCTACTAGGTCAGTTTCTACTTCCTGGGCGTTTAGGAATGAAGCTTCGGTTGACCAGATCTGCAAAGCAGCAACTCGGTCCTCTTTGCATACTTTTACTAAATTCTACCATTTTGATGTATTTTCTTCTTCTGAAGCAGTTTTTGGTAGAAAAGTTCTTCAGGCAGCGGTTTCAGTTTGAATCTTCTGCTTATGTTTTTTGTTAAACTTTATTTTGGGTGTGGATTATTTTCAGCAGGAATTGGCTGTCTTTATTTTATCCCTCCCTCTCTAGTGACTCTTGTGTGGAAAGATCCACATCTTGGGTAGTCATTATCCCATACGTCACTAGCTCATGGACTCTTGTTAATTACATGAAAGAAAACATAATTTATGTAAGAACTTACCTGATAAATTCATTTCTTTCATATTAACAAGAGTCCATGAGGCCCACCCTTTTTTGTGGTGGTTATGATTTTTTTGTATAAAGCACAATTATTCCAATTCCTTATTTTATATGCTTCGCGCTTTTTTTCTTATCACCCCACTTCTTGGCTATTCGTTAAACTGATTTGTGGGTGTGGTGAGGGGTGTATTTATAGGCATTTTAAGGTTTGGGAAACTTTGCCCCTCCTGGTAGGAATGTATATCCCATACGTCACTAGCTCATGGACTCTTGTTAATATGAAAGAAATGAATTTATCAGGTAAGTTCTTACATAAATTATGTTTTTTTTGTCCCTATAACATCGTGCATAGTTTGAGTGTACATTTATAAGGGAGACCCACTGAAAGTCATATAGTGCTTCCTTGTTATTGCGGAGCAGTAAAAACTATACGGTTTAAATTTTGAAGACATAGTACACTTGTTTTTTTCAGTAAAGTTTTCTCAAAGTTCTTGCTTGCTAATTTTAATTAAAGTACCACGACCAATATTGCTATAGCTTGTTTTTTGTCATGGCTGACCTGGAAAGTACGTGTTCTATGTGTTTAGATGCCAATGTGGAGCCCCCTATTACTTTTTGTCCCTCATGTACTGAGAGGGCTTTTACAGTTAAAAGAACAAATTTTCTTTAATGCAAACTTATCTAAGGATGTTTCTCAAACTGATGAGATTCAGGGTATGCCGCAACTTTCTCCCCAAGCGTCAGTCACAGCCTTTAACGCCCGCTCAGGCGACACCGTGTTCTTCAACGGTGTCTACTTCATTCACTCTGCAGGATATGGCTGCAGTTATGTCATCTACCCTTTCAGAAGTTTTATCTAAGTTGCCAGCATTGCAAGGCAAACGCAGTAGGAAGGAGGCTCATGCGGTCCCTACGACTTCTGATGCTTTGATGGCCCATGACCCTCCCATGCCGGCATTGCAAGGCAAACGCAGTAGGAATGAGGCCCATAGGCGATCTCCGATGTACCCTCCCAGGGCTATGAATTGGGGGGTACGGAGGCTCTGTCTGAGGGGGAAGTGTCTGACTCAGGAAGTGCATTGCCCCCGGCAGATTCAGACGTAATGTCCTTCAGGTTTAAGCTTGAACACCTTCGGCTGTTGCTATGAGAGGTTTTGATGACTCTGGAGGACTGTGACTCTATTGTGGTCCCATCAGAGAAATTGTGTAAGATAGACAGATATTTGGAAGTTCCTTCTTATTCTGACGTTTTTCCGGTTCCTAAGAGAATTTCGGACATTATTACAAGGGAATGGGAAAGACCGGGTATCCCGTTCTCCCCTTCCCCTATTTTTAAGAAAATGTAACTTATAGCTGACACCGTTCGGGACTCTTGGCAATCGATCCCTAAAGTGGAGGGAGCTATTTCTACTCTGGCGAAGCGTACGACTATTCCTATCGAGGACAGTTGTGCTTTCAAAGATCCCATGGATAAGAAGTTGGAGGGTCTTCTCAAAAAACTCTATGTTCATCAAGGGTTTTTATTGCAACCGGCATCCTGCATTGGAACAGTCACGACGGCAGCTGCTTTTTGGTTTGACGCCCTAGAAGAGTCTTAGAACTGAGACTCCTTTGGAAGAAATACAAGATAGAATTAAGGCCCTTAAGGTAGCTAATTCTTTTATTACGGATGCTTCCTTTCAGATTGGTGGCTAAGAGTTCGGGATTCTCCATCTTCGCATGTAGAGCCTTATGGTTAAAATCTTGGTCTGCGGATGTGTCCTCTAAATCCAAGCTTTTGGCTATTCCTTTCAAAGGAAAGACCCTATTCGGGTCTGACCTGAAGGAAATCATTTCTGAGGGTCACCTTCTCCCTCAAGATAAATCATCTAAGCAAAGGGGACATCAGAGTAATTTTCGTTCCTTTTGAAATTTACTTCCACTAAACAGGAAGGGAATTATTTGCAAGCCAAGCCCACATGGAGACCCAACCAGTCTTGGAACAAGTGTAAACAACCCAAGAAGCCTGCTGTTGCTACCAAGACAGCATGAAGGGGCGGCCCCAATCCGGGACCGGATCTAGTAGGGGGGGCAGACTTTCTCTCTTTGTCCAGGCTTGGATAAGAGACGTTCAGGATCCCTGGACACTGGAAATCGTGTCTCAAGGGTATCAGTTGGAGTTCAAAAATTCCTTCCCCAGAGGAAGGTTTCTTCTTTCACGATTGTCTGTAGACCAGATAAAAAGAGAGGCGTTCTTACGTTGCGTAAGAGACCTCCTTCATGGGAGTAATTTGTCCCGTTCCAATACAGGAGCAGGGACAGGGGTTTTACTCAAATCTTTTTTCGTTCCCAAAAAGGAGGGAACTTTCTGACCCATTTTAAATCTCCAAAAGTCTAAACAAATTTCTCAGAATTCCATCTTTCAAGATGGAGACTATTCGGACAATTCTTCCATTGATCCAGGAGGGTCAATATAGGATTACCGTGGATTTAAAGGATGCATATCTCCATATTCCTATCCACAGAGATCATCACAAGTTCCTAAGGTTTGCCTTTCTGGACAAACATTTTCAGTTTGTGGCCCTTCCTTTTGGTCTGGCCACAGCACCCAGAATTTTCACAAAGGTCCTGGGGTCTCTGCTGGCGGTTCTCAGGCCGTTGGGCTTTGCAGTGGCGCCTTATCTGGACGATATTCTGAACCAAACGTCTTATCAACTAACGAAGTTTCATACCAACATTGTTCTGTCCTTTCTGAGGACTCACGGGTGGAAGGTGAATCTAGAAAAGAGCTCACTAATTCCACAGACAAGGGTTCCTTTTCTGGGAACTCTAATCGACTATCTATGAAGATCTTTTTGATGGAAGTCAGATAGTTAAAGATTCTGAATACATGCCGATCCCTTCAGTCCAATCCTCGGCCGTCAGTGGCTCAGTGCATGGAGGCAATTGGATTAATGGTGGCGGCAATGGACATCATTCCGTTTGCTCGTTTTTATCTCAGACCTCTACAACTGAGCATGCTCAAACAATGGAATGGAGATTATGCAAATTTGTCTCCTCAAATAGATCTGGATCAGGAGCCAAGGGACTCTTCTTTGGTGGTTGTCGCAGGATCATCTGTCCCAAGGGACATGTTTCCGCAGACCCTCGTGGGTGATAGTGACAACGGACGCCAGCCTAGTAGGGTGGAGTGCAGTCTGGAACTCCCTGAAGGCTCAGGGTGTGTGGAATCGGTCGAAGTCTCTACTTCCCATCAATATTCTGTAGTTGAGAGCAATATTCAATGTGCTTCAGGCGTGGCCTCAGCTTCTGCCAAATTCATCAGATTCCAGTCGGACAACATCACGACTGTGGCTTACATCAATCATCAGGGAAGAACAAGAAATTCCTTAGCGATGACAGAAGTATCCAAGATAATTCGGTGGGCGGAAGCTCACTCTTGCTATCTATCAGCAATCTACATCCCAAGAGTAGACAACTGGGAGGCGGATTTTTTGAGCAGACAGACGTTTCATCCGGGGGAATGGGAACTCCATCCAGAGGTCTTTGCCGACCTGATTCTCAGATGGGGCAGACCGGAACTGGATCTTATGGCGTCTCGTCAGAATGCCAAACTTCCGAGATACTGATCCAGGTCCTGGGATCCTCAGGCCGAAATGATAGGTGCCTTGGTCGTTCAACCTAGCTTTTGTGTTCCCTCCATTTGCTCTCCTTCCCCGGGTGATTGCTCGAGTCAAACAGGAGAGGTCCTCTGTGATTCTTATTGCACCGGCGTGGCCTCGCAGGACTTGGTATGCCGATCTGGTGGACATGTCATCCCTACCACCGTAGAAGCTTCCATTGAGGCAGGACCTTCTCATTCAGGGACCCTTCCATCATCCACATCTAATTTCTCTACAGCTGACTGATTGGAGATTGAACGCTTGATTTTATCTAAGCGACGGTTTTCTGATTCAGTCATTGATACTTTGATTCAGGCACGTAAACCTGTTACTAGGAAAATTTACCATAAGATATGGCGCAAATATCTTTATTAGTGCGAGTCCAAGGGTTACTCATAAAGTAAGATTAGGATTCCTAGTATTTTATCTTTTCTCCAAGAAGGATTGGAGAAAGGGTTGTCAGCAAGTTCTGCAGATTTCTGCTCTATCTATTTTGCTACACAAACGTCTGGCAGATGTTCCAGATGTTCAATCCTTTTGTCAGGCTTTGACTAGAATCAAGCCTGTGTTTAGACCAATTGCTCCTCCTTGGAGTTTGAATTTAGTTCTTAATGTTCTTCAAGGGGTTCTGTTTGAACCTATGCATTCCATAGATATTAAGTTTGTTATCTTGAAAAGTTTTATTTTTGGTGGCTATTTCTTCTGCTCGCAGTCTCTGAGCTTTCAGCATTACAATGTGATTCTCCTTATCTAATTTTCTATTCCGATAAGGTGGTGTTGCGTACCAAACCTGGTTTTCTTCCTAAGGTTGTTTCCAACAAAAATATTAATCAGGAAATTGTTGTTCCTTCATTGTGTCCTAATCCTTCTTCAAAGAAGGAGCGTCTGTTACATAATTTGGACGTAGTCCGTGCCCTGAAGTTTTACTTGCAGGCGACTAAGGAATTTCGTCAGTCATCTTCACTATTTGTTGCTTTTTCTGGGAAACGTAGGGGTCAGAAAGCTACGGCTACCTCTCTTTCATTTTGGTTTAAGAGTATCATCCGTTTTGCATACGAGACTGCTGGACGGCAGCCTCCTGAACTAATTACGGCTCATTCCACTAGGGCTGTGGCTTCCTCATGGGCATTTAAAAATGATGCTTCTGTTGAACAGATTTGCAAGACTGCAACTTGGTCGTCTCTTCATACTTTTTCCAAATTTGATACTTTTGCCTCGTCCGAGGCTGTTTTTGGGAGAAAGGTTCTTCAAGCAGTGGTGCCTTCCGTTTAGGTTCCTGTCTTGTCCCTCCCTTTCATCCGTGTCCTATAGCTTTGGTATTGTATCCCATAAGTAAGGATGAAATCCGTGGACTCGTCATATCTTGTAAAAGAAAAGGAAATTTATGCTTACCTGATAAATTTATTTCTTTTACGATATGACGAGTCCACGGCCCGCCCTGTTTTCTGACAGGTTTTTATTTTTGTTAAACTTCAGTCACCTCTGCACCTTGGCTTTTCCTTTCTCTTCCTAACTTCGGTTGAATGACTGGAGTGGGAGGGAAGGGAGGAGCTATATATATACAGCTCTGCTGTGGTGCTCTTTGCCTCCTCCTGCTGACCAGGAGGCGATATCCCATAAGTAAGGATGAAATCCGTGGACTCGTCGTATAGTAAAAGAAATAAATTTATCAGGTAAGCATAAATTTCCTTTTCCTCTGGTTACTGCTACATAAATTAGACGTTCTCATTAGGTGCCAGTGCTTTCTTTGAGCTTTCAAAATAATTTTATAGGAGGAACCTAAAAGGCAGATGCCTTCTTTAGAGGGAGAAAAGGCCTCCCAGTTTCATGTATAACAGTCAAGGAATACTCACATGGTTACTTTCCACTATACTGACAAGAATAAATCACTAGCCAGTAAGACATAATTTTTTTTTTTATTATTATTTTTTTTTTTAGCATGTTTTCATTTTTACACACTATTTTTCCGGTTATATCAGACCATTACTGATTTGGTTATATATCATTAGATATGCATAGATCAATTAAATTATTGGCAGGTGAACTATCTCTAGTTTATTAGGTTAATCGTTCATTATAATAAATTGGATAAGAGATGGAAATTGTTAAATTGCATGTTCTTTCTGAAACATGAGTTTCATTTTTACTTTAGTGTCCCTTTAAAGCCATTGCTTCCCTGCAAATCCATGTACACAGAATCCAACCATATTAAGTTTTAAGACGCTCACTGAATAGAAGATTGTTTAGAATGGAATAGATCTGCACAAGGGCCTAAGTGTGAGGCTGGAGGGGCAAGCATTAAAAAAGAAATAATGTAAATTGTTATTATTAGGGTAATAGTTCATTTTCTTTAGTTAATTAAAACTTTTTAAATTTTTATTACTTGGGTAATCATAGCCTATGGGAAATACTTCACCTGGCCACCAGGAGGAGGCAGACAGAACATTGAAGTATCCCTCCCACTTCCCCTACCCTCTCAGTAGTTCTTTGCCTCGTGTCATGGGGGTAGGCAGAGCGTTTCTTTGCAGAAGATAAATCAATAAAGAAAGAATGAATTTTGCTCTCGTATGGAAAGTATTCCTTCAAGAGAGAGCAAGGGGATTCATTTTACCATGTAATTCTCAAGGTGGAGTAATGGTTTATGTTCTGGTAGTCGCTGGGAGCCCCCATGACTCTTTCCAGATACTCTATGCTAGAGCCCTTGTCGGGAAACGCAATGTAAGTTACTAAATTTACAGACCTAGTGCAATGGGTAATTTATTCCCCCTCTCTCGTGGCAAGATGTGTTATAGAGAGAATGTCATATTATGGCTTACTGTGAGAATCGAATGTGAGCTATGGTGACTCAGTGGCTAACTTGACTCGTTTCAAGCCTAAGCAGGTTGAAGCCTGGCTTCCCCCCCCCCCCCCCTTTAAGCATAACCTTGGGGCATTTTTACATGAGTCTCCAAACTCTGACACAGGCTACTGTGCGAGCAATGATTCTCTATACAGTTATGTCAGTCCTAGTGTGGGGCACCCTTAGACCCGAGAATTTTATAACATTGTCGGTAAAGGGGACCACATCTGCGCAACGGTGACACTCTGACTAGCCGTGTGGATATCGTACTCACTGCTGACAGGCATTTTACAGAGCAGAACGAGCCCAACGGCTATATGCTATTTTAAGCAACCTCTACTCCTTGAGTAGGCCTCAATCTCACTACAGGCCGCGGCGCTGGGCGTAGCTTTTAGAACGTCTGTGTTAGCTTCTCTTTTGGGCTCACGAACGTTCCATCACTACACACAGACAAATAAAATTTTGTTATGTATTGACTCCATGCTAGAAGCTAGGCAAGAGGAAACTTCCTTAACCACCTCTTTTGATATAAATAAGTGTATACTATGCTGGATGCGTACAGTGTGCCCTCCAGCACAATTATGCAGCTCATGCCTGTCAACTGTCCTGCAGTCTCACTCAAGATGCCCTACCATGCTGGTCACCGAGGGATCCCCACACTGCCTTTCTCCCCCAGGCCACTCTGTGGAATCACACTGTGACTCTAATAGCACAACTCCAACTGGAGTTAGCCCTTTTCCTCATGATTTTGCAACCCAGTTATGATCTGCGGTTACTGCTCACCTGAGCACTATGCCTATAAAAGGGGAAAGGAAGAGAAAGTCTAAATGCTTTTTTTCACCAGAATATAGTGCTATCAGTCAGGCTGATGCTAAAGCAGACCGTTTTGGAGAACCTTTGGTCAGCTCTGAGTAGGGAACTTTCATCCTCTGACGCCTCCTATGAATCGAAAGGGGATTCTGAGGAGGTCACATTTAGATTCAGGATAGAGCAGTTGAGACATTTACTCAAAAAGGTTCTCTTCTCTGGGTGTACCCGCATTGAAGCCTTCTGAAGAAAACCAAACTCAGGGGATGGATTCGGTCTTCAGACCTAAGCCAAGAACCTGAGAGGTGTACCCAATACCTTCAGTGATTGTGGCGATCATCTTCAAGGAGTGGGAGAGAAGATGTTTCTTCTTCCTGCTCTTCATTTGGAAGCATGGAATACTGTGCCCAAGGTTGATGGAGCTATATCCACCCTGGGTAAACTCACTGCTATCCCCCTGGAGAGAATAGCACGTCCTTCAGGGCCCTCTAGGCAGAAAGCTGGAAGGAATACCTGAGGAAGTTTTTTCCTTCAGTCGGGCTCTCTTTCTCCTGTTAAGTGTAGTCAGTCCACGGGTCATCATTACTTATGGGATATTAACTCCTCCCCAACAGGAAGTGCAAGAGGATCACCCAAGCAGAGCTGCTATATAGCTCCTCCCCTCTACGTCACACCCAGTCATTCTCTTGCACCCAACTAATAGATAGGATGTGTGAGAGGACTGTGGTGATTAAACTTAGTTTTTTATATCTTCAATCAAAAGTTTGTTATTTTAAACGACACCGGAGTGTGTTGTTTCCTTCTCAGGCAGAATTTGAAGAAGAATCTACCTGAGTTTTTTGTATATGATCTTAGCGGACGTAACTAAGATCCGTTTGCTGTTCTCGGCCATTCTGAGGAGTAAGGTAACTTCAGATCAGGGGACAGCGGGCAGGTTCACCTGCAAAGAGGTATGTTGCAGTATATTATTTTCTAAGGAATGGAATTGACTTTGAAAATACTGCTAATACCGATATAATGTAAGTACAGCCTTAAATGCAGTAGTAGCAACTGGTATCAGGCTGACATGTATATATGTTAACACTTAAGTATTTCTGGGGAATGGCACTTCACTGGGAAAATACTGTATGCATATAACTTTTAGCCTAACTTGCAGTGTGAGCGACTAGCAGCAGGCTTTTTAATGACATTTCATATATTAGATTTTAAACGTTTACTGGCATGTTAAATCGTTTAATTATCTGAGGTACTTGTTGAAAATTGTTTTGGGCTTTATTTTCCACATGGCTGTCGTTGTTTTAAATTAAAACAGTTTACTGAGCTTCCCTCACTGTTGTAGTGTGAGTGGGAGGGGCCTATTTTGGCGCTTTTACTACGCATCAGAAATTCAGTCACAGTCTGTCTTTTTCTCCCTTCATGATCCAGGACGTCTCCACAGAGCTCAGGGGTCTTCAAAACTAGTTTTGAGGGAGGTAATCACTCACAGCAGACCTGTGCTTGACTGTGATAAAAACGCTTATATTGTCAATTGTTATACGTTTTTTTTTTTCTGATATTAAGGGTTAATCATCCATTGCTAATGTGTGCAATCCTTTGCTAAATTTGGTTTATATAACTAATCCGGTTCATTGTTATTCAACTGTGACAGTTTTTGTGTGCTTCTTAAAGGCACAGTAACGTTTTTACATATTGCTTGTAAATTTAGTTGAAAAGTATTTCCAAGCTTGCTAGTCTAATTGCTAGTTTGTTTAAACATGTCTGACACAGAGGAAACTCTTTGTGCAATATGTTCAAAAGCCGAGGTGGAGCCCAATAGAAGTTTATGTACTAATTGCATTGATGCTACTTTAAATAAAAGTCAATCTGTACATGTTAAGCAACATTCACCAGACAACGAGAGGGAAGTTATGCCGACTAACTTGCCTCACGTGTCAGTACCTGCATCTCCCGCTCAGGAGGTGCGTGATATTGTAACGCCAAGTACATCAGGGCGGCCATTACAAATCACTTTACAAGACATGGCTAATGTTATGACTGAAGTTTTGTCTAAATTGCCAGAACTTAGAGGTAAACGAGATCACTCTGGGATGAGAACAGAGTATACTGATAATGCTAGGGCCATGTCTGATACTGCGTCACAATATGCAGAGCATGAGGACGGAGAGCTTCATTCTGCGGGTGACGGATCTGATCCAAATAAATTGGATTCAGACATTTCAAATTTTAAGTTTAAGCTGGAAAACCTCTGTGTATTGCTAGGGGAGGTGTTAGCGGCTCTGAATGATTGTAACACAGTTGCAATCCCAGAGAAAATGTGTAGGTTGGATAAATATTTTGCGGTACCGACGAGTACTGACGTTTTTCCTATACCTAAGAGACTTACTGAAATTATTACTAAGGAGTGGGACAGACCCGGTGTGCCTTTCTCACCCCCTCCTATATTCAGAAAAATGTTTCCAATAGACGCCACCACACGGGACTTATGGCAAACGGTCCCTAAGGTGGAGGGAGCAGTTTCTACTTTAGCTAAGCGTACCACTATCCCGGTGGAGGATAGCTGTGCTTTTTCAGATCCAATGGATAAAAAGTTAGAGGGTTACCTTAAGAAAATGTTTGTTCAACAAGGTTTTATATTACAACCCCTTGCATGCATTGCGCCTGTCACGGCTGTGGCAGCATTTTGGTTTGAGTCTCTGGAAGACACCCTTGACTCCGCGACATTAGATGAGATTTCACTTAAGCTTAAAACCCTTAAGCTAGCTAATTCATTTATTTCTGATGCCGTAGTACATTTAACTAAACTTACGGCTAAGAATTCCGGATTCGCCATTCAGGCACGCAGAGCGCTGTGGCTAAAATCCTGGTCAGCTGATGTAACTTCTAAATCGAAACTACTTAACATACCTTTCAAGGGGCAGACTTTATTTGGGCCCGGTTTGAAAGAAATTATCGCTGATATTACAGGAGGGAAAGGCCATGCCCTGCCTCAAGACAGAGCCAAACCCAGGGCTAGACAGTCTAATTTTCGTGCCTTTCGTAATTTCAAGGCAGGAGCAGCTTCAACTTCCTCTGCTCCAAAACAGGAAGGAGCTGTTGCTCGCTACAGACAAGGCTGGAAACCTAACCAGGCCTGGAACAAGGGCAAGCAGGCCAGAAAGCCTGCTGCTGCCCCTAAGACAGCATGAAGTGAGGGCCCCCGATCCGGTAACGGATCTAGTGGGGGGCAGACTCTCTCTCTTCGCCCAGGCTTGGGCAAGAGATGTCCAGGATCCCTGGGCGTTGGAGATCATATCTCAGGGATATCTTCTGGACTTCAAAGCTTCTCCTCCACAAGGGAGATTTCACCTTTCAAGGTTGTCAACAAACCAGATAAAGAAAGAGGCGTTTCTACGCTGTGTACAAGACCTTTTACTAATGGGAGTGATCCATCCAGTTCCGCGGTCGGAACAAGGACAAGGGTTTTACTCAAACCTGTTTGTGGTTCCCAAAAAAGAGGGAACCTTCAGACCAATATTGGATTTAAAGATCCTAAACAAATTCCTAAGAGTTCCATCATTCAAGATGGAAACTATTCGGACAATCTTACCCATGATCCAAAGAGGTCAGTACATGACCACAGTGGATTTAAAGGATGCTTACCTTCACATACCGATTCACAGAGAACATTACCGGTATCTAAGGTTTGCCTTCCTAGACAAACATTACCAGTTTGTAGCTCTTCCCTTCGGGTTGGCTACGGCTCCAAGAATCTTTACAAAGGTTCTGGGCTCTCTTCTGGCGGTACTAAGACCGCGAGGAATTTCGGTAGCTCCGTACCTGGACGACATTCTGATACAAGCGTCAAGCTTTCAAAATGCCAAGTCTCATACAGAGTTAGTACTGGCATTTCTGAGATCACATGGGTGGAAAGTAAACGAGGAGAAGAGTTCTCTCTTACCACTCACAAGAGTTCCCTTCTTGGGGACTCTTATAGATTCTGTAGAAATGAAAATTTACCTGACAGAGGACAGGTTAACAAAGCTTCTAAATGCTTGCCGTGCCCTTCATTCCATTCAACACCCGTCAGTGGCTCAATGCATGGAGGTAATCGGCTTAATGGTAGCGGCAATGGACATAGTTCCTTTTGCACGCCTGCATCTCAGACCGCTGCAATTGTGCATGCTAAGTCAGTGGAATGGGGATTACTCAGATTTGTCCCCTACGCTGAATCTGGATCAGGAGACCAGAGATTCTCTTCTATGGTGGCTTTCTCGGCCACATCTGTCCAGGGGGATGCCCTTCAGCAGGCCAGACTGGACAATTGTAACTACAGACGCCAGCCTTCTAGGTTGGGGCGCTGTCTGGAATTCCCTGAAGGCTCAGGGATCATGGACTCAAGAGGAGAGTCTCCTTCCAATAAACATTCTGGAATTGAGAGCAGTTCTCAATGCCCTACTGGCTTGGCCTCAGTTAGCAACTCTGAGGTTTATCAGGTTTCAGTCGGACAACATCACGACTGTGGCTTACATCAACCATCAGGGAGGGACAAGAAGTTCCCTAGCGATGATGGAAGTATCAAAGATAATTCGCTGGGCAGAGTCTCACTCTTGCCACCTGTCAGCGATCCACATCCCAGGAGTGGACAACTGGGAGGCGGATTTCCTAAGTCGCCAGACTTTTCATCCGGGGGAGTGGGAACTTCATCCGGAGGTCTTTGCCCAAATACTTCGACGTTGGGGCAAACCAGATATGGATCTCATGGCGTCTCGCCGGAACGCCAAGCTTCCTCGTTACGGGTCCAGGGACCCGGGAGCGGTCCTGATAGATGCCTTGACAGCACCTTGGACCTTCAGGATGGCTTATGTGTTTCCACCCTTCCCGATGCTTCCTCGTTTGATTGCAAGGATCAAACAGGAGAAAGCATCAGTGATTCTAATAGCGCCTGCGTGGCCACGCAGGACCTGGTATGCAGATCTAGTGGACATGTCATCCTGTCCACCTTGGTCTCTGCCTCTGAGAGAGGACCTTCTAATTCAGGGTCCTTTCAAACATCAAAACCTAATTTCTCTGAAGCTGACTGCATGGAAATTGAACGCTTAATTTTATCAAAGCGTGGATTTTCAGAGCCAGTAATTGATACCTTAATACAGGCTAGGAAACCTGTTACCAGGAAAATTTACCATAAGATATGGCGTAAATACTTACACTGGTGCGAATCCAAGGGTTACTCATGGAGTAAGGTTAGGATTCCTAGGATATTGTCTTTTCTACAAGAAGGTTTAGAAAAGGGTCTATCTGCTAGTTCGTTAAAGGGACAGATCTCAGCTCTGTCCATCCTTTTACACAAGCGTCTGTCAGAAGTTCCAGACGTTCAGGCTTTTTGTCAGGCTTTGGCCAGGATTAAGCCTGTGTTTAAATCTGTTGCTCCGCCGTGGAGCTTAAACTTAGTTCTTAACGTTTTACAGGGTGTTCCGTTTGAACCCCTTCACTCCATTGATATCAAGCTGTTATCTTGGAAAGTTCTGTTTTTAATGGCTATTTCCTCGGCTCGTAGAGTCTCTGAATTATCAGCCTTACATTGTGATTCTCCGTATCTGATTTTTCATTCAGATAAGGTAGTTCTGCGTACTAAACCTGGGTTCTTACCTAAGGTAGTCACTAACAAGAATATCAATCAAGAGATTGTTGTTCCATCATTGTGTCCTAACCCTTCTTCAAAGAAGGAACGACTTCTGCACAATCTAGATGTAGTCCGTGCCCTGAAATTTTATTTACAGGCAACTAAAGATTTTCGACAAACTTCTTCCCTGTTTGTCGTTTATTCTGGACAGAGGAGAGGTCAAAAAGCATCTGCTACCTCTCTATCCTTTTGGCTTCGTAGCATAATACGTTTAGCCTATGAGACTGCTGGACAGCAACCTCCTGAAAGGATTACAGCTCATTCTACTAGAGCTGTGGCTTCCACTTGGGCCTTTAAGAACGAGGCCTCTGTTGAACAGATTTGCAAGGCTGCAACTTGGTCTTCTCTTCATACTTTTTCCAAATTTTACAAATTTGACACTTTTGCTTCTTCGGAGGCTGTTTTTGGGAGAAAGGTTCTTCAGGCAGTGGTTCCTTCCGTATAGAGATCCTGCCTGTCCCTCCCGTCATCCGTGTACTTAGCTTTGGTATTGGTATCCCATAAGTAATGATGACCCGTGGACTGACTACACTTAACAGGAGAAAACATAATTTATGCTTACCTGATAAATTCCTTTCTCCTGTAGTGTAGTCAGTCCACGGCCCGCCCTGTTTTTTAAGGCAGGTCTAAATTTTTTAATTATACTCCAGTCACCACTGCACCCTATAGTTTCTCCTTTCTCGTTTGGTTCTTGGTCGAATGACTGGGTGTGACGTAGAGGGGAGGAGCTATATAGCAGCTCTGCTTGGGTGATCCTCTTGCACTTCCTGTTGGGGAGGAGTTAATATCCCATAAGTAATGATGACCCGTGGACTGACTACACTACAGGAGAAAGGAATTTATCAGGTAACCATAAATTATGTTTTTTCAGCTGGCAGTGGGAATCGCTGCCGTGGCTGGAGCTGCGAAATTCTGGTGCAAGTCTTTGTCGAATCTGATTACTGTCGAGTCGCCACTCAAGATCATATTAAAGTTGAATTGCCCCTCAAAGAGATCCAGGATCATATACAATCCTTAAAGACGGATAACTCCTTTATCTGTGATGCCGTTATTCATATTATCCGCATTAATGCTAAGAATTCTAGCTTTGCTGTGGATATGGTCTCTAAGTCACGTTTGGCTTGGACACGTGACACAACGTTGTTACTGTCATGGGGGGAAAGAGAGCGTTCCTACCCCAAGATGAGAAGCCTAAGCCCAAGGGACGTGCTGCGGGACATTTTTGTTCCTTTCGTCTGAACAGAAATCAGAGGAGCGTGCCCAAGACGGACTCACCAAGAAAATTAAATCAGAAGAAAAATAAGTAGCATCCCCAAAGCACTCAACAAAAGCATCAATATTCTCTATACAAAACAAAGTCTCATCCCACCATTGTAGGGACAAAATATTAAAACATAACTTTTAATAACACTTTAAAATATTTAAACACACATTTTAAAAACAAGACTAACTAGGTTAAAAATATATAGGCAGGTAAGGTCAGATACAAGTGAATCCTAATAAGGCTATAATCCTGTTAACCTCAGTTCAGTACAAAGTGGGTAATTATCCCCATTGATCTGTTATATAAAAAGATCCCTTTCGATGGTCTACCGGTGACTCATAAGCCTCCTCTCAGGAGCATAATGGGATGGCAAACTACTAAGCTCATGTGTAACTTACAGAGTAATTATTTAAGAAAGCTGGGTTTTCTCGTACTAACCTGGGTAAAAAAACATAACAAATGTTTCCGAAAAAAAACATTTTACCAAATAAGTGGAGGTATATAGAAATCCTCAATCAGGAGTAAACTTTGCCTGTATGCCAGACTCCTCAGGAGCAAATGGACCAATGGGATGCAAAGGAGGGGTATTTTAAATTGGCAGACACCAAGGATGCATATCATGTTTTGATAAAGCCCTGCATTTGGGGTGAAACGCGTCAACAACCAGATACATCCCTATGTCTCTGAAGCCCTTTCCATTACCTGAGGAGTCTGGCATACAGACGGAAGTCTAAGGAGCTGAAAACTTTGAACGGCTGTTCACTACTTGTTCTCTGTAGTTCTTGAGTCTACGCTGTCAGCGTCTAAGGATTTCCTTATTCCCAGTGATATCACTAGTCACCTGACTGCCCCACTGAACCACAGTGAAGAGAATACCGCCGGAGTAGGACGCTGAGGTGAGCCGAGATTGACTAACATACGCAAGTAAGGTAATATCCTACCACACACGAGCGGGACAAGAATAAGCAACCAAAGAAACCTGCCGCAGACAATAAGCCCGCATGAAGGGGTCGCCCCCGACCGACCTGGGATTAGGTCGCATGGGGGCAGACTATTTTTCTTTCAAGGTTATTGGAGCTCAGACCCTTGGGTGCTGGACCTTACCTTTCAGGGTTACTGGATAAGCTTTTAATCTCGTCCCCCATGGGACAGATTCCTTCTTTCCAGGATCTCAGGAAACCTGGAAAATATGTCAGTGTTACTCCAATGTGTGGATGACCTAATAACCATGGGTGGGGTGGCTCTGACCCAGTACCTCATAGAGGGGAAAAGGGTTTTACTCAAACCATTTTGTTGTTCCCAAGAAGGATATGTTCCTTCCTAACCTAGATTTAAAGAGTCTCAATAAGTTCGTAATGGTACCCTCTTTCAAGATAGACTATAAGATCCATTCTCCCTCTCGTTCAGAAGGGATACTTCAATGGGGTGTCTTTGCCTCCTCCTGGAGGCCAGGTGAAGTATTTCCTATAGGTTATGAATGTTTTTGAGGACTCTCACTGCCAAGAAGGAAATTATTCAGTTAAGTATAATTTTTTATTTTATTCTTAACTGATAAATTATTTTCTTTCTTAGTAGTCCACAAAATCATATTCTTGCATATGGGACGTAATCTCCTGGCCACCAGGAGGAGGCAAAGACACCGCAAACCAAAAACAAATTCAACTATCCCTCCTACATCCTCTTCCCTCCCAGTAGTTCTTTGCCTTGTCTAGGTGTTAGGCAGAGATGAATGGTGCTCTGCAGTTTGTTGCCTAGACAGTCCCGGTTCACAATCAAACTGACAGATTTAGACCGGTTGACAATCAGGCTGCTGTGAACAGCTAGCAAGCTTACTAGCAAGAATTTGCTAGCTATCTCAACTATGTAATTCATGCCTTGCGTCTTTTCTACAGTCTCATTCGGGGGTTCTGGAAACGAGGCTCCCGCAGTACCCTCCCCAGCTCATGAGGTCCCTGGGTGGTCTGCAGATTCTCTGACCACAGTTTGCCCTGATATGCCAGTACTGCATCCGCAGCAAGTTGTACCTATAACTGCACATGCTGTACCTTGCAATCCCGTTTATCAGACTCTATCTGGGTTGGCCCTTTTCTTTTACAAGATACGATGAGTCCACGGATTTCATCCTTGTGGGATATCGCCTCCTGGTCAGCAGGAGGAGGCAAAGAGCTCCACAGCAGAGCTGTATATATAGCTCCTCCCTTCCCTCCCACTCCAGTCATTCTCTTTGCCTGTGTTAGTGATAGGAAGAGGTAAAGCGAGGTGTTGGTTTAGATTGTTCAATCAAAAGTTTTTTTATTTTTAAATGGTGCCAAAGTGTACTATTTTACTATAGAGCAGCCTCTGGAATTATAGCCTTTAAGGCTATGGGAACTGGTGGGGTTTTGGCTTCACTGCGCCTCCCATAATTGTGCTGCTCTGCAGTGGATGGTCTTAGAGAATGTTAACTAAGACTCTTCTGCCTTCACAGGACCTCAGGAGGAAGAGTGGACCTCTTGACACTGAGATTATCATGCTGTTCCTCAGCATGGAGGTAAGTGCAGTCTTTTATTTCTGGGGCTCTGCTGCATATCTGAGAACTGACTGCACTCTGCCTTTTCTATTAGGGGCTATGGGCCTGAGGGCTTCCCTTCGACAGTATGTAGGTTCTCCTTAATTTAGAGAGAGTGTGAACCGACATACTGCTTATTTCTCCAGACACTCTGGCATTTCAGAACTTAGCCTAGAAGCGCTGGGATATTTATGTTGTTATGCATCTGAACTGTAAGGGCATTGCTCTATTTAATTTTATTGTTCATAGAGATGGCTGACGCTGGGGGTAGTGCCGGAGTTGGGGAAGTGTTTTACTGGACTCCGGTACATGGCGGTACTTTACTTGTTTTTGCCGGGTGTTTTTCCGCCCACAAAGGGCGGGGCTTGGTGTTCGCGTGCTTAGCCGCGCAGTTACTACTCGACTGAGTTCTGGTTGGCAGCGTCTCCTCACGGCTCCTAAGCCCGCTTGTTGCAATATCTTACAAGCGATCTTAGGTGCGCCGTCCTAGAGGAGATAATATTGGTCACGTGGAGGCAGGTAGGAGCCGCTGTGGCGAGGTGACTGCTTTATTTTTCTGGAATACCAGTGTGTTATTTGTCTAAGGCTCACGTGCAGGGAGTGTGGGGTATAAATTAAACAGCTTAATCTCTGCCCATTTATATATCGGGCTTTAATTCAGAAGGTTGTTTTTTTCTTTCTTTCTTAAAGACACAATGCACCAATTTTTTTATTATAAGTTCATTGGATTGATTTTTATCAATATATTATCAGTAACTTGACCAAGCTTGCCTTTTTGCTTATGTTATCAAGGATGACATTGAACAAAGTACCTGTCCTATGTGTTTAGATGCCATTGTGGAACCCCCTGTTACGCTTTGTCCCTCATGTATTGAGAGGGCTTTACAGTGTAAAGAGCAAATTTTCTTTAATAAAGATATATCTAAGGATTGTTCTCAGACTGATGAGATTCAGGGTATGCCGCAACTTTCTCCCCAAGCGTCACAGCCTTTAACGCCCGCTCAGGCGACGTTGTGTTCTTCAACTGCGTCTGCTTCATTCACTCTGCAGGATATGGCTGCAGTTATGTCATCCACTCTTTCAGAAGTTTTATCTAAGTTTCCAGTGTTACAAGGCAAACGCAGTAGGAAAGAGGCCCATGTTGTCCCTGCGACTTCTGATGCTTTGATGGCGATCTCAGATGTACCCTCCCAGGGCTCTGAATTGGGGGGTATGGAGGCTCTGTCTGAGGGGGAACTGTCTGACTTAGGAAGTACATTGCCCCAGACCGATTCGGACGTGATGTCTTTCAGGTTTAAGCTTGAGCACCTCCTCCTGTTGCTACGTGAGGTTTTGGTGACTCTGGACGACTGTGACTATTGTTGTCCCTCCAGAGAAATTGAGTAAGATGGACAGATATTTGGAGGTTCCTTCTTATTCTGACGTTTTTCCGGTTCCTAAGAGAATTTTGGAAATTATTGCTAGGGAATGGGAAAGACCGGGTATCCCGTTCACCCCTTCCCCTATTTTTAAGAAAATGTTTCCTATAGCTGACACCGTTAGGGATCCTTGGCAGACGATCCCTAAGCGTACGACTATCCCTATAGAGGACGGTTGTTCTTTCAAAGACCCCATGGATAAGAAGTTGGAGGGTCTTCTTAAAAAACTATGTTCATCAAGGGTTTCTATTACAACCGACGGCCTGCATTGTAACAGTCACAACTGCGGCTGCTTTCTGGTTTGACGCCCTAAAGAGTCTCTTAGAACTGAGACATCTTTAGAAGAAATACAGGATAGAATTAATGCCCTTAAGCTGGCTTATTCTTTTATTAGGGATGCCTCCTTTCAGATCACCAAACTGGTGGCTAAGAGTTCAGGATTCTCCATCTTAGCACAAAGAGCCTTATGGTTAAAATCTTGGTCTGCGGATATGTCTTCTAAATCCAAGCTCTTGGCTATTCCTTTCAAGGGAAAGACCCTGTTTGGGCCTGACTTGAAAGAGATCATTTCTGACATTACGGTAAGGGTCACCTCCTCCCTCAAAATAAAACATCTAAGCAAAGGGGACGACAGAGTAATTTTTGTTCTTTTCGAAATTTCAAGGGAGTCCACTCTTCCGCTTAACAGGAAGGGAATTTTTCACAAGCCAAGTCCACCTGGAGACCCAACCAGGCTTGGACCAAGGGTAAACAACCCAAGAAGCCTGCTGCTGCTACCAAGACAGCATGAAGGGGGCAGACTTTCTCTCTTTGTCCAGGCTTGGATAAGAGACGTTCAGGATCCCTGGACACTAGAAATCGTGTCTCAAGGGTATTAGTTGGAGTTCAAAAATTCCTTCCCCAGAGGAAGGTTTCTTCTTTAACAATTATATGTCGACCAGATAAAGAGAGGCGTTCTTACGCTGTGTAAGAGATCTCTCCTTCATGGGAGTAATATGCCCCAATCCAATTCAGGAACAGGGGCAGGGTTTTTACTCTAATCTCTTTGTAGTTCCCAAAAAAGAGGGAACGTTTTGACCCATTTTAGATCTCAAAAGTCTAAACAAGTTTCTCAGAGTTCCATCCTTCAAGATGGAAACTATTCGGACCATTCTTCCATTGATCCAGGAGGGTCAATATATGACTACCGTGGATCTCAAGGATGCATATCTTCATATTCCTATCCACAGAGATCATCACAAGTTCCTGAGGTTTGCCTTTTTGGACAAACATTTCAATTTGTGGCCCTTCCTTTCGGTCTGGCCACGGCACCCAGAATTTTCACAAAGGTTCTGGGGTCCCTGCTGGCTGTTCTAAGACCGCATACCTTTTTCCCCCCCCCCCGTTTGCTCTTCTACCTCGGGTCATTGCTTGAATCAAACAGGAGAGGGCGTCGGTGATCCTTTTTGCACCGGCGTGGCCTCGCAGGATTTGGTATGCAGACCTGGTGGAGATGTCATCTTTTCCACCTTGGAGACTTTCATTGGGAAATGACCTTCTACTTCAAGGGCCCTTCCTTCATCTAAATCTAATTTCTCTGAAGCTGACTGCTTGGAGATTGAACGCTTAATTTTATCTAAGTGTGGATTTTCAGAATCGGTTATTGAGACCATGATACAGGCTTGTAACCTTGTGACTAGAAAGATTTACCATAAGATATGGTGTAAATATCTGTATTGGTGTGAATCCAAAGGCTACTCTTGGAGTAGCGTTAGGATTCCTAGAATATCTGCCTTGTCAATTTTGTTACATAAACGTCTGGCAGATGTCCCAAATGTGCAATCGTTCTGTCAGGCTTTGGTAAGGATCAGGCCTGTGTTTTAAGCCGGTTACTCCTCCCTCGAGTCTTAACCTAGTTCTTAAAGTTCTTCAACAGGCTCCGTTTGAGCCTATGCATTCCTTAGATATTAAGTTATCTTGGTAAGTTCTGTTTCTTGTTGCTATTTCTTCTGCTCGTAGAGTTTCAGAGCTCTCTGCATTACAGTATGAATCCCCTTACTTTATTTTTCATCCGGATAAGGTAGTTTTGCGTACTAAGTTAGGGTTTCTCCCTAAGGTGGTTTTGGATCGGAACATTAATCAGGAGATTGTTGTTCCTTCCTTGTGTCCTAAACCACCTTCTCAGAAGGAACGTCTGCTGCACAATCTAGACGTAGTGCGTTCATTGAAATTCTATTTACAGGCGACTTCGGATTTTCGTCAGTCTTCTGCTCTGTTTGTGGTCTTCTCTGGGAAACGTAAGGGGCAGAAAGCTACGACTACTTCTTTCTTTGTCACTGAAGAGTATCATTCGCTTTGCCTATGAAGACTGCTGGACAGCAGCCTCCTGAGAGCTACAGCTCATTCTACGAGGGCTGTTTCCTCTTCCCCGGCATTCAAAAATGAAGCTTCTGTGGTCCTCTCTTCACACTTTTTCAAAATTCTATAAATTTGATACTTTTGCCTCGGCTGAGGCTTCTTTTTGGAGAAAGGTTCTTCAAGCCGTGGTGCCTTCCGTTTAGCTTCCCTGTCTTGTCCCTCCCTTATCATCTGTGTACTCTAGCTTGGGTATTGATTCCCAATAGTAATTAGATGATCCGTGGACTCACCGTGTCATTAGAAAGAAAACAAAATGTATGCTTACTTGATAAATTTATTTCTTGACACGGTGAGTTCACGGCCCGCCCTGTTTGCTTAAGACAGGTTTTGTTATAAACTTTAGACACCTCTGCACCTTGTTGCTTCCTTTCTCTCCTTTGCTTCGGTTGAATGACTGGGGTTGGAGGGAAGGGAGGTGATATTTAACAGCTTTGCTGTGGTGCTCTTTGCCGCCTCCTGCTGGGCAGGAGTGATATTCCCAATGGTAATTAGATGATCCGTAGACTCACCGTGTCAAGAAAGACATTTTTTATTATTTTTATCATATTATTTTAATACAGTCCTCATGCTGACTCTTCCCATCTTCTACTTCCTATATTTCTCAGTGTTGTCGTATAGAGTGGTCCTACCCACTCTGTACGTAGCACAAATGCGCGTTCAAGGACTGAGTACATTGCGCATGTGTGAATCGTCGATTCTACCTTCAATGCGCATGCGATTCTGTGTTCAACCTGTCTCCAAAGCGCAATGTAATATGATGGGCTTCTATGCATCGAACACTGAGTAAAACAAATAACGTTTATGCTCAGTCAGTCTCAAATGGCATGCACGAATCGGGAGCACGCGTTTAACATAATAGTACAGATTCATCATTTGCCACATTCGTAGAGCAATAAATAGGCAAATGACATCACTTCACGGCTGCCTAACGGCCAGAATTTTAGTTGGCCAAAAAAGAAACGTGATCAGTAAGTTAAAAAAAAAAAAAAAAAGGGTTGAATTTATCATAGGTAAAAATATGCTTCAATTTCGGATAAAACTTGATTTGCACATAACTTTAAAAAAAGCATGAATGAAAGTCCTATTAATTTTCAACATATGTCTGCAGCTAATTTGCAGTGCAATTTTTAACTACTGCACTATATTATAAAACTTTAAATTTTGCTTTATTCTCCAGTTAACTAACACATTACAGTTGAACTGGTGCTTTAGTGTAACTGCCTAATTTAAAATTGAATTTTATTTAAAAATGACCTGCAGAAATTTTTTCACTAAAACAATCTCATCGCAGAAAGTGAAAAAAAGTTCTGCCTCTGGGATGCGGTTCACAAAACGGCAACTTTACTTTCACTTTAAGCTCTAGTTTAGATAGTTAAGCTCTATGGGGCTAATCATTTTATCCCCTTTGTGAATACCACAGTATTTTGTTGTGAAGCTGTCTGATCTTATATATAATAAATGAACCACAAACATGAGTAACAGCATAATTTACCTATTTAGGACTTAGTGTGTTAACAAATGTATTTCTATTAGTGGTTCTTTGGACCTATTGGGTTAATAATTATCCATATTCATACATAGCATCTTTTCCCTTAGAAAAAAGGTGAAGGAAATTCACTCTAATAAATTGGGATATAGTTCGTACATTTCGTATTGTAGTGCCATTGGATTTAGTAATTTCAATACTAATTGGTGTGCTGGCCTGTAAGTAAGACTTGTGTGCAACAGTTTTTGTTCAGATTGTTTTATGTGCTAGAAACTCAGGGTTTGACCTAATGTGGTGGTGTTGTTTTTTTCTCTCCCCTTAATAGGACCACATTTTAATTGAAATCACACAGACTGGTTTAAAAGATTCTACAGATGAGAGGGAGCAGACAGAAGATGACCCTTACTTAGTGGTTAATCCCAATTACATACTGGAAGATTAGGAAAAAATACTTTTGCCTTTCTCACATTTCAACTGTATTATAAACTTTAAGAGCTTTTCTAGTGCTTGAAATTGACTTTTCTAATCTGGATTTTCATCATTTGGATACATTTATAACAAATATTTCTGCTTTGTATGGACTGAGGAAACCATGTTTTGGAAGCTATTATGGACTGGATTTTAAAGGTCAACTCTGGATTTTATTGTTGCATAAATGCCTTGCGTGATGTACTTTGTCTGGGTTTTTTTGTTTGTTTTTTTAAATTTTTAATTATGACCTCTTGTACATTTTTATTTTTACAGCTAATAAAAATTGTAAACTTTGTTCACATGTTTTTAAGTCTCAACTAAAGTTGTTTGGCACACAAAACTGATTATTACTTGATATGTTACTACAGCTGATGGTTACATCATTAGAAAGGTCCTGAATAGCCCAGTAAAATATCAGTAAGTCTAAACCTTTTTGTTTTGTGCTAAATAGTATGTCACATCTCTGTTGTCATTAGCAAGGTGCCTTAGTCTCAAATTCATTTTCAGATAATTTCTTATCTAAACCGTAAAAAGGGTCATAAAAATTAACATTTAACCTGTTCTGAGATTGTATGAAAGACTTTATACTTGTTCACTTTGTGAAACAAGCAAGATGTTGCCGGTTTGGGTAGCACTTCTTTCTTTCTTCTGTTTTCTTTGTCAAGGGCTCAATTTAAAATCTGATAATGTATTTGCAATAGCCGGACCTTTTTCAAGCAATTTACGGAGTGTGTTCATTGATGGCATTTCTGAAGACTATGGGTGCAGTGAAGAGCTTCTACATCTTCTGAAACAGCATTTTCCTTTGTTACATAGAAATGGAGTCACTCACTATAAAGTACATATACATCAGACTGCAGTGCTTCACAATGGCAACATACATCTGCCAGATCAGAGGGGAATTCAGTGTTACAGAAAAATGCTTTTAAAACTATTTGATGCAGGCATTAAGCCATTGGTAATCTTGTTGGAGGGTAATCTCGAAGGTCGTTTTTCTGATTTTGAGGATCGGACAAGCAGATCTCCTGCTGACATGTATATTGAATATGCGGATTTCATTTTCCACACTTTTGGAGACTTGGTTGACTCTTGGATCACCTTTAATCTTCAGCGACATTTAATAGAAACGACTCATGCAGATTTTCCGCTGGCCTCTCTGGAGTTTCTGCTTAAAGCACACCAAAAAGCACACACACTATACCACAGCAAATATTCTGCAAAAGGTGAGAGAACCTAGCCACTGTATCTTCAAATTTATAATTCTCTCTATTAAATCTGATATATATATATATATATATATACACACACACACATTTTTATTTTTTTTAGATTTTATTTTCTTCCACCACCACGTTGTAACCACACAATAAAAGGAATAATGAGAAATTGGCTGGTGGTTAAACTTGATTTTAGATTTTGACCAAGTTAAAATAAGTGATATCCAAACCGTAATGATTTTCATCAAATTTCTCCTCCCTCCCCCCCCCTCTTTTAATTTTTATTTATTTTGTCACCTTTTGGCCACTTTGTTAAAAAATACTTGTTATTCAAGGGGTAATGAACTGAAAATGTAATCCCCCCCCCCCCCAGTAGATAAGCCGTTTGGAAAAGTTAGTTGTCCTCTCAATATCCAAATATCAAATGTAATCGTCTGTGGTTAGTGGGTTTTCAGACATGAAAATGATATACATGTATATAATCTACAAATTATTATAAATAGTAACTGTAAAATGCTTCAATCACGACTTTACAAATTATAGGGTTACATAAAATTTGTGTTTTTGGAATATATTAAATAATCGTTACAGGGTTAAGTCATTTTCATATACATAGTATAATAACCGTTTCAAGAGGCTTTCACACAATATAAATGTTTTTAAAAGATTTGACATTGTCACTTTATTAAAGTGATACATTTTAATATCCAAGAAATATAATGAATGTATGGAAAAATGAACACCACCTTCTTTCATGAATGCTACTGGAAGATGCTTTCAAACATTATTTTATTTACATATAATCTATTACATAATATAGCCATACGTCACACCGTGAAAGTGGCATTTATTTATTATGGAGTGCCATATGGCTGGCATGGTTATTGACTAGAATTATTAAATAAAATTATGTTTAAGCTCATCCATTAGAATGCATGAATGGAAGTACCGTTTATTTTTTTTCCATAGTTTCATAATAGAATTTCTTGATTGTTAAAATCTGTCACTATTTACAAACCTTCCTAAAAACCATTGTCTGTTTTATCACCCTTAATTGTGACCAAGTTTGGCTATTTGTAGTAGTGTCTACTGCTCTAAGCATTCACATAGCTGGTTTAGGCAACTTGTAACATTTTGTTGAAAATCTAGGTAACGTAATTTAGCTTTTCTTTTTTTTTGTTTAATGGCTAATGCCACAATTATATGCTCTTATTTCTCCAACATAGGTGTGTCCGGTCCACGGCGTCATCCTTACTTGTGGGATATTCTCCTCCCCAACAGGAAATGGCAAAGAGCCCAGCAAAGCTGGTCACATGATCCCTCCTAGGCTCCGCCTTCCCCAGTCATTCTCTTTGCCGTTGTACAGGCAACATCTCCACGGAGATGGCTTAGAGTTTTTTGGTGTTTAACTGTAGTTTTTATTATTCAATCAAGAGTTTGTTATTTTAAAATAGTGCTGGTATGTACTATTTACTCTGAAACAGAAAGGTGATGAAGATTTCTGTTTGTAAGAGGAAAATGATTTTAGCAACCGTTACTAAAATCGATGGCTGTTTCCACACAGGACTGTTGAGAGGAATTAACTTCAGTTGGGGGAAACAGTGAGCAGACTTTTGCTGCTTGAGGTATGACACATTTCTAACAAGACGATGTAATGCTGGAAGCTGTCATTTTCCCTATGGGATCCGGTAAGCCATTTTTATTACATAAGAAAAAAAGGGCTTCACAAGGGCTTTTAAGACTGTAGACATTTTCTGGGCTAAAACGATTGATATATAAACATATTTTATACTTCATAGCTTTGAGGAATTATTTTATTCTTGGGAATTATGTAAAATAACCGGCAGGCACTGTATTGGACACCTTATCCTCTAGGGGCTTTCCCTAATCATAGGCAGAGCCTCATTTTCGCGCCTCTATTGCGCACTTGTTTTTAGGAAGCATGACATGCAGATGCATGTGTGAGGAGCTCTGTTACACAGAAAAGACTTTCTGAAGGCGTCATTTGGTATCGTATTCCCCTTTGGGCTTGGTTGGGTCTCAGCAAAGCAGATACCAGGGACTGTAAAGGGGTTAAATATAAAAACGGCTCCGGTTCCGTTATTTTAAGAGTTAAAGCTTTCAAATTTGGTGTGCAATACTTTTAAGGCTTTAAGACACTGTGGTGAAATTTTGGTGAATTTTGAACAATTCCTTCATACTTTTTCACATTTGCAGTAATAAAGTGTGTTCAGTTTAAAATTTAAAGTGACAGTAACGGTTTTATTTCTCCAACATAGGTGTGTCCGGTCCACGGCGTCATCCTTACTTGTGGGATATTCTCTTCCCCAACAGGAAATGGCAAAGAGCCCAGCAAAGCTGGTCACATGATCCCTCCTAGGCTCCGCCTACCCCAGTCATTCTCTTTGCCGTTGTACAGGCAACATCTCCACGGAGATGGCTTAGAGTTTTTTAGTGTTTAACTGTAGTTTTTCATTATTCAATCAAGAGTTTGTTATTTTCAAATAGTGCTGGTACGTACTATTTACTCAGAAACAGAAAAGAGATGAAGAATTCTGTTTGTATGAGGAAAATGATTTTAGCAACCGTAACTAAAATCCATGGCTGTTCCACACAGGACTGTTGAGAGCAATTAACTTCAGTTGGGGGAACAGAGTGCAGTCTCTTACTGCTTGAGGTATGACACATTCTAACAAGACGATGTAATGCTGGAAGCTGTCATTTTCCCTATGGGATCCGGTAAGCCATGTTTATTACGATTGTAAATAAGGGCTTCACAAGGGCTTATTTAAACTGTAGACTTTTTCTGGGCTAAATCGATTGATTATTAACACATATTTAGCCTTGAGGAATCATTTTATCTGGGTATTTTGATATAATAATATCGGCAGGCACTGTTTTAGACACCTTATTCTTTAGGGGCTTTCCCAAAGCATAGGCAGAGTCTCATTTTCGCGCCGGTGTTGCGCACTTGTTTTTGAGAGGCATGGCATGCAGTCGCATGTGAGAGGAGCTCTGATACTTATAAAGGACTTCTGAAGGCGTCATTTGGTATCGTATTCCCCTTTGGGTTTGGTTGGGTCTCAGCAAAGCAGATACCAGGGACTGTAAAGGGGTTAAAGCTTAAAACGGCTCCGGTTCCGTTATTTTAAGGGTTAAAGCTTCCAAAATTGGTGTGCAATATTTTCAAAGCTTTAAGACGCTGTGGTGAAAATTTGGTGAATTTTGAACAATTCCTTCATGTTTTTTCGCAATTGCAGTAATAAAGTGTGTTCAGTTTAAAATTTAAAGTGACAGTAACGGTTTTATTTTAAAACGTTTTTTGTACTTTCTGATCAAGTTTATGCCTGTTTAACATGTCTGAGCTACCAGATAGACTGTGTTCTGAATGTGGGGAAGCCAGAATTCCTATTCATTTAAATAAATGTGATTTATGTGATAATGACAATGATGCCCAAGATGATTCCTCAAGTGAGGGGAGTAAGCATGGTACTGCATCATTCCCTCCTTCGTCTACACGAGTCTTGCCCACTCAGGAGGCCCCTAGTACATCTAGCGCGCCAATACTCCTTACTATGCAACAATTAACGGCTGTAATGGATAATTCTGTCAAAAACATTTTAGCCAAAATGAACCCTTGTCAGCGTAAGCGTGGCTGCTCTGTTTTAGTTACTGAAGAGCATGACGACGCTGATATTAATATCTCTGAAGGGCCCCTAACCCAATCTGAGGGGGCCAGGGAGGTTTTGTCTGAGGGAGAAATTACTGATTTAGGGAACATTTCTCAGCAGGCTGAATCTGATGTGATTACATTTAAATTTAAATTGGAACATCTCCGCATTTTGCTTAAGGAGGTATTATCCACTCTGGATGATTGTGAAAATTTAGTCATCCCAGAGAAACTATGTAAAATGGACAAGTTCTTAGAGGTGCCGGGGCTCCCAGAAGCTTTTCCTATACCCAAGCGGGTGGCGGACATTGTTAATAAAGAATGGGAAAGGCCCGGTATTCCTTTCGTCCCTCCCCCCATATTTAAAAAATTGTTTCCTATGGTCGACCCTAGAAAGGACTTATGGCAGTCAGTCCCCAAGGTCGAGGGAGCGGTTTCTACTTTAAACAAACGCACCACTATTCCCATAGAGGATAGTTGTGCTTTCAAAGATCCTATGGATAAAAAATTAGAAGGTTTGCTTAAAAAGATGTTTGTTCAGCAGGGTTACCTTCTACAACCCATTTCATGCATTGTCCCTGTCACTACTGCCGCATATTTCTGGTTTGATGAACTGCTTAAGGTGCTCGATAGTGACTCTCCTCCTTATGAGGAGATTATGGACAGAATCAATGCTCTCAAATTGGCTAATTCTTTCACTCTAGACGCCTCTTTGCAATTGGCTAAGTTAGCGGCTAAGAACTCTGGGTTTGCTATTGTGGCGCGCAGAGCGCTTTGGTTGAAATCTTGGTCGGCTGATGCGTCTTCCAAGAACAAGCTACTAAACATTCCTTTCAAGGGGAAAACGTTGTTTGGTCCTGACTTGAAAGAGATTATCTCTGATATCACTGGGGGTAAGGGCCACGCCCTTCCTCAGGATCGGCCTTTCAAGGCAAAAAATAGACCTAATTTTCGTCCCTTTCGTAAAAACGGACCAGCCCAAGGTGCTACGTCCTCTAAGCAAGAGGGTAATTCTTCTCAGGCCAAGCCAGCTTGGAGACCAATGCAAGGCTGGAACAAGGGAAAGCAGGCCAAGAAACCTGCCACTGCTACCAAGACAGCATGAAATATTGGCCCCCGATCCGGGACCGGATCTGGTGGGGGGCAGACTCTCTCTCTTCGCTCAGGCTTGGGCAAGAGATGTTCTGGATCCTTGGGCGCTAGAAATAGTCTCCCAGGGTTATCTTCTGGAATTCAAGGGACTTCCCCCAAGGGGGAGGTTCCACAGGTCGCAGTTGTCTTCAGACCACATAAAAAGACAGGCGTTCTTACATTGTGTAGAAGACCTGTTAAAAATGGGAGTGATTCATCCTGTTCCATTAAGAGAACAAGGGATGGGGTTCTACTCCAATCTGTTCATAGTTCCCAAAAAAGAGGGAACGTTCAGACCAATCCTAGATCTCAAGATCTTAAACAAATTTCTCTCAAACATTACCAGTTCGTGGCGCTTCCTTTCGGATTAGCCACTGCTCCAAGGATTTTCACAAAGGTACTAGGGTCCCTTCTAGCGGTGCTAAGACCAAGGGGCATTGCAGTAGTACCTTACCTGGACGACATTATGATTCAAGCGTCGTCCCTTCCTCAAGCAAAGGCTCACACGGACATTGTCCTGGCCTTTCTCAGATCTCACGGCTGGAAAGTGAACGTGGAAAAGAGTTCTCTATCCCCGTCAACAAGGGTTCCCTTCTTGGGAACAATTATAGACTCCTTAGAAATGAGGATCTTTCTAACAGAGGCCAGAAAAACAAAGCTTCTGGACTCTTGTCGGATACTTCATTCCGTTCCTCTTCCTTCCATAGCTCAGTGCATGGAAGTGATCGGGTTGATGGTGGCGGCGATGGACATAGTTCCTTTTGCGCGCATTCATCTAAGACCATTACAACTGTGCATGCTCAGTCAGTGGAATGGGGACTATACAGACTTGTCTCCGAAGATACAAGTAAATCAGAGGACCAGAGACTCACTCCGTTGGTGGCTGTCCCTGGACAATCTGTCTCAAGGGATGATGTTCCACAGACCAGAGTGGGTCATTGTCACGACCGACGCCAGTCTGATAGGCTGGGGCGCGGTCTGGGGATCCCTGAAAGCTCAGGGTCTTTGGTCTCGGGAAGAATCTCTTCTACCGATAAATATTCTGGAACTGAGAGCGATATTCAATGCGCTCCAGGCCTGGCCCCAGCTTGCGAGGACCAGGTTCATTCGGTTTCAATCAGACAACATGACGACTGTTGCGTACATCAACCATCAGGGGGGAACAAGGAGTTCCCTAGCGATGGAAGAAGTAACCAAAATTATTCTTTGGGCGGAGTCTCACTCCTGCCACCTGTCTGCTATCCACATCCCAGGAGTGGAAAATTGGGAAGCGGATTTTCTGAGTCGTCAGACATTGCATCCGGGGGAGTGGGAACTCCATCCGGAAATCTTTGCCCAAGTCACTCACCTGTGGGGCATTCCAGACATGGATCTGATGGCCTCTCGTCAGAACTTCAAAGTTCCTTGCTACGGGGCCAGATCCAGGGATCCCAAGGCGGCTCTAGTGGATGCACTAGTAGCACCTTGGACCTTCAAACTAGCTTATGTGTTCCCGCCATTTCCTCTCATCCCCAGGCTGATAGCCAGGATCAAGCAGGAGAGGGCGTCGGTGATTTTGATAGCTCCTGCGTGGCCACGCAGGACTTGGTATGCAGATCTGGTGAATATGTCATCGGCTCCACCTTGGAAGCTACCTTTGAGACGAGACCTTCTTGTTCAGGGTCCATTCGAACATCCGAATCTGGTTTCACTCCAGCTGACTGCGTGGAGATTGAACGCTTGATTTTATCGAAGCGAGGGTTCTCAGATTCTGTGATCGATACTCTTGTTCAGGCCAGAAAGCCTGTGACTAGAAAGATTTACCACAAAATTTGGAAAAAATATATCTGTTGGTGTGAATCTAAAGGATTCCCTTGGGACAAGGTTAAGATTCCTAGGATTCTATCCTTCCTTCAAGAAGGATTGGAAAAAGGATTATCGGCAAGTTCCCTGAAGGGACAGATTTCTGCCTTGTCGGTATTACTTCACAAAAAGCTGGCAGCTGTACCAGATGTTCAAGCCTTTGTTCAGGCTCTGGTTAGAATCAAGCCTGTTTACAAACCTTTGACTCCTCCTTGGAGTCTCAATTTAGTTCTTTCAGTTCTTCAGGGGGTTCCGTTTGAACCCTTACATTCCGTTGATATTAAGTTATTATCTTGGAAAGTTTTGTTTTTAGTTGCGATTTCTTCTGCTAGAAGAGTCTCAGAATTATCTGCTCTGCAGTGTTCTCCTCCTTATCTGGTGTTCCATGCAGATAAGGTGGTTTTACGTACTAAACCTGGTTTTCTTCCAAAAGTTGTTTCTAACAAAAACATTAACCAGGAGATTATCGTACCTTCTCTGTGTCCAAAACCAGTTTCAAAGAAGGAACGTTTGTTGCACAATTTGGATGTTGTTCGCGCTCTAAAATTCTATTTAGATGCTACAAAGGATTTTAGACAAACATCTTCCTTGTTTGTTGTTTATTCAGGTAAAAGGAGAGGTCAAAAAGCAACTTCTACCTCTCTCTCTTTTTGGATTAAAAGCATCATCAGATTGGCTTACGAGACTGCCGGACGGCAGCCTCCCGAAAGAATCACAGCTCATTCCACTAGGGCTGTGGCTTCCACATGGGCCTTCAAGAACGAGGCTTCTGTTGATCAGATATGTAGGGCAGCGACTTGGTCTTCACTGCACACTTTTACCAAATTTTACAAGTTTGATACTTTTGCTTCTTCTGAGGCTATTTTTGGGAGAAAGGTTTTGCAAGCCGTGGTGCCTTCCATTTAGGTGACCTGATTTGCTCCCTCCCTTCATCCGTGTCCTAAAGCTTTGGTATTGGTTCCCACAAGTAAGGATGACGCCGTGGACCGGACACACCTATGTTGGAGAAAACAGAATTTATGTTTACCTGATAAATTTCTTTCTCCAACGGTGTGTCCGGTCCACGGCCCGCCCTGGTTTTTTTTTTTTAATCAGGTCTGATATTTTATTTTCTTTAACTACAGTCACCACGGTACCATATGGTTTCTCCTATGCAAATATTCCTCCTTAACGTCGGTCGAATGACTGGGGTAGGCGGAGCCTAGGAGGGATCATGTGACCAGCTTTGCTGGGCTCTTTGCCATTTCCTGTTGGGGAAGAGAATATCCCACAAGTAAGGATGACGCCGTGGACCGGACACACCGTTGGAGAAAGAAATTTATCAGGTAAACATAAATTCTGTTTTTAAAACGTTTTTTGTACTTTGTTATCAAGTTTATGCCTGTTTAACATGTCTGAACTACCAGATAGACTGTGTTCTGTATGTGGGGAAGCCAAGGTTCCTTCTCATTTAAATAGATGTGATTTATGTGACACAAAATTTAGAGAAAATGATGCCCAAGATGATTCCTCAAGTGAGGGGAGTAAGCATGGTACTGCATCATCCCCTCCTTCGTCTACACCAGTCTTGCCCACACAGGAGGCCCCTAGTACATCTAGTGCGCCAATACTCCTTACTATGCAACAATTAACGGCTGTAATGGATAATTCTATCAAAAACATTTTAGCCAAAATGCCCACTTATCAGCGAAAGCGCGACTGCTCTGTTTTAGAAAATACTGAAGAGCATGAGGACGCTGATGATATTGGTTCTGAAGTGCCCCTACACCAGTCTGAGGGGGCCAGGGAGGTTTTGTCTGAGGGAGAAATTTCAGATTCAGGGAAAATTTCTCAACAAGCTGAACCTGATGTGATTACATTTAAATTTAAATTGGAACATCTCCGCGCCCTGCTTAAGGAGGTGTTATCTACTCTGGATGATTGTGAGAATTTGGTAATTCCAGAGAAATTATGTAAAATGGACAAGTTCCTAGAGGTCCAGGGGCCCCCCGAAGCTTTTCCTATACCCAAGCGGGTGGCGGACATTGTAAATAAAGAATGGGAAAGGCCCGGCATACCTTTCGTCCCTCCCCCTATATTTAAGAAATTGTTTCCTATGGTCGACCCCAGAAAGGACTTATGGCAGACAGTCCCCAAGGTCGAGGGGGCGGTTTCTACTCTAAACAAACGCACCACTATACCCATAGAAGATAGTTGTGCTTTCAAAGATCCTATGGATAAAAAATTAGAGGGTTTGCTTAAAAAGATGTTTGTTCAGCAAGGTTACCTTCTACAACCAATTTCATGCATTGTTCCTGTCACTACAGCAGCGTGTTTCTGGTTCGATGAACTAGAAAAGGCGCTCAATAAAGATTCTTCTTATGAGGAGATTTTGGACAGAATTCATGCTCTCAAATTGGCTAACTCTTTCACCCTAGACGCCACTTTGCAATTGGCTAGATTAGCGGCGAAAAATTCTGGGTTTGCTATTGTGGCGCGCAGAGCACTTTGGCTAAAATCTTGGTCAGCGGATGCGTCTTCCAAGAACAAATTGCTTAACATTCCTTTCAAGGGGAAAACGCTGTTTGGCCCTGACTTGAAAGAGATTATTTCTGATATCACTGGGGGCAAGGGCCACGCCCTTCCTCAGGATAGGTCTTTCAGGGCCAAAAATAAACCTAATTTTCGTCCCTTTCGCAGAAACGGACCAGCCCCAAGTGCTACGTCCTCTAAGCAAGAGGGTAATACTTCTCAAGCCAAGCCAGCCTGGAGGCCAATGCAAGGCTGGAACAAAGGAAAGCAGGCCAAGAAACCTGCCACTGCTACCAAGACAGCATGAGATGTTGGCCCCCGATCCGGGACCGGATCTGGTGGGGGGCAGACTCTCTCTCTTCGCTCAGGCTTGGGCAAGAGATGTTCTGGATCCTTGGGCGCTAGAAATAGTCTCCCAAGGTTATCTTCTGGAATTCAAGGGGCTTCCCCCAAGGGGGAGGTTCCACAGGTCTCAATTGTCTTCAGACCACATAAAAAAACAGGCATTCTTACATTGTGTAGAAGACCTGTTAAAAATGGGAGTGATTCATCCTGTTCCATTAGGAGAACAAGGGATGGGGTTCTACTCCAATCTGTTCGTAGTTCCCAAAAAAGAGGGAACATTCAGACCAATCTTAGATCTCAAGATCCTAAACAAGTTTCTCAAGGTTCCATCGTTCAAAATGGAAACCATTCGAACAATTCTTCCTTCCATCAATTCATGACCACGGTGGATTTAAAGGATGCGTATCTACATATTCCTATCCACAAGGAACATCATCGGTTCCTAAGGTTCGCATTCCTGGACAAGCATTACCAGTTTGTGGCACTTCCGTTCGGATTAGCCACTGCTCCAAGAATTTTCACAAAGGTACTAGGGTCCCTTCTAGCGGTACTAAGACCAAGGGGCATTGCAGTAGTACCTTACTTGGACGACATTCTGATTCAAGCGTCGTCCCTTCCACAAGCAAAGGCTCACACGGACATTGTCCTGGCCTTTCTCAGATCTCACGGGTGGAAAGTGAACGTAGAAAAAAGTTCTCTATCTCCGTCAACAAGGGTTCCCTTCTTGGGAACAATAATAGACTCCTTAGAAATGAGGATTTTTCTGACAGAGGCCAGAAAATCAAAACTTCTAAACTCTTGTCAAGTACTTCATTCTGTTCCTCTTCCTTCCATAGCGCAGTGCATGGAAGTAATAGGTTTGATGGTAGCGGCAATGGACATAGTTCCTTTTGCGCGAATTCATCTAAGACCATTACAACTGTGCATGCTCAGTCAGTGGAATGGGGATTATACAGACTTGTCTCCGACGATACAAGTAGATCAGAGGACCAGAGATTCACTCCGTTGGTGGCTGTCCCTGGACAACCTGTCACAGGGGATGAGCTTCCGCAGACCAGAGTGGGTCATTGTCACGACCGACGCCAGTCTGGTGGGCTGGGGCGCGGTCTGGGGACCCCTGAAAGCTCAGGGTCTTTGGTCTCGGGAAGAATCTCTTCTCCCGATAAATATTCTGGAACTGAGAGCGATATTCAATGCTCTCAAGGCTTGGCCTCAGCTAGCAAAGGCCAAATTCATACGGTTTCAATCAGACAACATGACGACGGTTGCGTACATCAACCATCAGGGGGGAACAAGGAGTTCCCTGGCGATGGAAGAAGTGACCAAAATCATTCAATGGGCGGAGACTCACTCCTGCCACTTGTCTGCAATCCACATCCCAGGAGTGGAAAATTGGGAAGCGGATTTTCTGAGTCGTCAGACATTTCATCCGGGGGAGTGGGAACTCCATCCGGAAATCTTTGCCCAAATTACTCAGTTGTGGGGCATTCCAGACATGGATCTGATGGCCTCTCGTCAGAACTTCAAGGTTCCTTGCTACGGGTCCAGATCCAGGGATCCCAAGGCGACTCTAGTAGATGCACTAGTAGCACCTTGGACCTTCAAACTAGCTTATGTATTCCCGCCGTTTCCTCTCATCCCCAGGCTGGTAGCCAGGATCAATCAGGAGAGGGCATCTGTGATCTTGATAGCTCCTGCGTGGCCACGCAGGACTTGGTATGCAGACCTGGTGAATATGTGTAACAGGTGTGTGAAAGTTCATTAGTAACACTGCTTTCAACAAGTCTATTGTGAGCATAAGTCATGAATAGATTTTCCAATATATTAAAAGTATGGTTACCAAATAAAAACTTGAGTGAGTGTTTCATTTTTAAATATATGTAATAACTCATGGCTTAGGGTTTTACATATATTTTATTATGATTTTAATATACTAGTCAGTTGTCTTGAAAATATGTAGAACTATTTACCCCTGGCAGCATATGGTAGTTCAAATTTAATCAGACATGACTTTAAAAATAACAAATACCTTCATTGCAATGAATAAACAAAATAAGCAGTTAAAGCTTAGAAAATATGAACTGGAAAAAATAAATACTCAGCTTACCGAGATTTAAGTAACAAGCAGAGGAATATTGAAGAAAAAGCTCACAGTCAGAGAGGCACAATCCTTTGCTTGGGAGAGAGAGCACTAAGCAGAGACGCTGCAGCAGCTGCTGGAAGCAGGGTGTGTGAGACACAGCTGATGAGGCTTGTGGGAGAGAGAGCACAAGGCAGAGACGCTGCAGCAGAGGTTGAGAGCAGCGTGTGAGAGACACAGTGGATGTGGCTCGTGGAAGTGACGTCACCCAGTAGTCAGCTGGAACTGAAAGTCCACTACAGAGCAGGAGAGAGTAGCAGGCAAATTTCCCCAGAATCCACAGGAGAGAAACTAGCTTCACAGGTGCAAAAGGGATTAGCTCACAGGAAGTTAATCCAGGCTGGATACATCAATACCAAGCATTGGTGTGATGTATCCAGTGTAATTTATATGCACCTGAGGAAACCGCCCCTTAAAGGGGTATAATGTTACAATATGTCATCGGCTCCACCATGGAAGCTACCTTTGAGACGGGACCTTCTTGTTCAAGGTCAGTTCGAACATCCGAATCTGGTCTCACTCCAACTGACTGCCTGGAGATTGAACGCTTGATCTTATCAAAGCGAGGGTTCTCAGATTCTGTCATTGATACTCTTGTTCAGGCCAGAAAGCCTGTAACTAGAAAAATCTACCACAAAATATGGAAAAAATATATCTGTTGGTGTGAATCTAAAGGATTCCCTTGGGACAAGATAAAAATTCCTAAGATTCTATCCTTTCTTCAAGAAGGTTTGGAGAAAGGATTATCTGCAAGTTCTTTGAAGGGACAGATTTCTGCCTTATCTGTGTTACTTCACAAAAAGCTGGCAGCTGTGCCAGATGTTCAAGCCTTTGTTCAGGCTCTGGTTAGAATCAAGCCTGTTTACAAACCTTTGACTCCTCCTTGGAGTCTCAATTTAGTTCTTTCAGTTCTTCAGGGGGTTCCGTTTGAACCCTTACATTCCGTTGATATTAAGTTATTATCTTGGAAAGTTTTGTTTTTGGTTGCAATTTCTTCTGCTAGAAGAGTTTCAGAATTATCTGCTCTGCAGTGTTCTCCTCCTTATCTGGTGTTCCATGCAGATAAGGTGGTTTTGCGTACTAAACCTGGTTTTCTTCCGAAAGTTGTTTCTAACAAAAACATTAACCAGGAGATAGTCGTGCCTTCTTTGTGTCCGAATCCAGTTTCAAAGAAGGAACGTTTGTTGCACAATTTGGATGTAGTTCGTGCTTTAAAATTCTATTTAGATGCTACAAAGGATTTTAGACAAACATCTTCCTTGTTTGTTGTTTATTCTGGTAAAAGGAGAGGTCAAAAAGCAACTTCTACCTCTCTCTCCTTTTGGCTTAAAAGCATCATCAGATTGGCTTACGAGACTGCCGGACGGCAGCCTCCTGAAAGAATCACAGCTCATTCCACTAGGGCTGTGGCTTCCACATGGGCCTTCAAGAACGAGGCTTCTGTTGATCAGATATGTAAGGCAGCGACTTGGTCTTCACTGCACACTTTTACTAAATTTTACAAATTTGATACTTTTGCTTCTTCTGAGGCTATTTTTGGGAGAAAGGTTTTGCAAGCCGTGGTGCCTTCCATCTAGGTGACCTGATTTGCTCCCTCCCTTCATCCGTGTCCTAAAGCTTTGGTATTGGTTCCCACAAGTAAGGATGACGCCGTGGACCGGACACACCTATGTTGGAGAAAACAGAATTTATGTTTACCTGATAAATTACTTTCTCCAACGGTGTGTCCGGTCCACGGCCCCGCCCTGGTTTTTTTAATCAGGTCTGATGATTTATTTTCTTTAACTACAGTCACCACGGTATCATATGATTTCTCCTATGCAAATATTCCTCCTTTACGTCGGTCGAATGACTGGGGAAGGCGGAGCCTAGGAGGGATCATGTGACCAGCTTTGCTGGGCTCTTTGCCATTTCCTGTTGGGGAGGAGAATATCCCACAAGTAAGGATGACGCCGTGGACCGGACACACCGTTGGAGAAAGTAATTTATCAGGTAAACATAAATTCTGTTTTTGTAAGTGTATGTCATTTATGTATTGTGTTAACCCCTTCAAAGGTAAAAGTTTGCAGCTCTCACGTAAGACAGGACCGGCAAGCCAATCAGGAGTGTCTGCCAATCACTGGTAGATTGCTGCATGGAAATAGGGACATAAAACCAAGGTCTATGATTCCATTCATTACTGTTGGGAAGTTTTGGTGGAGATAAAAATGTGAGATTAAAATCCTCTCATAAAAAGAAAGAACCACAGTGATTATTGCACAGCCAATTAGCAGATCTAGGCAAAATAGAAAAGCACCAGAGAACTATGGGAAATGTTTGAAAACTACATATATAATAATGCACAGGTTTTTTTCTTCTATACTGTGTCTGACAGAATCCCATTATGGTGTTGATGTCGGATCATCAGTAATTACTATTAGGGAATATCACTCCTGGCCAGCAGGAGGAGGCAATGAGCACCACAGCAAAGCTGTTAAGTATCACTCCCCACAACCCCCAGTCATTCTCTTTGCCTGCGTGTCAAGGATGTGATAAAGTTTAGGTGTCTGAAAGAAGTTTCTTCAAGATTTTATTATTTTAAAGCAGAGCAGGTTTGCTCTGTTCTTCCTGTGGTTTAACCGTAGTCCACGTCAGTCTCTTCAGTAGAGCAGTGGTGGCTTTTAAGCATTTGGGAACTTGTGGGGTATAATCCTCACTGCTCTTCCCGAACTGTTGCTGCCCAATCTTGGAAGCCTGAGTAGGATTATTCAGTCTTCCTTTTTTCCACAGGTCCATGTGACAGAGAGGCCCTCTCAAACCAGGTGAGCTGTCCTGCTGCCGGGCAGATCTAAATTCAGGTAAGTGCCTAATTTTTATTTTCTGGGCTCAGGCAAATATGGCACTTCAACTGTTAAGTCTATTGGGACATGGAATACTAGTAATACTATTTAGGGTTAATAGGATTGAGGTAGGCTCAGTTTTTACTCTGGGTTGTTCCGGACTTGGTGGATAGAATCAGTAGTGCTTTTACATGGGTGTTAAGTAGCACTCCGGTGTGAGAAGTCTGTCGGCGGCTCTACATAGAAATTAATGGCGGACGGGAAATTTTGGGTACGCCCACGATTAGCATGGTGGGTTTTTTCTGAGGCGGCAAGATAGTTGCGCGCCTTTCCGGTTTCACTTCTCTGTGAGTTCCTGATCGGATGTAATCATTGCGGCTCTGATTGCGATTGCCTGTTTGAGCAGCTCTGGGAAGTCCATTAATCCGGTGCCAGCAGGACAGATAGGCACCTCAGCAAAGAGTGCTAAGGTGAAGAGACTGTATAAGGTTCTCTAGTGTTCCGCTGCTCTGCGGTTAAAATAAAAAGATTTTGTTTACTATTTAAAGTGACAGTAACGTTTTTTGCACAAAAATTTCTAAGTTAAATAAAGCAGTTTTCTTTATTTTATTGGGTAAAGATGGACCAAGAGGCCCTGCAAAATGTTACATTTAGCTTGAATTTTGATTCCAATGTGGAACCACCATTGTTTGTTATTCATTTCTCCAACATAGGTGTGTCCGGTCCACGGCGTCATCCTTACTTGTGGGATATTCTCTTCCCCAACAGGAAATGGCAAAGAGCCCAGCAAAGCTGGTCACATGATCCCTCCTAGGCTCCGCCTACCCCAGTCATTCTCTTTGCCGTTGTACAGGCAACATCTCCACGGAGATGGCTTAGAGTTTTTTAGTGTTTAACTGTAGTTTTTATTATTCAATCAAGAGTTTGTTATTTTGAAATAGTGCTGGTATGTACTATTTACTCAGAAACAGAAAGGAGATGAAGATTTCTGTTTGTATGAGGAAAATGATTTTAGCAACCGTCACTAAAATCCATGGCTGTTCCACACAGGACTGTTGAGAGCAATTAACTTCAGTTGGGGGAACAGTGAGCAGTCTCTTGCTGCTTGAGGTATGACACATTCTAACAAGACGATGTAATGCTGGAAGCTGTCATTTTCCCTATGGGATCCGGTAAGCCATGTTTATTACGATCGTAAATAAGGGCTTCACATGGGCTTATTAAGACTGTAGACTTTTTCTGGGCTAAATCGATTCATTATTAACACATATTTAGCCTTGAGGAATCATTTTATTTGGGTATTTTGATATAATAATATCGGCATGGGTCTCAGCAAAGCAGATACCAGGGACTGTAAAGGGGTTAAAGTTCAAAACGGCTCCGGTTCCGTTATTTTAAGGGTTAAAGCTTCCAAATTTGGTGTGCAATACTTTTAAGGCTTTAAGACACTGTGGTGAAAATTTGGTGAATTTTGAACAATTCCTTCATGTTTTTTCGCAATTGCAGTAATAAAGTGTGTTCAGTTTAAAATTTAAAGTGACAGTAACGGTTTTATTTTAAAACGTTTTTTGTACTTTGTTATCAAGTTTATGCCTGTTTAACATGTCTGAACTACCAGATAGACTGTGTTCTGAATGTGGGGAAGCCAGAATTCCTATTCATTTAAATAAATGTGATTTATGTGACAATGACAATGATGCCCAAGATGATTCCTCAAGTGAGGGGAGTAAGCATGGTACTGCATCATTCCCTCCTTCGTCTACACGAGTCTTGCCCACTCAGGAGGCCCCTAGTACATCTAGCGCGCCAATACTCCTTACTATGCAACAATTAACGGCTGTAATGGACAATTCTGTCAAAAACATTTTAGCCAAAATGAACACTTATCAGCGTAAGCGCGACTGCTCTGTTTTAGATACTGAAGAGCATGACGACGCTAATAATAATAATGTTTCTGAAGGGCCCCTAACCCAGTCTGATGGGGCCAGGGAGGTTTTGTCTGAGGGAGAAATTACTGATTCAGGGAACATTTCTCAACAAGCTGAACCTGATGTGATTACATTTAAATTTAAGTTGGAACATCTCCGCATTCTGCTTAAGGAGGTATTATCCACTCTGGATGATTGTGACAAGTTGGTCATCCCAGAGAAACTATGTAAAATGGACAAGTTCCTAGAGGTGCCGGGGCTCCCAGAAGCTTTTCCTATACCCAAGCGGGTGGCGGACATTGTTAATAAAGAATGGGAAAGGCCCGGTATTCCTTTCGTCCCTCCCCCCATATTTAAAAAATTGTTTCCTATGGTCGACCCCAGAAAGGACTTATGGCAGACAGTCCCCAAGGTCGAGGGAGCGGTTTCCACCTTAAACAAACGCACCACTATACCCATAGAGGATAGTTGTGCTTTCAAAGATCCTATGGATAAAAAATTAGAAGGTTTGCTTAAAAAGATGTTTGTTCAGCAGGGTTACCTTCTACAACCAATTTCATGCGTTGTCCCTGTCGCTACAGCCGCATGTTTCTGGTTCGATGAGCTGATAAAGGCGGTCGATAGTGATTCTCCTCCTTATGAGGAGATTATGGACAGAATCAACGCTCTCAAATTGGCTAATTCTTTTACCCTAGACGCCACTTTGCAATTGGCTAGGTTAGCGGCTAAGAATTCTGGGTTTGCTATTGTGGCGCGCAGAGCGCTTTGGTTGAAATCTTGGTCGGCTGATGCGTCTTCTAAGAACAAGCTACTTAACATTCCTTTCAAGGGGAAAACGCTGTTTGGCCCTGACTTGAAAGAGATTATCTCTGATATCACTGGGGGTAAGGGCCACGCCCTTCCTCAGGATCGGCCTTTCAAGGCAAAAAATAAACCTAATTTTCGTCCCTTTCGTAGAAACGGACCAGCCCAAAGTGCTACGTCCTCTAAGCAAGAGGGTAATACTTCTCAAGCCAAGCCAGCTTGGAGACCAATGCAAGGCTGGAACAAGGGAAAACAGGCCAAGAAACCTGCCACTGCCACCAAGACAGCATGAAATGTTGGCCCCCGATCCGGGACCGGATCTGGTGGGGGGCAGACTCTCTCTCTTCGCTCAGGCTTGGGCAAGAGATGTTCTGGATCCTTGGGCACTAGAAATAGTCTCCCAAGGTTATCTTCTGGAATTCAAGGGGCTTCCCCCAAGGGGGAGGTTCCACAGGTCCCAGTTGTCTTCAGACCACATAAAAAGACAGGCATTCTTACATTGTGTAGAAGACCTGTTAAAAATGGAAGTGATTCATCCTGTTCCATTAAGAGAACAAGGGATGGGGTTCTACTCCAATCTGTTCATAGTTCCCAAAAAAGAGGGAACGTTCAGACCAATCTTAGATCTCAAGATCTTAAACAAGTTTCTCAAGGTTCCATCGTTCAAGATGGAAACCATTCGAACTATTCTTCCTTCCATCCAGGAAGGTCAATTCATGACCACGGTGGATTTAAAGGATGCGTATCTACATATTCCTATCCACAAGGAACATCATCGGTTCCTAAGGTTCGCATTCCTGGACAAGCATTACCAGTTCGTGGCGCTTCCTTTCGGATTAGCCACTGCTCCAAGGATTTTCACAAAGGTACTAGGGTCCCTTCTAGCTGTGCTAAGACCAAGGGGCATTGCTGTAGTACCTTACTTGGACGACATTCTGATTCAAGCGTCGTCCCTTCCTCAAGCAAAGGCTCACACGGACATAGTCCTGGCCTTTCTCAGATCTCACGGATGGAAAGTGAACGTGGAAAAGAGTTCTCTATCTCCGTCAACAAGGGTTCCCTTCTTGGGAACAATAATAGACTCCTTAGAAATGAGGATATTTCTGACAGAGGCCAGAAAAACAAAGCTTCTAGACTCTTGTCGGATACTTCATTCCGTTCCTCTTCCTTCCATAGCTCAGTGCATGGAAGTGATCGGGTTGATGGTAGCGGCAATGGACATAGTTCCTTTTGCGCGCATTCATCTAAGACCATTACAACTGTGCATGCTCAGTCAGTGGAATGGGGATTATACAGACTTGTCTCCGAAGATACAAGTAAATCAGAGGTCCAGAGACTCACTCCGTTGGTGGCTGTCCCTGGACAACCTGTCACAAGGGATGACATTCCGCAGACCAGAGTGGGTCATTGTCACGACCGACGCCAGTCTGATGGGCTGGGGCGCGGTCTGGGGATCCCTGAAAGCTCAGGGTCTTTGGTCTCGGGAAGAATCTCTTCTACCGATAAATATTCTGGAACTGAGAGCGATATTCAATGCTCTCAAGGCTTGGCCTCAGCTAGCGAGGGCCAAGTTCATACGGTTTCAATCAGACAACATGACAACTGTTGCGTACATCAACCATCAGGGGGGAACAAGGAGTTCCCTAGCGATGGAAGAAGTGACCAAAATCATTCTATGGGCGGAGTCTCACTCCTGCCACCTGTCCGCTATCCACATCCCAGGAGTGGAAAATTGGGAAGCGGATTTTCTGAGTCGTCAGACATTGCATCCGGGGGAGTGGGAACTCCATCCGGAAATCTTTGCCCAAGTCACTCAGCTGTGGGGCATTCCAGACATGGATCTGATGGCCTCTCGTCAGAACTTCAAAGTTACTTGCTACGGGTCCAGATCCAGGGATCCCAAGGCGGCTCTAGAGGATGCACTAGTAGCACCTTGGACCTTCAAACTAGCTTATGTGTTCCCGCCGTTTCCTCTCACCCCCAGGCTGGTAGCCAGGATCAATCAGGAGAGGGCGTCGGTGATCTTGATAGCTCCTGCGTGGCCACGCAGGACTTGGTATGCAGATCTGGTGAATATGTCATCGGCTCCACCTTGGAAGCTACCTTTGAGACGAGACCTTCTTGTTCAGGGTCCGTTCGAACATCCGAACCTGGTTTCACTCCAGCTGACTGCTTGGAGATTGAACGCTTGATCTTATCGAAGCGAGGGTTCTCAGATTCTGTTATCGATACTCTTGTTCAGGCCAGAAAGCCTGTAACTAGAAAGATTTACCACAAAATTTGGAAAAAATATATCTGTTGGTGTGAATCTAAAGGATTCCCTTGGGATAAGGTTAAGATTCCTAAGATTCTATCCTTCCTTCAAGAAGGATTGGAAAAAGGATTATCTGCAAGTTCCCTGAAGGGACAGATTTCTGCCTTGTCTGTGTTACTTCACAAAAAGCTGGCAGCTGTGCCAGATGTTCAAGCCTTTGTTCAGGCTCTGGTTAGAATTAAGCCTGTTTACAAACCTTTGACTCCTCCTTGGAGTCTCAATTTAGTTCTTTCAGTTCTTCAGGGGGTTCCGTTTGAACCCTTACATTCCGTTGATATTAAGTTATTATCTTGGAAAGTTTTGTTTTTAGTTGCAATTTCTTCTGCTAGAAGAGTTTCAGAATTATCTGCTCTGCAGTGTTCTCCTCCTTATCTGGTGTTCCATGCAGATAAGGTGGTTTTACGTACTAAACCTGGTTTTCTTCCAAAAGTTGTTTCTAACAAAAACATTAACCAGGAGATTATCGTACCTTCTCTGTGTCCGAAACCAGTTTCAAAGAAGGAACGTTTGTTGCACAATTTGGATGTTGTTCGCGCTCTAAAATTCTATTTAGATGCTACAAAGGATTTTAGACAAACATCTTCCTTGTTTGTTGTTTATTCCGGTAAAAGGAGAGGTCAAAAAGCAACTTCTACCTCTCTCTCTTTTTGGATTAAAAGCATCATCAGATTGGCTTACGAGACTGCCGGACGGCAGCCTCCCGAAAGAATCACAGCTCATTCCACTAGGGCTGTGGCTTCCACATGGGCCTTCAAGAACGAGGCTTCTGTTGATCAGATATGTAGGGCAGCGACTTGGTCTTCACTGCACACTTTTACCAAATTTTACAAGTTTGATACTTTTGCTTCTTCTGAGGCTATTTTTGGGAGAAAGGTTTTGCAAGCCGTGGTGCCTTCCATTTAGGTGACCTGATTTGCTCCCTCCCTTCATCCGTGTCCTAAAGCTTTGGTATTGGTTCCCACAAGTAAGGATGACGCCGTGGACCGGACACACCTATGTTGGAGAAAACAGAATTTATGTTACCTGATAAATTACTTTCTCCAACGGTGTGTCCGGTCCCACGGCCCGCCCTGGTTTTTTTTTTTTTTTAATCAGGTCTGATAATTTATTTTCTTTAACTACAGTCACCGCGGTACCATATGGTTTCTCCTATGCTAATATTCCTCCTTAACGTCGGTCGAATGACTGGGGTAGGCGGAGCCTAGGAGGGATCATGTGACCAGCTTTGCTGGGCTCTTTGCCATTTCCTGTTGGGGAAGAGAATATCCCACAAGTAAGGATGACGCCGTGGACCGGACACACCGTTGGAGAAAGTAATTTATCAGGTAAACATAAATTCTGTTTTTGCAAAACCTCAATAAAAAATTATTTAAAAAAAAAAAAAATTCTGACAGAAGTCAGGAAATCAAGGATTTTAATTTTGTCTAGCATTTCAGTCCTCCCCTCGACTATCAGTGGCTCAGTGCATGGAGGTAATTGGGCTGATGGTAGCGGGGATGGACATCATCCCGTTCGCCCGTTTTCACCTCAGACCGCGGCAGTTAAGCATGCTCAGGCAGTGGAACGGAGATTATGCGGACCTGTCTCCGCGATTGGAGCTGGAGACAAGGGCTTTTCTACTTTGGTGGTTGACTCTGGATTATCTCTCCCAGGGAACCTGCTTTCGCAGACCCTCTTGGGTAATTATGACAAAAGACGCCAGCCTTCTGGGATAGGGAGCAGTCTGGGGCTCCCTAAAGACTCAGGGAACATGGAAGTTCCAGTAGGACAATATATCATCTGTGGCTTACATTAATCACCTTAGAACAAAAATGGATTGGCAGCTGCTCTATAAGGAATGAAGGCAAGGGCATCCAAAAGGTAGGTAAACAAATAAATCTTTATTTACTCATTTAAAATGCTGTTAGTATAGGGCACGCAAACTCCCTGACTAATTTTGTGCTCTTTGAGCACTTAATCTTAGGGTCAGACCTTTTGGATGCCCTTGCCTTCATTCCTTATAGAGCAGCTGCCAATCCATTTTTGTTCTGTGCATTTTCACGGCTGCACCGGCCGTTTTCGGCAGCTTGCTCCCCTACAGCCTGTGCTTGTTGGTTTGTTCTGCTTACCACCCGGATCTAGCAACCACTTCTGCGTTTGCAGCGGCTGGAGTCTTGAAAAATTAATCACCTTAGCCAAGATCATTTAGTGGGCGGAGACTCACAATTGGTGTCTGTCGGCGATCCACATTCCAGGAGTGGACAACTGGGAGACAGACTTCCTAAGCAGACATATTTTTTACCCGGGGGAGTGGGAACTCCATCCGTAAGTGTTTTCCAGCTTGATTCTCAGATGGGGTCAGCCAGAATTGGACCTCATGGCATCTCAGCAGAATGCCAAGCTTCCGAGGTATGGGTCAAGGTCAAGGGACCCTCAGGTTGTACTGATAGACGCTTTGGCGGTACCTTGGAGTTTCAGTCTCGCATACCTTTTTCCTCCTTTTGCTCTTCTTCCTCGAGTCATTGCTCGAATCAAGCAGGAGAGGGCGTTGGTGATCCTGAATGCATTGGCGTTGCAGACTTGGTGGACATGTCATCTCTTCCACCTTGGAGACTTCCATTGATGAAGGACCTTCTACTTCAAGGGTCCTTCCTTCATCCAAATCTAGTTTCTCTGAAGCTGACTGCTTGGAGATTGAATGCTTAGTGTCTCCTACATTGGTGTATTCGGTCCACGGCTTCATCCTTGTGGGATATTCTCAATCCCTACAGGAAGTGGCAAAGAGAGCACACAGCAGAGCTGTCCATATAGCTCCCCTCAGCCTCCCCCCCCCCCAGTCATTCTCTTTGCCGCTCTAACAAGTAGCATCTCCACGGGGGTGGTAAAGAGTATGTGGTGTTAGATTTGTAGTTTTATTTCTTCAATCAAGAGTTTGTTTTAAAATAGTGCCGGTTTGTACTATTTACTCTGAGGCAGAAAGGGAAGAAGATTTCTGCTGAGAGGATTATGATTTTAGCACCAGTAACTAAATCCATTGCTGTTCCCCCGCAGGACTGTTGAATACCAGAGAACTTCAGTTGGGGGGAACAGTTTGCAGGCTTAACTGCTTCAGGTATGATCAGTCATTTTTCTAACAAGACCAAGTAATGCTAGAAGACTGTCAGAAATTCCCTCAGGGATAGGTAAGCCATTTTTTTCAGACTCCGTATAAAATGATGGCTTATTTCAAGGGCTCAATGCTGGTTGACACTATTGTGGGCTTAATCGATTGCTTTATTAGCATGATTCAGTATGAATAGGGTGTTTTTTTGAGACTTTTAAAACACTTATGGGGTTTATTATGGCGCCTGGCACTTATTTAGACACCTAACCTAGTCAAAAAGGCCCCACCACTCTGGAATCAAGAGGGAGGGGGCCTCCTTTTCGCGCCTCAGTTGCGCAGTTGTTTTTGCTAGACAGTTCATGCAGCTTCACGTGGGGAGTCCAGAGACCTCAGAAAGGACTTCAGAGAGGCTTATTTCCTACTCAAATAATCCCTAAGGAAGGTAAAAGCCACAGTAGAGGCTGTAGCATTGTGCTGTAGTGTTTTTAACCGGTTAACTGCTGTTCTTAGCTCCGGTTTGGGCATTAAGGGGTTAATTGGTCTGAAAATTTGTTGGCAATCTTTTCAAAGCATTAAGACAATGTGGTGAAAATTTCATTAAATTCGGATGTTTATTTGATGTTTTTTTTATGTTTTAGTAATAAAGTGTGCACTTTTATTATTTAAAGACACAGTAATGTTTTTGTCAAAATTATTTTTTATTGCATTGAAGTTCTGTCTAAGTCTGTCAATCATGTCTGACCCTTCAGATAGCCTCTGTTCTGTATGTTTAAAGGCCAAGGCGGTGCCCCCATTAAATTTATGTGTGAAGTGTGCTATAGCGTCCAAACAGCTTAAAGGGACAGTATACACTCATTTTCATATAACTGCATGTAATAGACACTACTATAAAGAATAAGATGCACAGACACTGATATAAAAATCCAGTATAAAACTGTTTAAAAACTTACTTAGAAGCTGTCAGTTTGGCTCTGTTGAAAAGGTAGCTGGAAAGCCCACTGCAAGTGGCAAATAACACACTCCCCCCCCCCCCCCTTTCTTTTGCATATGAAAAGACCCTTTACACAAACAGCAGCAAGCTGGAGAAGGTAGCTGACAGTATTCACATAAAACTTTGGGGCTTGGTTAGGAGTCTGAAAATCAGAGCAATGTTATTTAAAAATAAGCAAAACTATACATTTATTTAAAAAAAACACTTTATGGGCTATATAAATAGATCATCTACAAAACATTTATGCAAAGAAAAAATGAGCGCACGACTATACCAATAGAAGATAGTTGCGCTTTCAAAGATCCTATGGATAAAAAATTAGGTTTGCTTAAGAAAATATTTGTTCAACAAGGTTTTCTTCTTCAACCAATTTCTTGCATTATTCCTGTAACCACTGCAGCGTCTTTTTTGTTTGAGGAACTAGAAAACTCGCTCCAGAAGGAGACTTCTTATGATGAAGTCATGGACAGAATTCACGCCCTGAAGTTGGCTAAAGATAGACCTTTCAAAGCTAAAAATAAGTCTAATTTTCGTTCCTTTCGCAATTTCAGGAACAGACCTGCTTCTACCTCTACAGCCACTAGGCAAGAGGGTAACGCATCCCAGCCCAAGCCAGCATGGAAACCATTGCAAGGCTGGAACAAGGGTAAACAGGCCAAGAAGCCTGCTGCTGCTACCAAGACAGCATGAAAGGGTAGCCCCCGATCCGGGACCGGATCTAGTAGGGGGCAGACGTTCTCTCTTTGCTCAGGCTTGGGCAAGAGATGTTCCGGACCCCTGGGCGCTAGAAATTGTCTCTCAGGGGTATCTTCTGGAATTCAAGGACCTTCCTCCAAAGGGAAGGTTCCACATGTCTCGCTTATCTTTAGACCAGATAAAGAGACAGGCATTCTTACGTTTCGTAGAAGACCTTCTAAAAATGGGAGTGATACACCCAGTTCCAACAGCAGAACAAGGACTGGGTTTTTACTCAAACCTGTTTGTAGTTCCCAAAAAGGAAGGAACTTTCAGGCCAATCCTGGATTTAAAAATCCTAAACAAATTCCTCAGAGTTCCATCATTCAAAATGGAAACCATTCGGACAATTTTACCAATGATCCAGGAGGGTCAATATATGACTACCGTGGACTTAAAGGATGCGTACCTGCATATTCCTATCCACAAAGATCACCATCAGTTCCTGAGGTTCGTTTTTTTGGACAAGCATTACCAATTCGTGGCCCTTCCCTTCGGATTGGCCACTGCTCCCAGAATTTTCACAAAGGTGCTAGGGTCCCTTCTAGCGGTGCTAAGACCAAGGGGCATTGCAGTAGCACCTTACCTAGACGACATCTTAATACAAGCGTCGTCCTTTCACAAAGCAAAAGCTCATACGGACATTGTTCTAGCCTTTCTAAGGTCTCACGGGTGGAAGGTGAACATAGAAAAGAGTTCTCTGTCCCCGTTCACAAGGGTTCCCTTCCTGGGAACAATAATAGACTCGGTAGAAATAAAGATCTTTCTGACGGAGGTCAGGAAGTTAAAGCTTTTGAACACTTGTCGAGTTCTTCATGCCATTCCTCAACCCTCCGTAGCTCAGTGCATGGAGGTAATAGGACTCATGGTTGCGACAATGGACGTGGTTCCCTTTGCTCGAATTCATTTAAGACCACTGGAACTGTGCATGCCCAAACAGTGGAATGGGGATTTATGCAGATTTTGCTCCCCAGATACAAATGGACCAGAAAACCAGAGACTCACTCCTCTGGTGGTTGTCTCAGGATCACCTGTCTCAGGGAATGAGTTTCCGCAGACCGGAGTGGATCATTGTCACGACCGACGCCAGCCTCTTGGGCTGAGGCGCGGTCTGGGAGTCCCTGAAAGCTCAGGGTCTATGGTCTCGGGAAGAATCTCTTCTCCCGATAAACATTTTGGAATTGAGAGCGATATTCAATGCGCTCCAGGCATGGCCTCAACTAGCGGAGGCCAAATTCATCAGATTTCAGTCGGACAACATGACGACTGTAGCGTACATCAATCATCAGGGAGGAACAAAGAGTTCCCTGGCGATGAGGGAGGTATCCAAGATCATCAAATGGGCAGAGGATCACTCCTGCCATCTATCAGCAATTCACATCCCAGGAGTGGACAACTGGGAAGCGGATTATCTGAGTCGTCAGACCTGCCATCCTGGGGAGTGGGAACTTCACCCAGAGGTTTTTGCCCAGTTAACTCAACTATGGGGCCTTCCAGATCTGGATCTGATGGCGTCACGTCAGAACTCCAAAGTTCCACGTTACGGGTCCAGGGATCCCAAGGCGACATTGGTAGATGCCTTAGTGGCGCCTTGGTCGTTCAATCTAGCTTATGTCTTTCCACCGTTTCCTCTTCTCCCCCGACTAGTAGCCAGGATCAAACAGGAGAAGGCTTCGGTAATTCTGATAGCTCCTGCGTGGCCACGCAGGACTTGGTATGCAGACCTGGTGAATATGTCATTGCTTCCACCATGGAAGCTACCTTTGAGGCAGGACCTTCTAATCCAAGGTCCATTCACACATCCAAACCTAGTTTCTCTGCAACTGACTGCTTGGAGATTGAACGCTTGATTGCTGGTGCGAATCCAAGGGTTACTCATGGAGTAAGATTAGGATTCCAAGGTTACTATCTTTTCTCCAAGAAGGATTGGAGAAAGGTCTGTCAGCTAGTTCCTTAAAAGGACAGATATCTGCTCTGTCTGTTTTGTTACACAAGCGTCTGGCAGCCGTGCCAGATGTTCAGGCTTTTGTAACAGGCTTTAGTCAGAATCAAGCCCGTCTACAGACCTGTGGCTCCTCCATAGAGTCTAAATTTAGTTCTTTCAGTTCTTCAAGGGGTTCCGTTTGAACCTCTACATTCCATAGATATTAAATTACTGTCTTTGAAAGTTTTGTTTTTGGTAGCTATTTCTTCTGCTAGAAGAGTTTCTGAATTGTCTGCTTTGCAGTGTAATTCACCCTATTTGGTGTTTCATACAGATAAGGTCGTTTTACGTACCAAACCTGGTTTTCTTCCAAAAGTGGTTTCCAATAAGAATATTAACCATGAAATAGTTGTTCCTTCTCTGTGTCCTAATCCAGTTTCTAACAAGGAACGTCTGTTACACAATCTTGATGTGGTTCGTGCTTTGAAGTTTTATTTAAAAGCAACTAAAGACTTCAGACAAACATCGTCCTTGTGTGTCGTTTATTCTGGCAAGAGGAGAGGTCAAAAAGTGACTGCGACCTCTGTCTTTCTGGCTGAAAAGCATAATCCGATTGACTTATGAGACTGCTGGAAGGCAGCCTCCTGAACGAATTACAGCTCACTCTACTAGAGCTGTGGCTTCCACATGGGCTTTCAAGAATGACGCTTCTGTTGAACAGATCTGTAAGGCAGCGACTTGGTCTTCACTGCATACATTTGCCAAATTTTACAAATTCGATACTTTTGCTTCTTCGGAGGCTATTTTTGGGAGAAAGGTTTTGCAAGCAGTGGTGCCTTCCGTTTAGGTTACCTGACTTGTTGCCTCCCTTCATCCGTGTCCTAAAGCTTTGGTATTGGTTCCCACAAGTAAGGATGAAGCCGTGGACCGGATACACTGTAGGAGAAAGAAATTTATCAGGTAAACATAAATTCTGTTTTTATCCAAGCGTGGTGTAAGGTGTTGTTTTCAGAGGGGGAGTGTCATTCTGGACTTGGGCCCACCGTAGCACCTGGAGATGAATAGATTATTTGATAAGGACGTCCAGAGAACAGTAATTCAGACCACGCAGCAATGATCTAACACTATTCTGTTTATTGAAAGATACAAAGCATGTCTTATAGGCGACAGATTCAGCGTTTGGGGTTAACATAATGACACGTTATGGCTGCGTCATTTTACACAGTTTTACACAGTGTTTGTCAGGAAAAATACTAGCTCATAAACAATATTTCTATAGTCATAATTAGGAGTGCATCTAGGATGAAGACAAGGTTATTTGAACATCTTATAGAGATGGTACCCTCCAGGCGTTGCGCTAGGAACATCTACAAGGTTAACTAGCTTTGCAGAGAATAATAACAAACATGTATTTCTCACTACAGAATAAACCACTATAATAAAAATTATTCAGACAAGATGGATGCCGAAGACAAAATGGGGGCCAAGAACAAGATGGCGCTAGTCATGCTAACAATAATCCCTAACATACCACCCTTTTATTCTAACAGAATAACATAAAAACTAAAACAAATTAACGAATATAAAGAACTTTATAGCGAGATGGCTGAGCAGTGACATTGTGAAAAAGAGAATGGTGAGGGTTAGCATGAGTGCTGGTAAGCTTATTAATCAAACACACAGTAAGCTTATATATGAAAAAGAAAGCCATTAAAAGTTTCATACCAAGGGCTCCTAGCCAGGAACCCAGACCAAAGGTTCAATCTATACCATCAAAGAGACCTGTAGCCTGTTTATGTATCTGTGATTGAATGTCTTGCAAAGTATCAAGATCACAGCACGAAGAACCTATGCGCTTACATACTCCTTCTGCGGCTAGCAAATAATCTAAAGCCATTCTATTCTGGAGAGCGGTCTGAGCTATCTGTTCTTGTTGCATAGTCAAGGACTCTATAGCGTCTGCGGTACAATTGAAAGCTGCATCTACAAGTGTGGCAAACAATTTAAGCTTAGAATACAATCGCATGACAGCTGCAGTAGGAAACCAGGATGCAGTAGCTATCTCAGCATTACTAGTCTTAACTGTGAAACTAGAAGCTCTACGTGTACTCAGTTTATCATTAGGGAGTGTGTTGTGAATACTTAATGCTGGGAATATGTAACCCAAGTAACAGGGTGATAGATGGCTACATGGTATAATTTTAACTGCCCATCTTTCACAAAGCAATAATAACCATAAAGTAACTTAATAACTGGAGGACAGGAGGGAAATCTTTCCTCTTAGCTTCTGGAGAAGCACCTGTCTGCTTACCTATATTTCTGTTACGCCAAAACCAGTGACGAATTGTGTTATGTGGTTCAGTGTACTTAGCAGTAAAATTGCGAATATACTCGAAAGAAAGATAAGACCCATCCCATACATTTAATAGTGTAGCATTAACTAATGTAGCTGCATTGTAGATTAAAGCAACTTTAGTGGGCCTTTGACTGAGTGTACGGGGGTGAAAAATAGTACCATTAAGATTATGGGAAACTATAACACCATGATTTACACAGTTAACTAAGTGAACTCTATCCTTTTCAAAACCCTTATCAGTGCTAACTATGGGTGTAAAATTCCACATAGTATCATCATTTATCATTTGTGTCAAGTTGTGTGCGGTAATAGGAAAACCAACAAAAGGATAACCCCATTTTCCCCCATGAGGCACATAGCCACAAACCCAACAAGAGGCAGTCTGATTAGTCACTTCGTATAAGTTTGTTGCAGCTTTAACAAATGCATTGTCAGTTTCCCATGCCGACATATGCAACTCTCTTGTATCACGGGTGAGAGGGATGGATAAGGGATTAGTGACATTGTCAGTTACACTTTTATTATCATTGTGCCGGGGCGCACCAGGACTAGGGAATGGCTTGTGCAGGGGCGCACCAGGATTGAAAATCAGGACCAGGATGATACCAACGGACATCAGGAACACTCCTGGCAAGAGGTACCACACTACACGATACTCTATGGAATCATGGAGCGGCCAGGCCAGGGTTGACGTCGTCTGGCGCTTTCTTGATCCAATTTGCGTGGATCCATACTGGAGCTTCCTCCGTGAGGACAGCGGTTCTCGTCACAAGCGATCACTGTAGTTGGAAGGCCAAAGGGAGGATCCAACGACTTATTCTTGTGGAGCTGTTTGACCAGGACAGTATCTCCAGGCTTGAACGGGTGTGTCGGAAAACCTGTGGGTTGAGGGAGAGTAGAAGAAACATCACCATAGATGCCATTCAATGTTTCATTCAATTTACTCACATATTCTTCCCTTACAACATTTATGTCTCCCCTTACCACATTTATGTCTCCCCTTACCACATTTATGTCTCCCCTTACCACAGGAGAACCTTTCTGTTTACACCATTGGGTTGGAAAAGGTCCTGCCCATTAAAATTTCAAAAGGGTGAATAACCCGTAGTGGCGCTAGGGGTCATTCTGATTTCTGCCAAAACTGCAGGTAAATGTTCAAGCCAATTAGTAAATGTACCACCAGTTTCTTTCCTGAATTTATCTTTAATGGTTCTATAAATACGCTCTACCTGCCCTGATGACTGTGGGTGATAAGGAATATGAAATTTCCAGTCAATGGATAACATAGTACAAACCATTTGTGTAATCTGCGAGGTAAAATGAGTACCTCTGTCACTGTTTATCTGTAATGGACACCCAAAACGAGGAATAATTTCTTTGCACAATATCTTAGCTACAGTACGTGCATTTTCTCTAGTGGTTGGAAAAGCCTCAACCCACTTACTGAATTGATCAACAATGACTAAAAGATACTTGTACCCACCTCGAGCAGTTGGCATGTGTGTAAAATCAATTTGCAATACCTGCATAGGACCGTCAGGGGGCGATAAATGCTCAAGTTTACCATGTACAAGGCCTCCAGGATTATTTCTGGCACAAGTTAGACATCTGTCCAGTTGTCTATCAATCATGTGTGACAGGTCCTTTAATGACATATTTAGATGTCATCAGATTCTTGGTCTGTTGTTTACTTATGTGGCCAAAACCATGAAAATGACTAATAAACAAAGGTGCAGCTATTTGCGGTATTCCCACTCTCCCCTGCAGACATCCAAGTCTGTAAATCAGTTTCAGTTGCGCAAAACTGTAGGTGCGCCACATCCAAATCAGATGCTAGTGCAGGAATCATTACCATATATAACTGTTCATGTGTATTAGTGTTGAAATAGTCAGGGTGTGGTGGACACTGAAGTGCAGCTTCTTTAGCTATTGTGTCTGCAAAATCATTGCCAAACTTAATGTCAGTGGAGTCAGTACTGTGACCTTTACATTTAACAATTGCTAGCTTATGTGGCAATTTAATTGCATCCATGAGTTCCTGTACCAATGTAGAATGTGAGATACTCTTACCATCAGCAGCCACAAAACTTCTGTTCTGCCAAATCACTCTAAAATCATGCACAACTCCAAACGCATACCTTGAGTCAGTGTAAATGGTCACATCTTTCTTTTGCATGATGTACCGAGTCCACGGATTCATCCTAACTTGTGATATATTGTCCTTCCTGACAGGAAGTAGCAAAGAGAGCACCACAACAGAGCTGTCTATAAAGCTCCCCCTTAACTCCACCCCCCAGTCATGCTCTTTGCTGGCTCTAAGCAGGAAGAGTAAAGAGAAGAGGTGTTAAACGGTTTGTTTTATTTTATCTTCAATCAAGTGTTTGTTATTTTTAAATGGTACCGGTGTTGTACTATTTACTCTCAGCAGGACATAGATGAAGATTTCTGCCTGGAGGATTATGATCTTAGCATTTGTAACTAAGGTCCACTGCTGTTCCCACAGAAGCTGAGGAGTACAGAAAACTTCAGTGTGAGGAATGGTTTCTTGCTATACAGCAATGAGGTATGTTCAGTCATATTTTCTGCAGAGGGCTGTGTGAAAGGCTGACAAAATCCCCATTAGGGGAAGGGGAAGCAGTAATCCTAGTGTTATCAGAGGTTTACTAGCTTGCATAAAGGGTTAATTTTTTGTGGGCACTCAGTTTGTTATGTGAATTTGGGACAAACGTTTTTGTGTCTGGGGAGTAACGTTTTCTGTTTTATGGGACATTTGCTTGAGGGTTTCTTTGGGGTTTGTTTATAACCCACATGGCTTTCAGGCAGGGTTTGTTAGTTTTGTGTAGGGCCTCAGCAACATCGAGTGAGGTTGGGCGGGGCCTACATTTACAAGCAGCAAGCAACTTCTCCTGAGGTCCTGAGAGTCTTCTGAGGGACTAATTGAAGCTTTAAACCCCATATTATCGCTTCCTAAGGACAGGTAGGGGGCCACAGCAGAGCTGTGGGCAAGGTGCTTTAGGGGGTTTTAACCGGTTTTAGACATATTTCAATCCGTTTTTCTTCTGTTATGTGTGATCAGTCCACGGGTCATCATTACTTCTGGGATATAACTCCTCCCCAACAGGAAATGCAAGAGGATTCACCCAGCAGAGCTGCATATAGCTCCTCCCCTCTACGTCAGTCCCAGTCATTCTCTTGCACCCAACGACTAGATAGGATGTGTGAGAGGACTAGGGTGATTATACTTAGTTTTTATGACTTCAATCAAAAGTTTGTTATTTTAAAATAACACCGGAGCGTGTTATTACTTCTCTGGCAGAGTTTGAGGAAGAAGTCTGTCAAGTTTTTTACTATGATTTTAACCGGAGTAGTTAAGATCATATTGCTGTTCTCGGCCATCTGAGGGAGGTAAAGGCTTCAGATCAGGGGACAGCGGGCAGAGGAATCTGCATTGAGGTATGTAGCAGTTTTTTATTTTCTGAATGGAATTGATGAGAAAATCCGCTGCCATACCGTTAAAATGACATGTATGTATACACTTCAGTATTCTGTGGGATGGTATTTCACCGGAACTACTCTGTTTTAAAGGTCACTAATCCTTTTTAATAACTATTTATCATGTTAAACGTTTTTGCTGGAATGTAGAATCGTTTACATTGCTGAGGTACTGTGTGAATAAATATTTGGGCAATATTTTCCACTTGGGCAGTTTTTTGGCTTATTTGTGACAGTTTCGTTTCTCTTCACTGCTGTGTGGGAGAGGGAGGGGGCCGTTTTGGCGCTCTTTGCTAGCGCATCAAAAAATACCAGTCAGTTACTTTTATTTTTCCTGCATGATCAGGTTCATCTCTGATAGATCTCAGGGGTCTTCAAACTTCTTTGAAGGGAGGTAAATTCTCTCAGCAGAGCTGTGAGAATTCTTATAGTGACTGTGAATAAAAACGTTGCTTTGTATTTTTTATGTCAAATTTAATTATTGTTATTTTACTAATGGGAACAAACCTTTGCTAAAAGTTTTGTTGTTTTAAAGTTTGATGCTATAACTGTTTTTCAGTTTCACTATTTCAACTGTCATTTAATCGTTAGTACCTCTTTGAGGCACAGTACGTTTTTTGCTAAAAAAGATTATAACCAAGTTGTAAGTTTTTTGCTAGTGTGTTAAACATGTCTGACTCAGAGGAAGATATCTGTGTCATTTGTTTCCAATGCCAAGGTGGAGCCCAATAGAAATTTATGTACTAACTGTATTGATGCTACTTTAAATAAAAGTCAATCTGTACAATGTGAACAAATTTCACCAAACAGCGAGGGGAGAGTTATGCCGACTAACTCGCCTCACGCTGCAGTACCTGCATCTCCCGCCCGGGAGGTGCGTGATATTTTGGCGCCTAGTACATCTGGGCGGCCATTACAGATAACATTACAAGATATGGCTACTGTTATGACTGAAGTTTTGTCTAAATTACCAGAACTAAGAGGCAAGCGTGATCACTCTGGGGTGAGAACAGAGTGCGCTGACAATGCTAGGGCCATGTCTGATACTTGCGTCACAGCTCGCAGAGCATGAGGACGGAGAGCTTCATTCTGTGGGTGACGGTTCTGATCCAAACAGATTGACTCAGATATTTCAAAATTTTAAATTTAAATTGGAGAACCTCCGTGTATTACTAGGGGAGGTCTTAGCAGCTCTCAACGATTGTAACACCGTTGCAATACCAGAGAAACTGTTGTAGGTTGGATAAATACTTTGCGGTACCGCGGCGAGTACTGACGTTTTTCCTATACCTAAGAGACTAACTGATATTGTTACTAAGGAGTGGGGATAGACCCGGTGTGCCGTCTCACCCCCTCCAATATTTAGAAAGATGTTTCCAATAGACGCCACCGACTCGGGACTTATGGCAAACGGTCCCCAAGGTGGAGGGAGCAGTTTCTACTTTAGCTAAGCGTACCACTATCCCGGTGGAGGATAGCTGTGCTTTCTCAGATCCAATGGATAAAAAATTAGAGGGTTACCTTAAGAAAATGTTTGATCAACAAGGTTTTATATTACAACCCCTTGCATGTATCGCGCCGATTACGGCTGCGGCAAGCATTTTGGATTGAGTCGCTTGAAGAGAACCTTAGTTCATCTACCTAGACGACATTACGGACAGGCTTAGAGTCCTTAAACTAGCTAATTCCTTCATTTCGTAGGCCGTAGTACATTTAACCAAACTACGGGCTAAGAACTCAGGATTCGCCATACAGGCACGTAGGGCGCTGTGGCTAAAATCCTGGTCAGCTGATGTTACTTCTAAGTCCAAATTACTTAATATACCTTTCCAAGGGGCAAGCTTTATTTGGGCCCGGTTTGAAAGAGATTATCGCTGACATACAGGAGGTAAGGGCCACGCCCTACCTCAAGACAAAGCCAAAGCTAAGGGCTAGACAGTCTAATTTCGTCCCTTTTCGGAACTTAAAACAGAGCAGCATCAACCTCCACTGCACCAAAACAGGAAGGAGCTGATGCTCGTTACAGGCAAGGCTGGAAGCCTAACCAGTCCTGGAACAAGAGCAAGCAGGCAGGAAACCTGCTGCTGCCCCAAAGACAGCATGAACCGAGAGCCCCGCGATCCGGGACCGATCTAGTGGGGGGCAGACTCTCTCTCTTCGCCCAGGCCTGGGCAATAGGATGTTCAGATCCCCTGGGCTCTAGAGATCATATCGCAGGATACCTTCTAGACTTCAAATTATCTCCCCCAAGAGGGAGATTTCATCTGTCCAAGGTTGTCAACAAACCAGATAAAGAAAGAAGCGTTTCTACGCCTGCGTACAAGATCTGTTTATTAATGGGGAGTGATCCATCGGTTCCGCGTCGGAACAAGGACAAGGGTTTCTACTCAAACCTGTTTGTGGTTCCCAAAAAAGAGGGAACTTTCAGGCCAATCTTAATTTAAAGACTCTAAACAAATTCCTAAGAGTTCCATCGTTCAAATGGAAACTATTCGGACAATCTTACCCATGATCCAAGAGGTCAGTACATGACCACAGTGGATTTAAAGGATGCTTACCTTCACATACCGATCCACAAAGATCATCACCGGTATCTAAGGTTTGCCTTCTTAGACAGGCACTACCAGGTTCGTAGCTCTTCCATTCGGATTTGGCTACGGCTCCAAGAATCTCACAAAGGTTCTGGGTGCCCTTCTAGGCGTACTAAGACCGCGAGGGATTTCGGTAGCTCCGTACCTAGACGACATTCAAATTCAAGCTTCAAGCTTTCAAACTGCCAAGTCTCATACAGAGTTAGTTCTGGCATTTCTAAGGTCGCATGGATGGAAAGTGAACGAAAAGAAGAGTTCTCTCTTTTCCTCTCACAAGAGTTCATTCTTGGGGACTCTTATAGATTCTGTAGAAATGAAGATTTACCTGACAGAAGACAGGTTAACAAAGCTTCAAAATGCAGTGCCGCGTCCTGCATTCCATTCAACACCCGTCAGTAGCTCAATGCATGGAGGTGATCGGCTTAATGGTAGCGGCAATGGACATAGTACCTTTTGCACGCCTACACCTCAGACCGCTGCAATTAAGCATGCTAAGTCAGTGGAATGGGGATTACTCAGATTTATCCCCTACTCTGAATCTGAATCAAGAGACCAGAATTCTCTTCTATGGGTGGCTTTATCGGCCACACCTGTCCAGGGGGATGCCATTCAGCAGGCCAGACTGGACAATTGTAACAACAGACGCCAGCCTACTAGGTTGGGGGCGCTGTCTGGAATTCTCTGAAGGCTCAGGGACTATTGGAATCAGGAGGAGAGTCTCCTTCCAATAAACATTCTGGAATTGAGAGCAGTGCTCAATTGCCCTTCTGGCTTGGCCCCAGTTAACAACTCGGGTGTTCATCAGTTGTTCAGGTCGGACAACATCACGACTGTAGCTTACATCAACCATCAGGGAGGGGACAAGAAGCTCCCTAGCAATGATTAAGTATCAAAGATAATTCGCTGGGCAGAGGTCTCACTCTTGCCACCTGTCAGCAATCCACATCCCCGGGAGTTGAGAACTGGGAGGCGGATTTCTTGAGTCGCCAGACTTTTCATCCGGGGGAGTGGGAACTTCATCCGAGGTCCTTTGCCCAAATACGTTCGACGTTGTGGGTCAAACCAGAGATAGATCTCATGGCGTCTCGCCAGAACGCCAAACTTCCTCGCTACGGGTCCAGATCCAGGGATCCGGGAGCAGTTTCTGATAGATGCTTGGACAGCACCTTGGAACTTCAGGATGGCTTATGTGTTCCACCCTTCCCGCTGCTTCCTCGATTGATTGCCAAAGATCAAACAGGAGAGAGCATCAGTAATTCTAATAGCACCTGCTAGGCCACGCAGGACTTGGTATGCAGATCTAGTGGACATGTCATCCTGTCCGCCTTGGTCCTCTACCTCTAAGACAGGACCTTCTGATACAGGGTCCATTCAAACAACAAAATCTAACTTCTCTGAAGCTGACTGCTTGAAGATTGAACGCTTGATTTTATCAAAACGTGGTTTTCTGAGTTCGGTTATTGATACCCTAATTCAGGCTAGGAAGCCTGTTACCAGAAGGATTTACCATAAAATATGGCGGAAATACCTATACTGGTGCGAATCCAAATGGTTTACTCCTGGAGTAAGGTTAGGATCGCTAGGGATACTGTCTTATTCTACAAGAAGGTTTAGAAAAGGGTTTATCAGCTAGTTCATTAAAGGGACAGATTTCAGCTCTGTCCATCTTGTAACACAAGACGTCTGTCAGAAAATCCAGACGTTCCAGTCATTTTGTCAGGCTTTAGCTAGGATCAAGCCTGTGTTTAAAGCTGTTGCTCCACCATGGAGTTTAAACTTAGTTCTTAACGTTTTACAGGGGTGTTCCGTTGAACCCCTTCATTCCATTGATATAAAATGTTATCTTGAAAGTTCTGTTTTTTAATGGCTATTTCCTCGGCTTCGAAGAGTCTCTGAGTTATCAGCCTTACATTGTGATTCCCCTTATCTGATTTTCACTCAGACAAGGTAGGTTCTGTCGTACTAAACCTGGGTTCTTACCTAAGGTAGTCCACTAACAGGAACATCAATCAAGAGATTGTTGTCCCATCCTTGTGTCCAAATCCCTTCTTCAAAGAAGGAACGTCTTTACACAATCTGGATGTAGTTCGTGCCCTCAAGTTTCTATTTGCAGGGCAACTAAAGATTTTCGCCAAACTTCTTCCTTGTTTTGTCTGTTTACTCTGGGACAGAGGAGAGGTCAAAAAGCTTCTGCTTCCTCTCTCTCTTTTTGGCTTCGTAGCATAAGTACGTTTATCCTATGAGACAGCTGGACAGCAGCCTCCTGAAAGAATTACAGCTCACTCCACTAGAGCTGTGGCTTCCACTTGGGCCTTTAAGAATGAGGCCTCTGTTGAGACAGATTTGCAAGGCTGCAACTTGTCTTCACTTCATACTTTTTCCAAATTTTTACAAATTTGACACTTTTGCTTCTTCGGAGGCTATTTTTTGGGAGAAAGGGTTCTTCAGGCAGTGGTTCCTTCTGTATAATGAGCCTGCTTTCCCTCCCGTCATCCGTGTACTTTTGCTTTGGTATTGGTATCCCAGAAGTAATGATGACCCTTGGACTGATCACACATAACAGAAGAAAACATAATTTATGCTTACCTGATAAATTCCTTTCTTCTGTTGTGTGATCAGTCCACGGCCCGCCCTGTTTTTAAGGCAGGTAAAATATCTTTTAAATTATACTCCAGTCACCACTTCACCCTTGTTACTCCTTTCTCGTTGATTCTTGGTCAATGACTGGGACTGACGTAGAGGGGAGGAGCTATATGCAGCTCTGCTGGGTGAATCCTCTTGCATTTCCTGTTGGGGAGGAGTTATATCCCAGAAGTAATGATGACCCGTGGACTGATCACACAACAGAAGAAAGGAATTTATCAGGTAAGGCATAAATTATGTTTTTTCATTTGAGGGTTTACTGCTTATTAACTTGTGGTGCAATCCTTCTAAAGCTTAGTGGGTACACTGTTAAAAATTTCAGAAAATTGAAGCAATTTTAACCTGTTTTGCAGTTTGTGTATGCCTTTTTTTCTCTTAAAGGCACAATACCGTTTTTGCAAATTGTGTTTTTTTCATTAAATAAGTGTTTTCCAAGCTTGCTTGCTTTATTACTAGTCTGTTAAACATGTCTGACACTGAAGGAAACTTAGATAAATGATATGGTAGCTAAAAAACTAGCCATATAGTACGGTATATATAGCAACTTGCTGCTTCTGTTTTTATGGAGACTATTTCACACTAGGAGTTTAAGGGGTTAAAAAATAGCTATGTGAGAATGGCTAATCTGTTTGTTAGGTCAGGTGTGACCTTGTTAGGTGTGTTTGACCCCTCCCCATTAATTTGTGATTGGTCCCCTATGTATAATAATTTGTGATTTTCCTTAGTATATGTTAGCTTGATAAAGGGGCAGGAGCCCCAAAACGTTGCTCAGTTGAATAAAGGCACTGTTGCCATTTTTTGTGTGCCACTGGAGTGTTGTCTTATGTTACAAATTACAGGACCCTGAAAGGGAGGTCCCCCTGGTGTGCACCATTTTCGTTTTATTTGGAAGATTGAGACAATTGGTCAGTGAGTGCTGGTCCTGCTTTTTCAACATTAAGTACCTTACCCTTTCAAGGAATACAGCACCACACATTTTTGTGTCAGGATTATACTTGTATACAACAGTTGTTACTGGTATCTACAACATGGCCTGTGAAACAGGCATTTTCTCATATACAGATGAAGAGGCAGCCCGGATTGCTACTCTCACCCTGGACCAAGGGAATTCCTGACTGCCCCAGATAAAGATTTACAGAAACGTGAGTGGAGACACT